>NC_043700.1:142727919-142747343 GCF_006229205.1 Suricata suricatta | reverse complement strand
AGAAAGAATGAAATCTGGCCATTTGTAGGAGAGTGGTTGGACCTTGAGGGTGTCATGCTAAGTGAAATAAGTCAGGCAGAGAAGGACAGATACCATATGTTTGCACTCATAGGTTTAACAGGAAAACAGGAGAAACCTAATGGAGGACCAGGGGGAGGAGAAGAGGGAAAGAGAGTTGGGGAGAGAGAGGGATGCAAAACTTGAGAGACTATTGAATGCTGAAAATGAACTGAGGGTTGAGGGGGAAGGGGTAGAGGGGAAAAGAGGTGGTGGTGATGAAGGAGGGCACTTATGAGAAGAGCACTGGGTGTTGTATGGAAACAAATTTGACAATAAACTATCTTTTAAAAAAGTTAAATGTTTATATAAAATGAAAAAAAAATTTAAAAAAATAAAGTTAAAAAAAAAGTATTCTGTGCCTCCTGAATCTGGATCCCTGTTTCCCTCCCAACTCAGCAAGTTTTCAGTTATTATTTCTTCAAATACATTTTCAGCTTCCCCTTTTTCTTCTTGTTCTGAGATCCTCATAATCCTAATGTTTGATGGACTTACTGAGTTATCTATATCTATTCTCATTATGCAGTATCCTCACCTGTTCAGCTTTTTGTTTCCCATTACTCTATCCTCCAGGTTACTGATACATTCCTAGGCTCTCTGTAGCTTTCTTATTCCATCTGCTATATTTTTAATTTCAGTTATTGAGTTATTCATCTCTGACATGTTATTTTGTATCTCTTTTTCAAGGGTCTTACTGATGTCCTCCACTCTTTTCTGAAATCCATTATAATCATTACTTAATTTCCTACTGTGCATATTACTTATTTCTGTTTTGCTTAGATCTCCTGCTTGTTCTTTCATTTAGGACATATGTCTTTATTTCTTCAATTTGTCTACCTGGCTTTATCTGTTTGTGTTTTAGGACAGTCAGCTAAAACTTCTGCTCTTGAAAATAGCATTTTTATGAAGAAGAGGACCTATAGTGCTCTGCAGTGTCCCCTACTTACCAGAGCATGGCACTTCAGAGGAATCTCCTATGTGTGCTGCTTACAGCTTGCTATTGTGTCTAAGGCATTTTTCTTTCTGTTCAGATGTCTGCACTGAAGCTCTGTTTGTCAGGAACTGTATTTGCTCTCTGTGATGTAAATAAGACCCAGGTAGGCCAACTCCTGGGGTGTGACCTCAACGGGTGGGGCAGCATCGTTAGCAGAATTTGCACTGCACCACTAGTCCTAGGCTGGATCCCCCATAGCGTAGTGGCTGCCAGAAACATGGAGGTGGCAACTAGATAGGAAGAATGTGGTGTTAACAAAATTTGCTCTGAGCCCAGAGCCAAGTCCAACAGGCTTGGAGTGAATGAATCTTCAGGAGAACTCCTGGCAGAGCACAACACTAACAGGTTAGGCCTCAAGTTTGTTTGTTTGTGTTTATGCTGGGGTACAGGGGAAGAAAATGGCACCTGTCAATTACTTTGTTCTCAGTGAAGTTCCCAACATGCTTTGAAATCAATATGAACAGATACCCTCCCATTTACCTCTGGTGTTGTGCAAACTGTCACTTCTATAAGCTGTTCTCTTTGAGGGTAGGAATCCAGCTATCACTGCCCTTGTAGCTTGCCCAGTGAAATCAGCTGACTTTTAAAGCTCCAGGTCCAAGTCCCACTGGTTATACAAATTCACAGAAATCAATCCCTCTGGTTTTCAAGGCAAGACATTACAAAATTATTTTTCTCTATGTGGTCTCTCTGTTGCTTTCTCCTTTCCATACCCATAACCAGCTCTCTACCAATCTTTCTGTCCTTCCAGAAAGGACATCTCTCCAATGTAGCTTCTTTTCAACATTTTGGTGGAGTTTTTTCTGTAGTCTTTAGATACCCTTATGCTTATTTACTCAATTGTGAGTGATCTGTCTTTGTAAGGTGGGATGAGCTGAGTTTAGGATCCTCCTACTCCACTATCTTCCTAAGCTCCTCTTCCATTTCAAAATTTTGATAGTCCACAAAGCATTTTGACATCAAGTAAAGTAATATAAGTCAAACTGGCATTGCTACTTAACCAATCCATCTAAATGAGGGTAAAGCATACCAATGCTGTAAATACAAGGAGCCAATCAGAGTATAATATTTCATTTCTAACATGGTAAAGATAATGGTTAAACATTTTGACTCACAAGAATGTTTCATAGGTGATTTAGGAGAATATATATAAAATAACTCTGTATAATCAATATTTCTCCACATTATTGTGGAGATCAAACAGCATGCTAGTAACTAACCAATGGGTAAAAAAAAAATCAGAAAAGAAACCAAGAAATATCTAGAGAAAAATGAAAATACAACAAAGTAAAACTTATGTAATGTAACAAAAACAGTGATAACAGGATAGTTCATAGTAATAAATGGCTTCCTAAAGAAAAAAATCTCAAACATGCTAACCTTACACCTTAAGGAATTTTTAAAAAGAGAACGAAGCTTCAAGTTAGTAGAAAAAGATGATAGAGGAGATTAGTGAAACTAAGAGTTGGTTCTTTGAAAGATAAAACTGATAAACCTTTTAGCTACCATCAGCAAGAAAAAGAGAAGATTCAAATAAGAAATAAAAGGAGAGATATTATGATCTATTGTATTTCTGTGGTAGCAGTTATAAGAGGCTTCTACAAACAATTTTATGCTAACAAATGGGACAAACTAGAAGACATGGATACATATCTAAAAACATACAACTTACTAAGACTGATATAGTAAAGAGATTGATCAGTAATCACAAACATCCCAAAAAACAAGTCCAGGATGAATTCTACCCAATATTCAAAAAAGAAAATACAAAATCTTCTCAAACGTTTTCAAAATTATAGAAAAGGAAAGAGCATTTCCAAACTTATTTTACAAGACCAGCATTGCACTGATACAAATATCTGACAATCACTACAGAAAAGAAAGTTACAGGCTAATAACCCTCATGAACATAGATGCAGAAATCCTCTAAAAATATTAGCAAACCAATTTCAACCTTACATTATTACAACTCTGAAAATATTAAGATATCATTGAAAGAAATTAAAGTCACCACAAATAAATGTAAAGATAGTCCATGCTCATGGATTGGAAGAATATTGTTAAAATGTCCACACTACCCAAAGCAATTTACAGATTGAATGTAATCTGCATCAAAATACCAATAGTATTTTTTATGGAACTAGAACAGAGAACTCTAAAATTTGTATGAAACCACAAAAGATAACCAAATAACCAAAGCAATTGTGAGAAAGAACAAAGCGGAAGGTATCACACTCCTGGAATTTATACCACAAAGCTATAGTAATCAAAATTTTATGGTGCTGGCACAAAAACAGAAATATAGGTCAATGGATAAATAGCCTAGAAAGAAGCCTGTGCTTATATGGGTAATTAATCTATGACAAAGAAGGCAAGAATATAAAATGAGGAGAGTTTCTTCAGTAAATGGTGTTAGGAAAAGTGGACAGCTACCTGCATAATCATAAAACAAGAGTGCTATTTTATACCATATACAAAAGTAAGTTCAAAGTGGATTAAAGACTTGAATATAAGACCTGAAACCATGAAACTCCTATGAGAAAACAGAAGCAGTAAGCTCTTTGAGATCTATCTCAGCAATATGTTTTTTGGGACCAGTCTTCTTAGGCAAGAGCAACAAATGGGATTATATCAAACTAAAAAGTTTGCAACAAAGGAAACCATAAACAAAATGAAAAGAAAATCTGAATGTGAAGATATTAGCAAACCATATATCCAATAACAGATTAAGATCCAAAATATATAAAAACATATACAACTTAATAGCAAAACATTAAACTACCCAATTTAAAAATGGGAAAAAGAGTTGAACAGCCATTTTTTCAAAGACATTAAAATGACCTACAGGCACATGAAAAGATGTTCATCATCACTAAACATGAGGGAAATGCAAATCAAAACCACAATGGGCTATTACTTTGCTTTTGTCAGTTGGCTATTGACAAAATGACCAAAAATGTAAAAAGGGGGGTTTCCCAAGGATATAAAGAAAAGGGTATCCTGTACACTGTTAGTAGAAATGAAAAGTGGAATAGTCACTATGGAAAACAATATGGAGGTTTGCAAAATAGAAACACATATGAACCAGCAATTTCCTATCTGGTTGTTTATATGAAAAAGACAAGAACACCAATCCAAAGAGTTTATATACCCTTATGTTCATTGCAGCAGCATTTACAATAGTCAAGATATGAAAATAAATGTCAATCAATAGAAAAATGGATAAAGAATGTGTAATTATCTATGGAGATATCTATCTCTCTTCCATCCAATGAAATATTACTCAGTCATAAAAAAGAATGACATCTTGGCATTTATGACAATATGGATTGATCTAGAGAGTATCACAATAAGTGAAATAATCCATACAGAAAAAGACACTGTTTGATTTCACTTACATATTGAATCTGAAAAAACACACCAGAAACAGACTTATAGGAACAGAAAAGAAACTGTTGGTTACCAGAGGACAGCTCCTAGGGTTTGGAAGGCAGGTATTATACACAAAGGGGATTATTATGTGCAAGCTTTGAGCCATCCAAGAATCCATCTATCACATATTTTAATCCTCAGTCAGTTAAGCCTCTGACTTTGGCTCAGGTAATTATCTCACAGTTTGTGGGATCCAGCCGCATGTCAAGCTCTGTGCTGACAGCTCAAACCCTGGAGCCTGCTTCAGATTCTGTGATTCTTTCTCTCTCTCTCACTCAAAAATAAACAAACATTAAAAAATAAAATAAAATAAAATATGTCATAGAGATGAAATGGACAGGATAAGGAATATACTCAATAATGTAATAATGATAGTGGCAGATGGTAACTTAATGTGGAGATTATAATGTGTAAAACTATCAAATCAATATGGTATATACCTGAAACTCATAGAAAATTGCATGTCATCTATACTTCAATAAAATAATTTTTTAAAAGATCATATATCATGTTTAAGTGGGATTTTCCAGGGTTGCAAGCATGGCTCAATATATGCAAATCATTCAATATCATACAGCACATTAATAAAAATAGGGATAAAAATCACATCAATATCTATCCATAATAAAAACTCACAATAACGTTGATATACAGAGAATGCATCTCAACAAAGTAAAGGCTGTATATGACAAGGCCTCAGTTAACATCACACCTAATGGTAAAAAGCAAGCTTTTTCTCAAAGATCAGAAACAAGATAAAGATACCAAGGTTCATGACATTTATTCAACATAGAAGTTCTAGCCAGAGCAACTGGGCAAGAAGAAAAAAAGAAAATGCACCTAAAGGAAGTAAAACTGTCACCATTTGCAAATGATCTATTGTCGTTGATTAGGATTTTCTCTTAATAATATAAGTGAAGTTTCAAGTTACAAAATCAATATAAAAATTTGTTGCATTTCTATCAGTAATAATGAACTACTAGAGAAATTATGAAAATAATCTCACTTATAGTTGCATCAAAAAGAATAAAATACCGGGGATAAATATATCCAAGGTGGTTAAAGACCAGTAGAGTGAAACCTGAAAAGGTATTTTTAACAATATTAATTATTCCACTCTGTGAACAAAAATGTCCATACTTCCCAAAGTAATCTATAAATTCAATGCGATCTCTGTCAAAATTCCAAATGACATTTTTCATAGAAATAGAACACAAATGAAAAATTTGTATACAAGCACAAAAGTTGTTGTATAACCAAAACAATCATAAGAAAAAAGAAAAAGCTGGATGCATCATGGTAATTTCAAATTGTATTATAAAGTTATAGTTTTGAAGACAGTATGGCACTGGTATTAAAACAAACACATGACTGATGAAACCAAATAGAGAGCCCAGAAATAAACCTATGCATATATGGTCAATTAACTTGTGACAGAGGAACAAAAAATACACAATAAGGAAAGGCCAGTCTCTTCAACAAATGGTGCTGTGAAAATTGGACATCTACACACAAAATAATGAATCTTTCTTATATCTGTGTTACATTATACACAAAAATTAACTCAAAATGTTTATAAATTTGAATATAAGACCTGAAACCATAAAGCTTCTAGAAGAAAACAGGCTAAAAAATACTTGACATTGGTTTTGGAGATGATTTTTTTCTGGACTTGACACCAAAAGCAGTCAATAAACAAGTGGGACTACAAACTAAAAAGCTTCTGCACAGTAAAAAGACCATGTACAAAATGAAGAAACCTACTGAATGGGAGATAATATTTGCAAATTGGATATCTCATAAGGGGTTAATATACAAAATATACAAAGAATTCATACAACTCAATAGAAAACAAAAATCCATACCGTTTGACTAAAAATGGGAAGAGGATCTATATAGATTTTTTTTTTCAAAAAAGATATACAGATGGACAAGTGATACAGGGAAATTGCTCCCTTCCTAGTAATGAGGAAAATGCTAATCAAAACCACAATAAGATATCACTTCATACCTGTAGAATAGCTATTATGAAGAAAATAGAACTAGAAGTAATAAGTGTTGGCAAGGACACGGAGAAAAGGGAATTCTTGTACTCTTTTGGTGGGAATATAGATTGGTGAACCCATTATAGAAAACTGTAATGGAGGTCACTCAAAAAATGAAAAATAGAACTACCATATGTTCCAGAAATTCCACTTCTTCATATTTATTTGAAGAAAACAAAAACACTAACTCAAAGATATATGTTTATTGCAGCATTATTTACAATAGCCAAGATATAGAAACAACCTAAGGGTCCATCAAAATATTACTTAGCCATTATAAAAAGAGACCCCTTGCCATTTTCAATAACATGAATGGATTTCATGCCATTTTGCTAAGTGAAATAAATCGGAAATATTAAATACTGAACATGATCTTGCTTATATGTGGCTTTAAAAAGAAAACCAAACCTCCCAGATACAGAGAACAGAGTAGTGGTTGCCAGAAATAGGGTTGAGGATCAGGTGAAAGGAGTTAAACATTTCCAGTTATAAAATAGGTCAAGGGGATATAACATACAACATGGTGACTACAGTTTAAGGTATTATACTGCTTATTTGAAAATTGCTAAGAGAGTAGATCTTAAAAGTTCTAATTGCAAGAAATGGAAAATTTTAAAGTATCAGTTTACTTCCACAGCAAATCTGTTTCCCTGGTTTTAGAGGAAAAATAAGGTCCCAAGTTACTGTTGCTCTCAAATATGTAGCCCATAACTACAAAATGTAACTAGCTAGTACATTTCATTTCCACTTATATCCTTTGATATTAGTTTATACATAGTATTTCTGTCAGTGAATATGAAATTTAGAAGGGACACACAGAAATGTGGACAGTATGTATTTCTATTGGATTGAGACAAGGTCTTCAAAATGTATATGACCAGTGCAAGAAAGAATAGTCTTAAAAACAAAAACCCACAGATTTTTAATTCCACAAATCTGCTGATAGGTTTTAATACAAAAAGGTGATTAACATTAGACAAGGATGTAAAGGGTTTATGTGTAGAATGGTATCAATAAACCTTTATTAGATACCTTCCATATGCCAAGTATTGGGTTAGGTAGGCAGATTCAAAAGGTAGCATGATTTCTGTGCCTAAGGAGAGATCCTGAGGGAAAAGACACATTGAAAAATAATAAACAGTAGTTATTTGTATGTTTATACACAAATTGTATGTTTATAAAAAGGCATACAGTGTATCACGAAAACATTTAAAAAGAAGACCTAACCTGGTATGATGGTTTCTGAAGAATTTTCTGAGAACATAACTGATCTACCCATTAAAATATTTGGTTGTAGTTCAATCATTTCTCTAGTCTAACGAAATAAAGATGAAACATAGATTTTTATACTTGAATTTTATACTTTCATCATTTTGCATGAGTTAATAATTCAACAAATATTTCTTCATTGATGTTATTGGTACAAATGTTGAAACTATGATTGAAATTTCCTTCAGATTGATACTAACCTATTAATGAGCAAAGTTATACATACATTTACATATTTACTTAATTTTAAATATACATTGTTTTATGTTTTCCTCATAAGATTGTCATCAAAGATTTATGAAACACTCATATAAAGTCTTCATGGTAATAAGATGGTTCTATAATCTCCAAGTCCGGAAACTTTCCATGGAGAAAGAATAAATTTATTTGGCATGTGTTACTTTTACTGAATTTAAAATGTTTTTTTAGGGATGACATCTAAGTCCACTTGTAATTTACAAATCATTTCTGTGATAGACTGGCCAAAAGGTGCACTCAGGAGTCATATGGTACTCATTGGTAGGTAGGCTAATGCTTATTTGTTTAAAAGCTATCTTCAGGGTTGTGGGGTTTTTTTTTTTTTGCACCAAATATTATTTTTTGGGCACTGTTATAGGCACTAAAGAACATTAAATAAGCCTCACTGACTTCCCTGAAGGAGTTAAGGCTTAATGTTTTCTGATATTTATAGTAAAACCCAATTTCTTCAAAAGTGCCATTTCTATCGTGTTTTATTTCCAAATGTGCAAATTTCTATATTTTAGTATCTCTAATGGAGTTCATCAGCAATGCCTAATCAACTTCCCTCTTTATTTTAGTACATTTCTTCATTACTGAGCAATCAATGATTTATTAGCAAATTATAAGAAAAGCCAAAAAGCCTTAAAATTAGGACAAGAACTATTTTTTAAATGAATCTTAAAACATAAACTTTCTTTACCTAGGTACCATTTATTACATGCCTACTATGTTCTAGACATGGTGTGTGGGTATTATCTAGCCTTCACAATAACTCTACAAGAAAGGAAGTTATCATTTAAATTTAACAGAATGAAGTTCAGAAATGTTAAGTAACTGGCACAATTTCATACAGCTAGTAATTGGTACCATCATGATGTGTTTTTGACTCCATAGTCTATGTTCCTTCTGTGGCCTCAGTATCACTAAAACTACTTTTCCTGCCTATTTCAGAGAATAGTCTGTGTTGCCTTTCGGCAAACTATTTTTTAAGAGCAGCAGAATATTTTGGAACAAGTTGTATAATGTGATTGGAAGTACAGGCTTGCATCAAAAATGCCTGGCAAGAAGGTATATTTTATGAAATAGGCATCATTATAATACTTCTTAACTCACTGAAGTTGAAAACCTTAAATTATATTATAGTGGCCTGAAAGAGCTAATATAATTTCAAAATTTTCTAACTGATTTTCATTGAATCATTTATCTATTGCAGACATATACTGATGTCCATATGGTTTTATTGGAACTGCTGGCAAGTCCCAGATTTCACCTTTCTAATATCACTGCAACTTACAGATATTTTGGTCCTATTACTTGTACTCATGCTAACAAGCAGCAGAAAACAGAAACAAATGACTGTTGATTATTTGACTCTCTTCTGTATTTAATGGTGATGATCTATTAGATTTTTTAAAAATTGATTTCAAAATGTACTCTCAATAATAATTAGGTAAATTTTAATATTTAGATGCTTCTCTTTGGTATCCATCTTCCATTTCAATAAGGTTACATTGCATTTACAAAATACTGTTTTGTAAATTACTCACAAATTTCCATTTATAGTCCAGTGAGTATCACAATTTAAAATTTATATAATTGTTCTTTCTTTGTTGTATGAATTCTGAAAGAACTGTCTACTCATTTCAGTTTTTACTAATATTTTTGTCCAGTTGAGTTGGTGTATCACTTGTAAATACTAAATATGGAACAAGAGGATATTCTGTTTAATTCAACAGGTGATTATTAGCTGTCTACTAGAGTTTAAGCATTCTGCTAGATGCTGACAGGAGACTGTTAAAAAACACATTAGATGAGACTTTTGTCTTTACACAGCTTATATTCAAGAGGAGTAAGACAGAGGGAAATAATAATTTATTACAATACATGCTATTATAGTACAAGGAATAAGGTATTCTACTGCATTTAGGAGCTCACACTATCCACTGAATGAAACAGGTTCTTGTTGTGAAAAACAGAGACCATGTCTTGTTGCTCAATGGAAATTTTACCTACCAGTTTTCTCAGCCATTGACGAACATTTGTTTTATCTTTTTAATCAGCAATTATACCAAAAATCTTATGTGTAATCAGTAAGAAGGAAAAGCAAAATATATATAAAATGTTTGTTTTTCCTACATTAGTATTGCCCACATTTTAACATGTACCCCAATGTTCCTAGCAGCAATGTCAACAATAGCCAAAACATGGAAGGAGCCTAAATGTCCATCACCTGACGAATGGATCAAGAAGATGTGGTATATATTCACGATGGAGTACTACATGGCAATGAGAAGGAATGACATATGGCCCTTCGTAGGAAAGTGGATGGACCTTGAGGGTGTCATGCTGAGTGAAGTAAGCCAGGCAGAGAAGGACAGAAACCATATGTTTGCACTCATAGGTCTAGCAGGAAAACAAGAGAAACCTAATGGAGAACCAGGGGGAGCGGAGGAGGGAGAGAGAGTTGGGGAGAGAGAGGGATGCAGAACTTGAGAGACTATTGAAAGCTGAGAATGAACTGAGGGTTGGGGGGGAGGGGGGAGGGGGGAAGACAGGTGGTGGTAATGGTGGAGGGCACTTGAGGGGAAGAGCACTGGGTGTTGTATGGAAAACAATTTGACAATAAAATATTATGGGAAAAAAAAAGAAATTAGTTCTATTCTTGAGTGAATGCTTATCAGTAAGTAAGTCCAAAATTGTAAATATTTTATTTGGGTCCTCCTGTTCAGCGATTTTATTTTATTTAGTTTATTACCGGGTTGGTTTTCATATAACACCCAGTGCTCTTCCTTGCAAGTGCCCCCCTCCACAACAATCACTCCCCTCCCTTTCCCCCGTCCCTCCTCAGCCCTCAGTTTATTCTCAGCATTCAAAAAAGTCTCTCTTGATTTTCTCACTCCCTCTCCCCAGTTCTTTCCCTGCCTTTTCCCCTTCCCATGGTCCCCTATTAGGTTTCTCCTGCTAGATCTATGAGTGAAAACATGATATTTTTCCTTATCTGCCTGACTTATTTCACTTAGCATGACTCCCTCCAGGTCCATCCATTTTGCTACAAATGACTATATTTCATTGTTTCACATTGCTTTGGGTATGGAGTTTAGTGAATTCCTTATAGATTTTGGATACTAGATCTTTATCTGATATGCCATTTGCCATTATCTTTTCCCATTCTGTCCGTTGCCTATTAGTTTTTTTTTTTATTGTTTCCTTTGCATTGCAGAAGCTTTTTATCTTGATGAGGTCATAGAAGTTCATTTTTGTTCTTGATTCCCTTGCCTTTGGGGATGCGTCGAGGAGGAAATTGCTGCAATTGAGGTCAATGAAGCTATTTCCTGCTTTCTACTCTAGGGTTTTAATGGTTTTCTGTCTCACATTCAGGTCCTTTATCCATTTTGAATCTACTTTTGTGAATGGTGTAAGAAAGTGGTCTAATTTCATTCTTCTACATGTTGCTGTCCAGCTCTTCCAACACCACCTGTTGAAGAAGATGCTTTTTTTCCATTGGATACTCTTTCCTGTTTTGTCAAAGAATAATTGGTCATACATTTGTGGGCCATACATTAATTAGCCATACAGTTCTGAGCTCTCTATTCTATTCCATTGGTCTATGTGTCTATTTTTGTGCCAATATCATACTGTGTTGATGATGACAGCTTTGTAGTAGAGGCTAAAGTCTGGGATTGTGATGCCTCCTGTTTTAGTTTTCTTCTTCAATATTATTTTGGCTTTTTGGGGTTTTTTGTGGTTCCACACGAATTTTAAGATAGTTTGTTCTAGCTTTGAGAAGAATGCTGGTGCGACTTTGATGGGGATTGCATTGAATGTGTGAATTGCTTTGGGTAATAATGACATTTTCACAATGTTTATTCTTCCAATCCATGAACACGGAATGGTGGTTTTTTTTTTTTTTTTTTTGGCTTCTTCAATTTCCTTCATAAGTCTTCTATTGTTTTCAGCATATAGGTCTTTTACATCTTTGGTTAGGTTTACTCCTAGGTATTTTATAATTTTTGTTACAATTGTGAATGGGATCCTTTTCTTGATTTCTCTTTCTGTTGCTTCATTTTTGCATAAGAATGCAACTGATTTCTTTACATTGATTTTTTTACCCTGTGACTTTACTGAATTCATTGATCAGTTCTAGAAGGCTTCTGGTGGAGTTGATTGGGTTTTCCATGTAGAGTATCATGTCATTGACGAAAAGTGAAAGTTTGACTTCTTCTTTGCCAATTCTGATGCCTTTTACTTCCTATTGTTGTCTGATTGCTGATGCTAGGACTTCCAACACTATGTTAAACAACAGTGGTGAGAGTAGACATCCCTGTCTTGTCCCTAATTTCTGGGGGAAATTCTCAGTTTTTCCCCGTTGAGGATAACATTAGCTGTGGGCTTTTCATAAATGGCTTTTATAATGTTTAAGTAAGTTCCTTCTATCCCAACTTCCTCGAGGGTTTTTATTAAGAAGTGATATTGTACTTTGTCAAATGCTTTCTCTGCATCTATCAACAGGTTATATTTTTTGCTTTTCTTTTGTTAATGTGATGTATCACATTGATGGATTTGCAAATATTGAACCAGCCCTGTAACCCAAGAATGAGTCCTATTTGATCATAATGGATAATTCTTTTTATATGCTGTTGAATTCAATTTGCTAGTGTCTTGTTGAGTATTTTTGCATCTGCATTTATTAAGGATATTGGCCTGAAGTTCTCTTTTTTTGTTGGGTCTCTGTCTGCCCTAGGAATCAAAGTGATATGTGCTTTGTAGAATGAGTCCAGAAGTCTTCCTTCCATTTCTTTCTTTTTTTTTTTTTTTGTAATAACTTGAGAAGGATTGGTGTTAACTCTGCTTTAAATGTTTGGTAGAATCCCCCTGGGAATCCATGAGACCCTGGGCTTTTATTCGTTGAGAGATTTTTGATAACTGATTCAATTTATTCACTGGTTATGGATCTGTTCAGATTTTTCTATCTCTTCCTGTTTGAATTTTGGTAGTGCATCTGCATTTAGGAATTTGTCCATTTCTTCTAGATTGTCCAGTTTGTCGGCATATACTTTTTCATAGTAATCTCTGATGATTGTTTGTATTTCTGAGGGATTTGTTGTAATAGATCCATTTCCTTCATGATTTTGTCTATTTGAGTGTTCTTTTTTCCTTCTGAGGATCCTGGCTAGAGGTTTATCAATTTTATTTATTTTTTCAAAACACCAACTCTTGGTTTCATTGATCTGTTCAATTGTTTTTCTGGATTCTATATTGTTTAATTCTGCCCTGATTTTTATTATTTCTCTTCTTTTGCTGGGTTTGGGGTGCTCTTACTGCTCCCTTTCTAGTTTCCTTAGGTGCTCTGTTAGTTTTTGAGTTTGCACTTTTTCTAGTTTGTTGAAATAGGTCTGGATTGCAATAAACTTTCCTCTTAGGATTGCCTTTGCTTAGACTCAAAGAATGAACTGGTTCCTTCAGTAGGGTAGTTTTTAACCTCCACATTTTTGGAGGTTTTCCAGACTTCTTCCTGTGGTTGATTTCAAGTTTCATAGCATTGTGATCTGAAAGTGTGCATGCTATGATCTCAATTCTTTTGTATTTATGGAGGGCTGCTTTATGACCCAGTATGATCAATCTTGGAGAATATGCCATGTGCAATGAAGAAGAAAGTGGATTCCCTAGCTTTGGGATGCAGAGTTCTAAACATATTTATTAATTCCATCTGTTCCAGTATGCCATTCAGGTCCATTGTTTCTTTGATGAATTTTTTGTCTGGTTGATGCATCCATTGTTGTAAGTGGAGTATTAATGTCCCTTGCAATTAGCACATTCCTATCAATAAGATTGCTTCTGTTTGCGATTAGTTGTTTTATGTATTTGGGTGCTCCCGAATTTGGTGCATAGATGTTTATAATTGTTAGCTCTTCCTGATGGAGAGACCCTGTAATTATTATATAGTGTCCTTCTTCATCTTTTGTTACTGCCTTTACCTTAAAGTCCAGTTTGTCTGATATAAGTATGGCTACTCCAGTTTCTTTTGGCATCAAGTTGCATGGTAGATATTTCTTCATCCCCTTACTTTCAATATGAAGGTGTCTTCAGATATAAGGTGAGTCTCTTGTAGACAGCAAATAGATGGATTTTGGTTTTTGATCCATTCTGCTACCCTGTGTCATTTGACTGGAGCATTCAGTCCTTTTACATTCAGTGCTTTTATTGAAAAATGTGGGTTTAGATTCATTGTATTCTCTGTAGGGTTCTTGTTTTTATTGATGTCTTTGGTGACTTATATTCCTTACTACCTTTCTCTCAGAGTCCCTCTTACAATTTCTTGTAGGGCTGGTTTGGTGGGATGAATTCTCTCAACTTTTATTTATTTGGGAAGACCTTTATCTCTCCTCCTATCTTGAATGACAGGCCTGCTGGATAAAGGATTCTTGGCTGCATGTTTTTTCTGTTCATCACATTGAAGATTTCCTGCCATTCCTTTCTGGCCTGCCACGTTTCAGTAGGTAGGTCTGTAACCACTCTGATAGGTTTCCCTTTATATGTTAGGGCCCTCTGATCCCTAGCTGCTTTCAGAAGTCTCTCTTTATCTTTATGATATGTTGTGTTGAAGGTCAGTTCAAGTTATGTCTTAGGGGAGTTCGGTATGTCTCTTGCATTTCAATGTTTTTCTCCTTCCCCAGATTGGTGAAATTTTCATGTATAATTTGGTACAGCACCTCTTCAGGACCTCTCTCTTTTTCTTTCTCATCAGGAACTCCTATGATATGGACATTGTTCCATTTGATTGTCTCAGGTCTCTAAATCTTCTTTTGTGCTCCTGTATCAGTTTCTCTCTCTTTTTCTTGGCGTCCTTTTTTGCTATAACTGTGTCTTCTGATTCACCTATTCTCCTCTCTGCTTCTTTTATCAATGCAGTGGTAGCCTCCATTTTATTATTCACCTCATTTATAACCCTTTTTAACTCATCACAGCTATTTTGAAAGTTCCTAGTCTTTGCATCTATATCTTCTCTGATGGCTTCTATGCTTTTTTCAACCCCAGCGATTAATTTTATGACAATCATTTTAAATTCTTGTTCAGTTATGTTGCTTGTGTCTGTTTTGAGCAGTTCTGTAGATTTGGTTTCTTCCTGGAGTATCTTTAGAGGAGAGTTTTTTGTTTAGTCATTTTGGCTAGCTTTCTGTCTCTTGTCAGTTTTAAAAGCTCATTCTGCACTCTGCATCTATTAGTATTTCTCTATTGAAGGAGGCTCTTGGAGTGTCTAAGGTCTGTCATTTTAGGAGATGTTCTTCTAATGGTGTATCTTGGTTTCTCTTGTTATGCTTCTAATTAGTTTATTTCCCTACTCAGTGATATTTGGGTCTTTCCACTATGTGTGCTTTGGGTTATTTCTTGAGGTAGCCCTGAAATGGAAAACAGACAGACAAACACACAGAGAACACAAGGACACAAATGCACTGACAGAACAAGTAAAGAAGCAAACCAAAAGGGGAAAGAAAGAAAGGAACAGGGAAGAGAAGAGAGGGAGAAAAAAAGCAGGTGGGGTAAAGGGGGTGGACAGAGATAGCCAGAGATAAAGGACAGTCTGAGAGCATAAAACCTGTGGAGGGGGGAGATAAGAATGAGATAAAGGAAAAACTATGTGGATGGTAAGAGTTGATGTAAGCACAGCAGTGCCTAAATGTTGGTCTTTCCCAGACTCCAGGGGGAAAGGGAGAAAAGAAGGAAATAGGAAAATAGAAAAGAGAAAATAAGGGAAAATTAAAAAGTAAAAATACTAAGAAAAGAAAGAAAAAACAATTAAAAATAATAAGCAAAAACACAGCAGCTCTCCAGGGCAGATGGGCATGACTTGGTGTAAGTAGGCCGGGTCTCAGGGGCTGCTCTCTGAGGCCCCGCCTTAGTGGATGTGGGGAGAAGAATGGCGGCGCCCCAAGTCCCTCTCAGACCATGTGTTGCCAGTCACTCTCTTGAGTCCAACCTCCTTGTGCCTCGGGCAGGTCTAATTGTTTCTGTTTTTTAAGTTCCACCAGGTTTCTAAGTCCTTGTCCACGAATTTGATGTTGCCACCACAGTTAAAATCTCCATCAGGTCCGTAGCTTTCTGGCAAGGATTGAGTAGGCGGATTGTGAAGCCTGTTTTTTACCCTGACTCCACCTGATGTTGGTTGAGCTGCTGGGCCCAAAGGAGAACAAACCCACCGAGGGGGATGGATTTCTCTCTCTCAGCGCCCAGCAGCTCTCAGTCCTGGGCAAGGTCTCCCCTCTCCAGAGATTATGCTATGAGTGATTCTGTCTCTACTTCTCTTCCCCTGGTCTCTCTGCCACCCTGCACTGTGGTCCAGTTCCATAGATATGTGCACCTGTGGACACACAGCCACCCTGCCCGTGCAGCTCTCCAAGGATCTATGTGCCTGTGGACACAAGGCTCTCTGAGGCCCCAGCATCAAGCCTCTGGGCCCTTTGTCTCCCAGCTCCATTTTGGGCCAGCGCTCCCTCCCCCAAAGTCTCTGGTCGCAGTTCACACTCACTCAGGCATCCATGAGGCTGTGGTCAATTGTTTAGCAATTTTTGAATCAGGCATTTCAGGCTTTCCAACTCCTTCCAATATTATCTTTGTTAGTTCTAAATAAGTCAGTATCTCTTTACTCTTTTCTTTTGTATATAATTAGAAGAATTGTATAATGGTATTCATCATATCTTAACTGTAAAGCATGCCAACATCAGTGATAGAATTTGGATATTATGAGTTAAAGTTACCTTTATAAAATACACATCACCACTTGCAAGGGTTATTTTTTGCAAATTATTCTAGCCTTATCTGTGCATTATAAAGTTTGGCTTGCACTCTTTCCTAAGAGTAAACATTCCCAGTAAGATGTGCTCATAAGAAATGTTAAATAGTGGCTCCTGTGTGGCTCAGTCAGTTAAGCAGAGAATTCTTGGTTCTGGCTCAGGTCATAAACTCAAGGTTTGTAGGACTGAGCTCCAAAATAGGCTCTGTGCTGACAGTGTGAAGCCTGCCTGGGAATCTCTCCCTCCCTCTCCTGCTCATGTGTGCACTGTCTCTCTCTCTCAAAATAAATAAACTTAAAAAAATGAGAAAACTGGTCTGGTTTGAAGAGGTAGTAACCTTGAGAAGGCTGCAATGCATAGAGTTTCATTGTGGTTATTGATAATAATGTTGTAACATACAAATATCCTCAGTGCACCTTTAATTTTGCTTCTAGGGACTTCTGAATTTTCTTCAATTCCTTTCACAGACTTTACTAAATATGTAGTGCCATTATTGGATTTTAACTCTAAATCTAAACTTCTACCTTCTGCAGAGTTGCTAAGTCTATAATTATAAAAACTCCATTTACTATTAATTTCTTCCAATGGAAGTGACAGAGATTGGAAGTTAGGGGAAGGAAACAAGTGATTTCTTTCCTGTATTTTGTTTCAAACTCTATCCCTCTTCAAAATGGAGCTGCTAACTCCAGATTCTCTTGGGCTTCCTGCCACCAGCACAAACTGTCCACTCAGAGGTAACAGTTGGATGATGGCCTTGACAACTAGAGATACAGTGGTGGATGCCCGCTCCTCATGGGTCTGAATGTCAAACACATTCCACTCCACAGAGCCTCTCTCTATAGGTCCAAGATCCTATGGGATTCCTCCTCTAAGCTCCCAGGTTCTGAAGAGCCCACTCTTCCTTTGGTTTCCCCAATTCTAGAGGGAGGGGTAGCCTTTTCCTATAGTCATTAGTCTCTGGGTAACCTCAGTATCCTCTGTGCTCTTTGGGTTCTCCACTACCTTTGCAAATAATTTCCTATATTAAATAATTTTCTTTTAAAAATGTTTCTTTTTTTCTGATTAATTTGGCTCAATATATTAATGTGTGCTTTACATCACGTTTTAACTATAATGGGATCTTTGGTAACATACAACAGGCTCAAGATTCACTAAAACAGGAGTTATCTAATTTCACTTTTAAAATCATTTAATGTTTGTTTATTTTTGAGAGAGAGACAGAGTGTGAGTGGGGAGGGGCAGAGAGCTAGGGAGACACAGAATCCAAAGCAGACTCCAGGCTCTGAGCTGTTAGCACAGAGCCTTAGGCAGGGCTTGAACTCATGAACCATGAGATCATGACCTGAGCTGATCAGATGCTTAACCAACTGAGCCACTAAGGTGCCCAAAATGGTATCTAATTTAAACTAATACTCTTCAATATTTCTTTAAAGAAACAATTTTTAATTATATATAAAAGAGGGAGGAGCACCTAGGTGGCTCAGTCAGTTAAGCATATAACTCTTGATCTTGGCTTAGGTAATGATCTCATGGTTTGTGGGATAGAGACCCTGTTGACAGCCCAGAGCCCACTTGGGATTCTCTCTCTCCCTCAAAATAAAGAAACTTAAAAAAAAAAAAAGAGGGTATACATAGTACCTGAAGTGAGGTGTGTATATGCAGGCTAGATCCTTTATGAGATCATATTTTTCACATTAGAAATAAAATTACATTATTGGAAATCAGAAAAGAACACCTCTTCCAGGCCACAATTATTAGATTTTTATCTGAAACAGAAAGAGGCTGAAGAATGCAGTACTGATCTGATTACTGTCCACGTTTGCTCATATGCTCTCGGGGAACTATTAATCATCTCTCAGTTATCTAGCTCACTGAGCCAACTCCTTACTAATATCCTGGAAGGAATTTATAACGGCCCATTGGCAACCAAAAAAAAGCTTCCTTAAGCCAAGTGGGACTTTTTTGAAAGATCTACATCTAAATAATTTCTGTTAATACTTCTGAAATTTCTGAATTTAAGAATAAATTATAAGCTTATAAACAAAAAAAATTGCTAAGAAAAGTCTGACATTTCTTTTCTGTAGTATTAGCCCCTTGAAGTTACATATTCTTGGATAGAAGACCAACACCTATGATAAGTCCTGTCAAGATATGTTTCATTTACACAATTTATTTATTTTTTTTATGTTTCATTTATAAAGATGAAAAAAAGATATTTCCAAGCTTAAAAGTCTCAGAACGTAAGCCACCCCTACAGCTTCTCGAAGCACATTGCTTGGGGAAGTATTCCAGTATTCTGGAAGTATTCCAGAACAAAGTGGAGTTATGCAGCCACAAAGATGGGGTTCAGTTTGAAAATTACTATGACACAAATTTATTTTTATTTTTTTAATTTAATTATATTTTTTTACTTTATAAAGTTTCATATTTTTTTAACATATGCAATTATTTTCCATCATTTACAATACAGTAGTTACAATGACACTCCAAACAGAAAATCAAAGTAAAAAATCAAAACACCAACTTCTGTTTCATGTATTTAGACTTACACAGAAATTAGAAGGTTAAGTAACAACTAGTTAATCACCTAATTTCACA
>NC_043700.1:142716225-142727819 GCF_006229205.1 Suricata suricatta | reverse complement strand
ACTTCATTTAAACATAACCACCCCCACCACCAAAAAAAGAAGAGGGTGAAAAAAAAGTAAAGAAAATAATAAGGGAAAAACCCAAGACACACTTCCTATGGGAAAAAAAAAAAACACATGTAATTTCTGTCCTTGACGGAATGTATTAAATAAGCAAACACCCCAACAAGGAAAACAAGTACTACAATGTAAAAATATTAAAAAAAGAAAACCCTCTCACATGCATGAATGAAAGATTGCACACAAAGAACTCACATCTTTTCAAGCTTCAATAGTATATATAGTAGCAGAATATTTACTATTGAAGCTTGACAAATTTATTTTTAGTAATATGTTGCTTTAAATTAGGTTACATCCAAAGGAGCTAATAGTACAAATATATAGCTGAATAAGTATGTAAGTGAGTAAGTCTAGCTCCACACTGCTTCAGTTTAAGGCACACCAAGTTCAAGATATTTAGCCGCATTTTAGAGGGTAGTACCTACCAGTCAGAGGAGACTATAAACTGAGGCCTGCTGCATTCTATCTTCCAATTAGCATACAAACAAAACTTATATTGACACTAATGCAGTGAGCCTGCCTTTTGGCAGGCCACATCAAACATACCCAACATCTAGATTTGGGGCCTGAATTTGTCAGTATTTAGAAATTTCACCTTACCTGCATCTTTATCTCAATATAAAAATTGTTAGTTTGTGCCTTTTTAGGAGCATGTTTCTTGACACAGAGGTTTAATATGCAGGAGAGAAAGGTGACCCATAAAGCCTTTGGAATCTGTATAAAAATACTCTACTGTGATATGTTGTTGTAAGATGGTTAACAGCACAGATGGTAAAGATTCTCATCCATTCAAATTCCTGTTCCGCTTTATACCAACTGAGTTACCTTGGCAATCTCCTCTCTTCCTTATTTCCCTTTTATTTAAGAAAAATGTTAATAATAGTATTTAGCTTATGGGGTTATCATGAGGGTTATGTTACTTATATTTTAAGTCTCTAACATTTGTAATATGGTTTATAATATACAGTGTAATTCTAAAATCAAAACGGAAGAATCAAATATTAATAATTTTAGAACTAACTTTTATACTGGTGACAAAAAATGTTGAGATGTATTAGGGATGTTTTTGTTAAGGAGTAGATATAAGCACGTTTATAGTTTTTCTTTACATTTAGATATTAAAATGTAAATGTTTATTATTATAACCAATAATGTATTAAAAATAAAGCTTCCAGTTCACTAGACAAAATAGAAAATAAGAAATAAATATATACACACAAACACAGATACCCTATATAGAAGAATATTTCTCTAAAATATAAAATATTACCAAAATTAATTTTATAATCACACACATGCATACTTATCTAAGTACAAATCTAATTGAGTTAATATAACACCAATGTGATAAAACTTGATATTAGAAAAAAATGAAAACAGATTCTTCTAAAGAATAAAATGAGCTTTAAATCAAAGATGAAATAGTCATAAATTACTAGTTATTTGTGGATGTTTATTAAAACTAAGGAATGCAGAGTGAGCAGTATTCTGAGCAGCTTTCAGAAGCATAAAATATTCTAAATACAGATGCGTTCATTCAATCTTCAAGTATTTAAAAAATAAAAGAACGATCTTAGCAGGAAAAATAAGTGTCTTAGAAAAGTACTGGTAAAATTATCAGATAGTATATTCATATATTTTCTTTGAAAATGGAGGGGAAAACCCACAATCACGTTTTGGCAAATGAAAATGTTAGAAAACAAACAGCAGGACTTTCTGGAAGATAGCAGAATGAGTGAATCTTAAACTTGCCTTGTCCCAGGAATATACCTAGATAATACAGCCGTATAAATAATCCATAAAAATGACTTGAAGACCAGGGTAACAAGCTCTACAAGTAAATGTAGAGCACAGGCCACAGAGTCGGATGGGCAGAGATGCAGTGGGGAGGTAAATGGGCCTTCCCTGGAGCTCCTCCCACAACAACTATCCACAAGAAGGAAGCACCCACAGGCATGCACAGGGGAGGGAAACAGACCATCACACCAGGGACCCTGCATGGGGAAGAGGAATCCCGGTAACATTTGGCTTTTGAAAAACAGAGGGACTGAATTTCCTGGTTCTTATAACTAGCAAGACTTAAAACCTGGAATTTAAAAATCAATGGGCTTGGCTCTAGGAGGGCACAAGGAAACTGAGACAACACAACAAACAACCAGAAGCGATACCACATAGAAGCAGTGGTTTGAAAAATGTCTGGGGCACACAGGAAGGAGAGTTGTTTACTATTGTCAGAGCTTTTCCTGGAGGAGCAGAGATATTTGGAAAACGTCTCCAGGACAAAAGAAGTGAACAGGGGCCATTTCCCTCCCCCACCTCCTAGCATAAACACATGACCACCTTTGACAACCAGCATGTACCCACACTCCATCCTAACTTGCTAACAGTGTCCTCACCATGCTTCTAATGATTAGCCTCTCCAGCCAGGCCTGCCATAGTCCCACTGATGGTGGCAGCAGATCCCCTCTCCCAGAAGACTAATGCATATGTATTATTAACAATAAACCCCTTCCCCACCACACACACATACACATCATGGATCCAACCTCTCAAATACCTTATTGACTAGAGCCCATCCTGGGAGGTACAAAGGCTTGGCAGTAGGCAAACAGTCCCGAGAAGTGCCAGCACCACTCCAAAGTGACTCCTGCCCTGGCGAGAGGTAAAGATAATCCAACAGGCCCAGCAGGATGCTGGGAACAGACACCTGGTCTGACTGAGGCACCACCTACCAACAGTAGCTTCTCAAGATACAACACAGGGAAAGCATCTTGCAAATGCCTGGTCTGATTCAATTTAAGCCCAAGGTAGCACTGGACTGGTTCACTAACACCACAGAGACTAAACACTACCTACAATAGGCTGTGACAGCCACTGCAGGTAGCTGGAATGAGGAAAAAGTGGCTAAACCACAAAACCAGGGCAAATGCAACGCACACAGGAGATAGATGACAGGTTTGTGCGAACAGGAAGACACAGGACCTTCTTCATAAGCATTACTTTCAAGGCTAAGAGATAGAGCTGACTTTCCTGACACAGAAATAGAGATAGAGGAAATGAGACAGGAATATATCCCAAAGGAAAGAAAAGGACAAAATCACAGTGAAAAGACCTAAGCAAAATGGAGATAAGTAATATGTCTGATGGAGAATGTAATGATCATAAAGATACTCACTGGACGTGAGAAAAAAAGTAGAGGACATCAGTGAGACCTTCAATAAAGAGATAAAAAAGAAGCAATAGAGATGAAGAACACAATACATGATATTAAAAATACACTAGATGGAATAAATAGTAGACTAGAGGAAGCAGAAAAACAAATCCATAACTTGGAAGACAGAGTAACAGAAAGTAAGCAACCTGAGCAGGCGAGAGGATAAAAGGATTATGCAAAATGAGAATAGACTTAGGGAACTCAGTGACACCATCAGGCATAACAGCATTTACATTATAGAGATCCCAGAAGGAGAAGACTGAGAAAGGGGAACAAAAAATTTATTTGAAGAACCAATAGCTGTCATAAAGGTATAAACAACAGCTTCAATACATCATATTATATAGATTGTTATAACTTTGGATAAATGCTTTGATAATAGTTATAAGATGTCACATTTTTTTCCATTGGACCAACCAGAAATTGCTCAAGTTTCCTCAGTAGGAGGTAGGAATACAGACTAAGTGCCCTGAAGAATTAAAAGCCTTATCTATGATATATGTAAAAATAAAAGGACTTTGGTCTCAAAATGCAAAAAGGTGTTTACGAATTTTAAAATATATAAAAAATAATTATTAATTTAGTTAATGAGGCCAGCATACAAGTCATTAGTTTAGGGATAGGCTTAAACTAGGCTTAAATGAACTAAATTGATAATACCAACTAAAAAGAAAAAAGAGACCCATATTACAAATATAAATAAGGAAATACCACAAAATATTATAGAGTGATGAAAATATACCATGGTCAATTAGGTTTTAACTTAAAGGGATGATTCATTTTTATTTACATAATTTGGTACATTCATGCATTATGTTTTAAAAAAGTATAATATCAGTGAATATTAGAATACATTAAATAATGCATAATTTCTATTACAGGTTTTTTTTCAACTTTGAAAAAAAGGCAAACTTCTTGAATGATGCCTGGAATGGATTAACTAATTATTTTCACACAATTCTCTATGAAGTTACAAACAAAACACATTTCTTCAACTATGTGAATTGTTTCAAAGATTTTATCCAAACAAAGAAAAAAGAGTTGAAGACCAGTTCTGGAGAAAAAAATCATATAGACATTTGGATTCATCCTAGCAAAAAGCACATTATACTCACATCCAACTTGGTCTTCAATTCATCTTGGAAATCTTTCCATATAACCCAGTAATCTTTTGTCACATTTTGCTCAGTAGATGCTGCATATCTTTAGTGTTCTCCTTAACCTCCACCTCTCATTATTTTCAAACATAATCTTCACAGCATTCTATCAGATTTTTTTCCATAATATTTTATTGTCAAATTGTTTTCCATACAACACCCAGGCATTCTATCAGATTTAAAAAAAAAGATAATAATGTGGAAACTGCTTTAACTCACTTCTCTTCCACACAATTTCTTTTTATCCAAAATCATCCCTTTCTTTTTTTCTACCATCACAGCAGAAGAGATCTTAATTTTATATCCAAAATTAATACATTTCTGAAGTTGGGCTTGGGATCATTGTTCTAAGAGTGAAAGAGTTGAAAATGTTTATATATCAGATAGCATCTGAATGATAGAGCAAGAATGTAAAAGGTACCTGGTGAGAACGGAACTTATCTGAGACGGTTCTCCTATTTAAAGTTGTTCCTAGAGGCCAACAAACTAGAGTTCTAAATTTTACCACTATTCTCCCTTAGCACCATATTTTTGTCACCTATATTGTATATCTTTATTAGTGTTCTATCTTTGTTATAATCTGCCTATCAAGCAATAAATCCATTTGTTTTTAAAATAAATTTCACATATTTATTGAGCCCTGATCATGTATTATACACTCTACTACACAATGAGGGGAAACAAAAGAAACACCTCTTCATTCAATTGGAGAATGTTGTAGACGAATGTTAGCTAATTGTTTACATAAGTAAATGTAAGATTAAAGGTAAATGGCTGAGGATGCATGTTTACACTGTATAAATGAAAAAATCTGGTTTAATCTTGGAAGTGAGAAATATTTCATTGAATTGATATTTGAACTGAGATCTTAAAAATGGTTAGGATTTAATTAGTCATATTGAATAGGTAATCTTAAGAAGTACTCATGACTAACAAATGCATAATTTTTAAACTTCCACAGAAATTGGAAAATCACACAGAAGTCTGTATTTCTTTGTTCTTAGTTTCAACGCTAAATATTTGATATAAACCACTAGATGAAGCAAAAACAATTGTTAAGCATCTAATTCTCATTGTGCCATATAAACTAATAAACGCTGACTTTTCCATTGAGCACCCATGTTATGGGATTCAAATAGTTACCAAAAAAATCACAGCATCCACAATAGACAATAAATACAAATGTGTGCATAAAATAATATATATTATATTTGAAAGAAATAAAATCTCTTCAGCTAAAATGAAGGGAGCTTAATAAAGCTGAAACCTCTCAATTCTGATTCATACTTGCTTCTTCCTTAATCATCTCTTAGCTATAGGCAAGGCCCAGAAAGCATGATTCTTCATAATGATAGAGAACTCATGTCTTCTATCACTTGTATTCTATCACTTATCTTCTTGGCTTACATGGTTCTTGGTCTCCCCACTGCCTCTGACAGCAGCAGACTTCTTTCATTGGAATAGAGGCTACATAGAAGAATCAAGTTCAATCTCAACCAAAGAAATTTTATGATTTGTTAAGAATATGTATATATTTCATTCCATAAAAAAACTTTAAAAAATCTGCCATATATAAAATTTGAAAGAGAGAGAGAGAGAGGAATAGAGAGTTTGCTGTTTGAAAGCATATGTTAACTTTCTGCTTAAATTCAGTATATACTGTAATATGGTAAGAGATTGTCACATTTGGTCCAGTTTAGAGTATATAAATCCTCTCTATTAATGAGCCATAGCAGTAGTCTTTCCCACTTTCCCTTACCAACAATTATTCAATTATTCTTCAGAGTAGAAGCATGCTCTAATACATTGGAAGGCAATATTGAGGAAACAAACTTATTCAGACTTTACTATTCCAGTAGGTCTTTAAAATCAACTGATGAGGTAATTGGTGATTTCCACGTACAATGATGGATACTAAAGAAGCAGCTGCAACCCTAATCTTGCTAGCAACAGTATTCTCAGAACACAGTCACTGAAAAAGCATCATGTTAACTTCAAATTCATATTTTGTAGGTTAAAATTCATGCCTCTAATCCCTTCACTGGATCTCTGCTTTGTTGAAAAGTAGCATCATTTACAGTCCTGACAGCAGAGGAGTAGGGTGCCAGGAACTGCAAATGTGTTGTCATCTGACTTCGGCAATGGTTTAGAAATCCAAAGAATAGTGCAACGTATTTTCAACAAGGAAAATTTCCTTAAGAAGATATTTCAAAAACCCAAGCATTTAAATAGGATAGAAGAAAAACATGATTTAAGGTTTCTGATAAAGAACTTCTCATCTACTCTTTCATATTCTTTTCTTTCTGATTATTTCACCAAATAAGGTTAAGAGTTTTCTCTCTCTCCACTTCAATAACTCCTTTTTCCAAATCTGCAATTATAATAGCCTTCAAATAAAAATTTATTATGATTTTTTTCTTGAATTTAGTACTTTTACATGCCTAATACTTTAAAGATTTTTTTTAGACAAATGGTGATAAACTAAGAAAAAAATGTTAGGAACTCAGAGACCCAAACCTGCTATATTTTGCAAAGCTACACACATATAAAGTCAGTGTATTACCTCATAGATTCTTAAAAACTATAGATGGAAATATGAATTCTAGGCCTTATTCCCTGTGTGTACTGGTAAGAGAAAAGACATTCAACTTTTCTCCCTTGTCTTCTGGATCACTCTTCTCTGTTCATATCCATTAGACAAAAGGAAGCAATAATTAATTAATTGACTGTTCATCTCCCTGGATACTGATAAGCTGATGGTCCCAAGTAAGTACAGTCATTGTGGCCCAGACAACTCCCATTCTCTGTAGACTCCTGTCCTTGTACATGATAAGGTGCACTATGATAAGATTCAGGAGTTGTCTTAGGAGAAATAGACCACAATATTCCAGCCTAAGAATCCAAAGGTTTCTACATTGGAGGATTTGGCTTTGCTTTCTTTTGGCATTATCTTTTAAGTATATGATCCTGTGGGAAACAATGGCAGTGACATGTGGCAGAATCCAGGTATATCTGTTTTGCATAGGGGGTTGTGGGACCCAACTGGTTCTTGGCTACACATTGAGACATTCATAGTCTCATTCATCCACTCAGATTACCACTGGCATGCCTTAAGCAAGTCTTCTTTGTCTAGTAATCTCTTAGGTATTTCTTTGTCACACATTAAGAGTTACTTTTATGACATATCAGGACTTGATGATCTTCAAGGCTCTGTCTGCCTTGAATCACCTACCCAGAATTTTTTTCTGGGAATTTACTATCTTCCCAGGAAGCAATAGGCAGAACTTCTTTTTCAAATTGGGTTCTGATCTCATATTTTTCTTATGTCCCACCATCTGTTCCAGAACCAGGGGATTAATTTTTTAATCTGGAATAGAACAGTCTTTCATTGTTAAAATGCCATTTCTCCCATATATTTTGGCTATATTCTGAGTTGCCTTTGATTTGCTAAATGCTTGGTATTTTTAAACCTCTTATATTCTTTTCCTGAAGGCAACTCATACAGAAATTCTTATTTAACTTTAACTTGAGTTAAAAGTGGGATGCTATAAAGAAAAAAAGGAAGGGAAGAACCCAGAGAAGGAAAATAGTTTAAGAAAATGTGTTTCTGTGTTTTATTTATCCATACGTTCACTACGAGCATATCTAGACAATTTGAACTATAGGCACAGACCAACTGAAAATTGAAAAAGGCTATTAAAGTAGGGGGAGAAGTCAGTACAATGTCTTCTTAATTGAAAAAAAAAAAGTTTTGCCTACTTATTAAACTACTGTTTTATGTAACCTCTTTTATCAAATTATTATAACATAGTTACTTGTCACTAAGCCCAGAATATTATTTCTTTGATATTTTCAGCTAACCAACTTATTCCACAAGAGGTTTAACCTGGAATTATGGAAAGAAGTCAGGCAGTGTAGGAATTAGGATGATAAATATTAGCTGCATCTATATTTTAATCAACTTTTAACTGAAAATTAATATTCTCTTGCATTATGAATAAAGAATGACTATAAACATGTTTCATTTTATTTTATTTTGCCTTAACTTCACAGATGTTGTGTTTTTGCTAGATTGAAGGTTTGTGCCAACCATGCATCAAACAACTCTATAAGCATTAGTTTTTCAACAGCACTTACTTTGTACCTGCTGTGTTACATTTTGGAAATTCCTACAATGTTTTAAACTTTTATATTAGTATATTTGTTATGATGATCTGTCATCAGTGATTTGATGTTACTATTTGATGTTACTATGAACCACACCCATATACAATGGTGAACTTAATAAATGTGTATTCTGACTGCTTCATAGGCCAGCCACTTCCCCATCTCATTCCCTCTTTTCACTCCTCCCTATTCCTGGAGAAACAATAATATTGAAATTAGGCCAATTAATAACCCTACAATGGCTTCCAAATGTTCAAGTGAAAGGAAGTGTCACATTTCTCACTTCAAACAAAAAACTAGAAGTGATTAAGCTTAGGAAGAAGGCATGTTGAAGGCTAAAATAGGCCAAAAGCTAATCCTCTTGCACAAAAAAAGTCAAGTTGTAAATACAAAGGAAGTTCTCCAAAAGTAAAAATGTAAAAATCCTACTCCAGCAGACACACAAATGATAAAAAAGTGAAAGTCTTATTACTAATACAGAGAAAATGTGAGTGGTCTAGATATGCGATAAAGCCAACAGCAACATCCTCTTAAAGATAATCCTAATCCAGATGAAGGCCCTAACTATGCTTTGAGAGCTGAGAAAGGTGAGGAAGCTTCAGAAGAAAAGTTGGAAGCCAGCAAAGGTTACTTCATGAGATTTAAGGAAAGAAACCACCTCCATACCATAAAAGTGCAAAGTGAACCTGTGAGTGTGGATATACAGAAGCCACAGCAAGTTATCCAGAAGATCCAGCTGTGATTACAACTGTGTTGAAGGTGGCTAACAGATTTTTAATATAAACAAAACAACCTTATATTTTAAGAAATGCCACCTAGGACTTTCATAGTTAGAGAGTAGAAGTCATGCCTGGCTTTAAAGCTTCAAAGGACAGGCTATTTTGTTAGGAGCTAATGAAGATGGTAATTTGAAGTTAAAAGCCATTGCTCATTTACCATTACATAAATTCTAAGGCCCTTAAGAGTTATGCTAAATTAGAGTTGGGTTCAAAATGGTGGCACAGGATAACACTGAACTCCCCTCCTCACATAGACATACTGAATCTGTACATATATAGAGAGTGATTTCTTCTGAAGAAAAATTGAGAGCAGTTTGAACAGATTCTATGTAACAAAGGATAGATCACATAGAGATTAGCAGGCAAAACAAAGACACGGTAATGACAGGAACCCTACACTTGATGCAGCAACCTGAGTGGGAAGGGGCCCACATGAAAATTTGATCAACCCGAGAGATGGAAAACACAAAAAACAGTGGTTGTTAGTTTCCCACTAGTTTCTGGTGGGAAACTAGACTATAGGAAACCTATCTACTAATCCTAGAATATCCACTAAATGATAGAAAACTGTTGGAACTCATTGGGGTTGGAGGTACTGGATGGCAGAATTGTTTATATCCCCTCCACCTTGATAGCACAGACAGGAACAAGATCTGGACACTTTAGGCAGCCTACCACCTTGGCTAGCCATAGACCACAGCCCACACCAGTTTTAGCTATTCTTAACAAGGTGGCCCTGAGCCTGTGCCTGTCCCAGCTCCTGCCATGCTAAAAAAGGCTGCTTTGGCATGCTGCACATTGAGACACCCCTGCCATGTGCAACTATAAATCCATCTGTCTCATGAAGTAACCTAGGCGTGAAACACCCAGGACACCTGTGGCTCAGGCCTGCTTTAGTTCCAGTCATCCCATCAATGGCAGCCCTGGTGCAGAGTGCTCTGAGATACCTCATCCATGCCTACTGCAGCTCCAACCATCCCTCCAGGGTAGCCCTGGTTCAGAATCCCTGAGACCCACAGCTCATGCCTGTTATAGCTCCAGCCAACCAGCCTAAGGAGCCAGGTGCAGCACATATAGGAAATGTTCCTATACAAGGCCACTCCTTAAAGATGTAGAGAGGTAACTGTTTTGCCTACTTCATGCAAATAAACACAAAAAGTCAAATGTAATGAGGAAACAGGAATATGCTTCAATTAAAAGAATAGGAAACATCAGTGGGGGGGGGAAACCTAAATGTAATAGAGAGAAGCAACCTGATGAAGAACCTAAAATAATGGTCATAAAGTGGTCATTGAACTTCATAGATGACTAAATGAACTCAGTGAGAATCTCAACAAGAAGAAAATATATTTTAAAAACCAGAGTTAAAGAATACGGTAACTGAAATGAAAAATACACCAGAGGGAACCAACAGTGGAATGAAGGATGTGGAAGAACAGATCAGCAATCCTGAGATCAGGTAGTGGAAAGAAACCAAGCTAAAAAACAAAATAAAAATTTAGTGAAGATTGCTTTAAAGATACCCAAGTCAACATCAGGTATACTAATATTTGCATTATAAGGATCTCAGAAAGAGAAGAGAAAAGGCAGAAAACTTACTTGAAGAAATAATAACTGACACTTTCCTAACTTGTGGAAGGAAACACACATCTAGGTTCAGGAAAGCATAGAAAGCCTCAAGCAAGATGAGCTCAAGGAGTCCACGCCAAGACACATAATAATCAAAATGTTAAGAATTCAAAACAGAATATTAAAGGAAGCAAGAGAAAAGCAATTATATGCAAGGGAACTGCCAGAAGAGTAACAGCTGATTTTCCGCAGAAACGTTGCAGGCCAGGAGGGAATGGTGTGATATAGCCAAAGAACTGAAAGAAAGAAAGAAAAAAGAAAACAAAAAACTACAAGAATAACCTGGCAAGGTTAACATTCAGAATTGATGGAAAAACAGTTTTCTAGACAAACAAAAGTTAAAGACATTCATCACCACAAAACATGTCTTACAAGAAAGATTAAAGGGACTCTTCTAATATTGGGGGGGAAATCATAAGTAAAAGAAAATCATGAAAAAAATTTTCTAGTAAAAGTAAATATAATAAGGCAGTAGATTAATAATTTATAAAGTTCATATGAATGTTAAAAGAAAAAGATTGCAAAATCCATTATATTTTTAAAATGCTCAATAAACTCACAAAATAAAAATGCATAAAATATTATACA
>NC_043700.1:142714093-142716125 GCF_006229205.1 Suricata suricatta | reverse complement strand
CATGTGATGCTGTTTGACAACATTTTATCTCCTGTGGAACTTCTTTCAGAATTGGAGTTGGTCCTCTCACACCCTGCCACTGCTTTATCAACTAAGTTTAGGTAATATTCTAAATCCTTTATTGTCATTTTAACAATCATCACAGCATCCTCACCAGGAGTGGATCCCATCTCAAGAAACCACTTTCTTTGCTCATCCGTAAGAAACAACTCCTCATCAGTTAAAGTTTTATCATGAGTTTGCAGTAATTTAGTCATAACTACAGGCTTCTCTCTTAACTCCAGTTATTTTGTTATTTCTATTACAACTGCAATTATTTCTTTCACTCAGATATTGAACCCCTCAAGTTGTCCTTGAGGGTTGGAATGGACTTCTTCCAAACTCCCATTATTGTTAATATTTTCACCTCTTCCTGTGAATCATGAATGTTCTTAATGGATCTAGAATGGTGAATCATTTCCAGAAGTTTTCAATTTACTTTGCTCCAGTCCATCAGAGGAATCCCTAGCTATGGCAGCTATCGCCTTATGAAATGTGTTTCTAACATAAAAAGACTTGGAAGTCAAAATGACCCCTAGTCCATGAACTAAAGAATGGAGGTTGTATTGACAGGCATAAAAACGACATTTATCTCATTGTACATTTTTAAAGTTTGTTTGTTTGTTTGTTTGTTTGTTTATTTATTTATTGTGAGCAGGGGAGGGGCAGTGAGAGAGAGAGAGGGGAGAGAAAATCCCAATGCAGGGCTCAAACCAAGGAACCATGAGATCATGACCTGAGTCAAAACCAAGAGTTGGATGCTAAACTGACTGGCCAACCATGCACCCCTCATTATACATTTTTATCATAGCTCTTAAATAACCAGATGCATTGTCAATGAGTGATAACATTTTAAAATGATTTTTTTTTCTTTCCAAGCAGTAGGGATCAACAGTGGACTCAAAATATTTAGTTAACTATGCTGTAAGAGGTGCTGTCATCTAGTTTTGTTATTCCATTTACAGAGTACAGGCAAAGTAGATATGTAATTGTTCTTTTTTAAAAGTAGAGTTAACATACAATTTTATATTAGTCTTAGACATGTAATATAGTGACTTGTTAATTATATGCACTCAAAAATGATCCCCATGGTAAGTGTAGTTACCATCTATAACCATACAAATTATTATATTATTGACTATACTCCCTATAGTGTAATTTTAATCATTGTCATGTTTATTTTATAAACTGAAATTACTGAAAGTAATTTATATCTCTTAATGCCTTCACACCCACCACCCCTCTGGTTATCACCAGTTTGTTCTCTGTATTTATGTCTATTTCTAATTTTTTGTTAATTTGTTCTATTTTTTACATTCCACATATAATTCAGGTGGTATTTGTCTTTTTCTCACTTATTTCACTTACAATAATACACTCTGTGTCTGCCATGTTATTATAAAAGGCAAGATTTTATTCTTTTTTATGGCTAAATAATATTACACACATACACACAGTCTTCTTTATCTATTTAGCTATGGGCACAAGTTGTTTCCATGTCTTGGCTATTATAAATTATGTTGCAGTAGACATAAGAGGGATATATCTTATCCCTTAGTGTTTTTATTTTCTTTGGCTAAATAACCCAGAAGTGAAATTACACAGTTGTGCAGTATTTATACTTTGATTTTTCTGAGGAAACACTATAATGTTTTCCACAGTGCCTACACCAATTTAGATTCTCACTAACAGTGCACAGGGGTTTTGCTTTCCCCACATTCTTGCCAACACTTGTTATTTCTTGTCTTTTGATACTAGTCATTCTAACAAGAGTGAGTTAATGTCTCATTGTGGTTTTGATTTGCCTTTCCCTGACTGGTAGGGATATAAACCATCTTTTGAAGTGTCTAATGTCCATCTGTATGCCTTCTTTGAAGAAGTATCTGTTTAGGTGCTCTGCTCATTTTTTAAAAAGATTATTTGTTTTCTTGGTGTTGAGTTGTATGTGTTCTTTGTATGTTTTGGATATTAACCCTTTATTGGATATGTTATT
>NC_043700.1:142712393-142713993 GCF_006229205.1 Suricata suricatta | reverse complement strand
TGGGGCTAGAACCCACGAACATGAAATTTGACCTGAGCCGAAGTCAGAGGCTTAACTGACTGAGCCACCCAGGCACACCTAAGCAGAAAATTTTAATTTAACTTTTTAGTTTCTAAATATTGTTTCAGTGTTTTGAAACTATCAGATATATGTGGCACATGTCCTTTATAGAAAGAAAACTACATAAAGATGGAAAAATTTGCAAAAATCTCTTTTAAAATTATTCTTTCCATAGAAAAAAATTCCTTTGAACAACAGTGACTTTCTCCCTTAATATTAAAATTCCATCTTTATATTGAAATGGCAGATTAACTGTCATTATTCTTTTTTAATATGTCTGCTTGGCAGCAGACTACTGGCTTATTAAGAAAAGGTCAGCAAATTTGAAACTTATACCTGTAAAATGAGTGGAAAATTAAGAATGAGTGACTCCTCTTTAAACTCAACCCCATTACATCATAAACTATTGTAGAATTTACTACTTAAAGATATAGTTTCCAAAAAATTAATCCTATTATGGATATCTTATAGCATAAAACTTCAATATATTGTAATGTTCAATATATTATAATGTAAAGTGAAAGAGTAATGAGTCTACCATTATCAACCCTTTATAATTACATGGTCATCCTTTAGGAATCCTTCCATACTGTAAGTGATCAATGACTGTCAGATAATATGGACCTACTGATAGCCCCAGTGGCACTCAATCTAATGACTGTAAGTAAAGCATAATTTCTTTCTTGGATTTGGTCAAATAAATATAAGTTGGAATTACATTACTTATTTTTCTTGTTTAATCATATTTCCACAGAAGGAGATTTCCAATCAGTGATCAGATAGCGACAAGTTACAAACTAAAATACCCCATAATTCTGTTCTGCTAGTGATATGGATTATACAGAAATATATCTGGCTCCATCAGAAACTAGTCAAGCATGGGTTTGTAAAATATTGTGTGTGCTATGTATCCCTTTGGCCATCTGGTGAAGATTATGTGCCCCTTCTTCAAATTATGTTTTCAAGTGAAAAATAATAATTTGTATCAAATTATAAAGTAGATCGGTATACTGAAATTTAGTTACCAAATTTTTAAAGCCAAAATTAAGAGAGAGTGAGTAATAAAACTGCATCTTTTAGTGTCTTAAATAACAAGGTCTAGGAGTGATTTCATTCATGACTGAAATTTTATAAAAAATGCAAATATATGTTATTGTATTTTATTTTAAAAAATTTGTGTTTATTTTTGAGAGCAACATAGAACAGTCAGGGGAGGGGCAGTGAGGGGGGAGACACAGAATCTGAAGCAGACTCCAAGCTCTGATCTGTCAGCACAGAGGCTGACACAGGGCTCAAACTCACTAACCATGAGACCATGACCTGAGCCAAAGTCAAATACTTAACTGACCCACTGAGATGCCCCATAAATGCAAATATATTTTAAAGTCTTACATAAACTATAATGTTAAATGACTACATCTAATTTATATTGTGTATTAATTCACAGATAATATTAGTAAACAGGCATACCTCAGAGATAATGTGGTTTCAGTTCCAGACCAGTGCAATAAAGTGAATATTATAATACACAATGAATATT
>NC_043700.1:142709707-142712293 GCF_006229205.1 Suricata suricatta | reverse complement strand
TGTTTTGCCTATGCCTGAGGTGACAGATCCAGAAAAATATTTCTAAGGCTTATATCCTAGAGATTACTGCCAAATTTTCTGTCAGTTTTAAGATTTTAGATTTTACATTTGGGTCTTTAATCCACCTTGAATTTATGTTGTGTATAGTATAAGAAAGTGGTCCAGTTTATTCTTTTGCACGTAGCTGTTCAATTCTCCCAACACCATGATGAACAGGAATTGTTTCCTGCATTTTATATTCTTGTTTCCTTTGTCATAGACTAATTGATCATTCAAACATGGGTTGATTTCTGGAATCTCTATTCCATTCCAATGATCTATGTGTCTGTTTTTGTGCCAGTACCATACTATTTCAATTACTGCAGTTTGTGGTGTAATTTGAAATCCAGGCTTCTGATATCTCCAACTCTGATCTTTCTCACAATCACTTTGACCATTCTGAGTCTTTTGTGCTTCCATACAAATTTTATAATTATTTATTCTAGTTCTTAAAAAAACGATAGTAGTATTTTGGAAGGGATTATATTGAATTTGTAGACTGCTTTGGGTAGTACAACATTTTAATATTCATTCTTATAATCCATGATTATGGTATATTTTTGCATTTATTCATGTCATCTTCAGTTTCTTTCAACAATGTCTTATTTTCAGAGTACAGATCTTTTACCCATTGATTGAATTTATTCCTAGGTATTTTTTAAAATGTAATTGTAAGTGGGATTGCTTTCTTAATTTATCTTACTGCTATTTGTTATTAGTAAATAGAAATGCAAGAGATTTTTAGGGGTGCCTAGGTGGCTGAGTTGGTTAAGCATCCTACTTTGGCTCAGGTCATGGTCTCACAGTTTGGAAGTTCAAGACCCACGTAGGGCTCTGTGCTGACAGCTAGGAGCCTGGAGCCTGCTTTCGCTTCTGTGTCTCCCTCTCTCTCTCTGCTCCTTCCCAACTTACGTCCTCCCTCTCTCAAATATAAATAAATATTAAAAAATTAAATATAATTTAACTATGTAATCTTAAAAAGAGATTAATGTGTATTAATTTTCTATCCTACAACTTTACTAAATTTATTAGTTTTAATAGTTTTTTTGTAGAGTACTTAGGGTTTTATATATATAATACTATATCATCTGCAACGACAATTTCACGTCTACCATATCAATTTAGATGCCTTACTTCTTTTTCTTGTTTGATTTCTGCAGCCAGGACTTCAAGACCTATGTTGAATAAAAGCGATGACAGTGGGTATCCTTGTCTTTTTCCTGATCTTAGAGGAAAAGCTTTTACTCTGCTTTTTGTATGATGTTGAATGTGGGTTTGTCATTTGAGGCTTTTATTGTGTTGAGGTAAGTTTCCTCTAAATTCACCTTGTTGAGAGCTTTTTTTTTTTATCATAAATGATGCTGAATTTTGTCAAATGCTTTCTCTTTATAAGATGATCATATGCCTTTTATCTTTTATTATGTTAGTGTGGTATATCAGATTGATTGTTTTGTGGATATGAGGCCATCCTTGCGTTCCTGGAATAAGTTTAGGATTTTTGCATCTATGTTCTCCATGGGTATTGGCTTATAGTCATCTTGTTCTCTAATGTCTTTGTCTGGTTTTGGTATCAGGGTAATGCCTGTCTCACAGAAATAATTTGGAAAAATTTCTTCCTTTTCTATTATTTTGGAAAAGTTTGAGAAGGATAGGTATAAATTCTTTTCAAATGTTGGTAGAATTTACCTGTGAAGCCATCTGTTTCTGGACTTTTTGGAGAGTCTTTTGATTACTGTTTCAATTTGATTTCTAGTAATTGGTATGTTCAGATTTTCTGTGTCTTCATGATTCAGTCCTGAAAGACTATATGTTTCTAAGCATGTATTCATTTCTTCTAGATTGTTCACTTTGTTGACATATAATTTTCCTAGTAGTCTCTTCTAATTTTGTCTATTTCTGTGGTACTTGTTGGAAATTCTTTTCTATGATTTCTGATTTTATTTATGTGAGTCCTCATTTTTCATCTTTTCAGTACATGAGATCTTACAGTCCTTGATCTTTTCAATATTTTACTAGCTATTTTATTTATTTCCACTCTAGTATTTTTTATTTTCTTCTACTAACTTTGGTTTCCTTTTTCTTTTTCTAGTTCTTTTAGGTGTAAGGTGAGATTTCTTATTTTAGATTTTTCTAGTTTCTTGAGTTAAGCCAATATCAATAAAAACCTCTCCTTGAACTATTTTCATTACATCGCAAACATTTTGAACTGTTGTGTTTCCATTTTCCTTTGTCTTTATGTATTTTTCAATTTCCTCTTTGATGGTTTTCTTGACTTATTGGTTGTTTAATAGCAAGTTGTTTAGTCTCCACATTAGTATCTTTTCCAATTTTCTTCTTGGACTTGAATAGTTTCATGCTATTGTGGTTTGAAAAGATATTTTCTCAATCTTCTTAAATTTACTAAGAATTGTTTTGTGGCCTAACATGTGATTTATCATGGAGAATGTTCCATATACACTTGAGAAGAATGCTTATGCTGTTGTTTTTGGATAGAATGTTCTGTACAGCTGTGAAGTCCATCTGGACTTATGTTTCATTCAAAGCCAC
>NC_043700.1:142707655-142709607 GCF_006229205.1 Suricata suricatta | reverse complement strand
ATAGTTAAAATAATATTCAAGTAAATTAAATACAGATAATGTTTTTATTGTGTCCATATCAATAATTTCTATTCACGTAATATGTTAAAAATGTATTAATCTATCTTGGATAGGCTTGGGTAGTAATCTTTAAATTTATATGAAATTTTGTCTATTTTTTAAAATTTAAATTCCAGCTAACATACAGTGTGATATGAGTTTCCCATGAATATAGTGATTCAACACTTCCATACAACACCTATTGCTCATGACAGCAAGTGTCCTTGTTAAGTTATTAACACTTCCTTACATTTTTGGTAGAATTTAGCTGGGCAGCCATTTGGCCCTGGACTTTTGTTTGAGTTTTTTCTTATTACTGATTCAATTTCTTGGTTACTGTTGCATTCAAGTTTTCTATTTCTTCCTTTTCCTGTTTTTGTAGTTTATATGTTTCTAGGAATTTATCATTTCTTCTAGGTTATACAATTTGTTGGCATATACTTTTTCATACTATTCTCTTATGATTGTAATTCCATGGTGTTAGTTGTTATATATCTTCTCTCATTTGTGATTTTATTTATTTGGGTCCTTTTTTCTTTTTGGTAAGTCTGGTTAGATGTTTATAAATTTTATTAAATTTTTCAAACAGCCAGCTCCTGGTTATCTTGATCTGTTTTATGCTTTTTGTATTATTAATTATGCCCTAATGTTATTTCCTTCCTTCTGTTGGCTTTAGGTTTTGTTTTATGTTCCTTTTTTTTTTAACTCCTATAGGTGGAAAGTTAGGATGCTTACCTGAGATGTTCTTTGCTTCTTGAGGTAGGACTGCATTGCAATATGTTTCCCTCTGAGGATTGCTTTTAACGCGTCCCAAACATTTTGCACCACAGTGTTTTTGTTTTCAGGTACATTTCAATTTCTTCTTTGATTTCCTGGTTGACCCATTCCTTGTCTAGCAGCATGTTGTTAAACTCCTTGTATTTGTGGTTTTTCCAATTTTTTCTTGTGGTTGACTTCTAGTTTTATAGTGTTGTATATATGGTATGATTTCAAATTATTAAAGGTGTATGGTATGATTTCAATCTTTTTGTATTTGTTGAGGCCTTATTTGTGACCTAATATACAAGTTTGGTATAATTACAATGACCTTCAAAGCTGAGGAAATTGAGGTTCAAAGGGTGAAGTAAAAATGTAGATTATTTTCCTTTGAACCCTGAACCTTGGACCCTCAGTGGGAGGTGGTCTGGAACCAGAGCTTGAAGTTCTTCTGCTGTGATCACAGAGCATTGTATCTGGGTTCCCCACACAGGATCTCAGCCTTTTCCTAGGCCTCCTCTGCCAGGAGATCCAGAAATGTTTATTGCTCTATTCTAAAGACCACGGCATCTGCTGGCTCAGTCCCACCCATCTTGGTAGCCTGGGAAATAACATGGTGGGGAGTATGAACAAGTAGGAGTGGGAGTAAAAGAGACTGGGATACCGACTAAAGTTCAGAGATAAAAGGAAAACTAAAGAAACCGCTAGCCTAGGCTCCTACCCACCCTCTTTCTTCTTTCCTTCCTTCCTTTTCTACATTTGTTTTTTCTTCTAACCTTTCCTCATATGTTTCCTTAAATTCACACAGTGCACATCTTTCAGTCACTAATCTGTACCTCAGTCTTCATATTAATAGTTGTACATATCAAACTCTATAGAACTAGTGCCATTAACACATATATCTTTAGAGAGGCACTGTGACTTAGGGAAAACTAAGAATTTAAATGAATTCTACGCCTACAGTTACTTGCTGTATTAACTTGGGGGTCCTGAAAAAAACCTGTGGACCTTAGTTCCTTCATATGAGTACCTAACTCACATTATTTTTGTGCAGATTAAATAAGATAAAATTTGGGGCACTTGGGTGGCTCAGTCAGTTAAGTATCTGACTCTTGATTTGGGCTAGTTTCATGATCTCATGGTTTGTGAGTTCTAGC
>NC_043700.1:142685911-142707555 GCF_006229205.1 Suricata suricatta | reverse complement strand
CCGGCAGCTTTCCACCTGGGGATGGCGCTGCTTTCAGTTCCTTGCTGCTCTGTCCCTTTGCTTTAGGACATTCTCACAGTTCTCCAGTTCTTGTTCTCCAACAAGAATACAAGGAAAGATAAAGAGTTTTCCAGAAAAACAAAATCTAAGAGTTCATCTTCACTAAATTTGCCTTACAAGAAATGGTAAAGGAAATTCTTTACATGGAAAGAAAAGGCTATAACCTGAAGAAAATTATGAAAGGAAAAAATTTCACTTGTAAAAGCAAGCATATAATAAAATTAGATTAATCCCTTAGAAAGCCAGTATGGAGGTTTAAAAACAAAAGTAGTAAAATCAATTTATCTACAAAATACTCAAGAGTAAGGGTGCCGACTATACTGACTCCAGCTTTGCTTCTCCATCTTGTTCATATTTGCTCAAAGACTCTCCTGAGGCTCCCTGTTCCAGTCCTTAGGATATCAGTACACAAACCTTGGAAATTCCCACCAAGTCTGGGATGGGAGAGTCTTGTTTTGGCCTTCCGTTAATTTGTTAGAACTAACATAGTCTTTTCCCTTCCTGATGAGTAGGTTATGCCACAAGATCTAATTAAAGTCTAGCTGTTGTTTAGGTGTATTCAAGCTGTCTGAGGTACACATAAACACTTTGATCTCATTGCAATGTCCTTCTGTCTGTCCTCTCACTCTATATAATCTGTGGGCTAAGGTCTGGATTTTGCAGAGAAAAACTATACAGCTGCCACGGACTGTCCTCTATCAGATCCTGTCAGTGAGTTACTCTGAATTAAACTCTGTAACCTGTGTGGAGTGGGCTGCTTTGTTTTCCTGACTCAAAGTGCCTTCTCATATTGGGAGGTACTTTACTGTCTCTCCCTCATCTTCTAATAGATACACAAAATAAAGATATGTAAAATAGGACACTTTATACATAAAATATGGAGGGCAGAGTTAAAATATAGTGTTTTTAGAATATGTTTGAAATTAAGCATCCATTAACTAAATATAGACTGCTATACATATAAGGGGTTTATATATGAACCTAACATTAACCACAAACCAAAAGTATAATAGATACAAAAAATATAAAGAAAAATCCATGGTGCCTGGGTGGCTCAGTTGGTTAAGCATCTGACTTGAGCTCAGGTCATGATCTCACAGCTCTTGAGTTTGAGCCCCTGGGTTCAAACTCTGTGTTAACAGCTCAGAGTCTGGAGTCTGCATCCAGTTCTGGGTATCTCTTTCTCTGCCCCTCTCCTGCTCGCTCACTCTCTCTCTCTCAAAAATAAACATTAAAAAATTTAAAGAAAAATAAATCCAAGCATTAACACTAAAGAAAATCATTAAACCACAAGGGAAGAGAACAAGAAAATGAGAAAGAAGAGAGAAGACTTACAAAATCAACAGGAAAACAATTAACAAAATGGCAATAAATATACATAAATAATTACTTTAAATGTAAATGTACAATATGTTCCAGACAAAAGACATAGGGTGACTGAATGGATTAAAAAAATATACAAAACACTCATCTGTATGCTGTCTATAAAAGACTTACCTCAGACCTAAAGATACGTACAAACTGAAAGTGAAGGACTGGAAAACATATACAATGCAAATGGGAACAAAATAAAAGCTAAGGCAGTAACACTTAGATGAAATAGATTATTTTTTTAATTTTTTAAATTTATTTTTGAGAGACAGCATAAGCAGGCGAGGGTCAGAGAGAGAGAGGGAGACTCAGAATCTGAAGCAGGCTCCAGGCTCTGAGCTACCTGTCAGCACAGAGCTTAATGTGGGGCTCGAACCCATGAACCATGAGATCATGACCTGAGCCAAAGCTGGACGCTTAACCAACTGAGCCATCCAGGCACCCGAGATGAAATAGACTTTAAAGCAAAGACTGTAGCAAGAGACAAAGAAGGGCACTACATAATGATAAAGGGATCAATAAAAAAAATACAATGATCATAAATACCTATGCACCCAATATAAAAGGATCTAAATGCATAAGGCAATGTTAACATAAAGGGAGAAATTGATAGTAAAGTAATAACAGAAGGAGATATTAATGCCCTACTTCACATCAATGAACAGATCATCCAGACAGAAAATTAATAAGAAAATGGTGGCGTTGAATGACACATTTGATATGGACTTCACAGATATATACAGAACATTCCAGCTTAAAAAAATACACAATCTTTTCAAGTGCACATGAACCTTGCTCCATAATAAATCACCTTAGGCCACAAAAGAAGCCCCAGTAACACACACACACACACACACACACAGGAATATTACTTAGTCAAAAAAAAGATTGTGATCTTGATGTTTGCAATAGTACAGAGGGACCTAGAGGCTATTATGCTAGGGGAAATAAAATAAAGAAAAATACTGTAGGATTTAATTTGTATGTGGAATCTAAGAAACAAAATCAACAAAGACAGAAACAAAATAGACCCTTATAGACAGAGAACAAACTGGTGGCTTCTAGAGGGGAGGTGTGTGTGGGAGGGATAAAATAGATAAAGGGGATTTATAGATACAAACTTCCTATTATAAAATAAATCACAGTGATGAAAAGTGCATCCTAGAGAATATAGTCAATAATATTATATTGTGACAGATGGCAATTATATGTATTACAGTGAGCATTGACTAATGTATAACATTGTTGAGTCAATATGTTGTACATCTGAAACTAATATAACATTATATATTATTATACCTCAATTTAAAAAGCTAAATAAAAATAGTTCATAAAATATATCAAGAAATATAATACAGATAAATAAGAAAATGTCAAAAATATAGTAGGTATTATGTGAATAACTAAAATTAAAAAATACCACTATATGGAATAGAATACATGGTTAATGTGTTTTCTTTCTTTTTTAAAAACTTTTAATGTTTTTATTTACTATTGAGAGAGAGAGAGAGAGAAGGAGAGAGAGGAGGGAGGGAGGGAGAGGGGCAGAGGGAGAAAGAAGACACAGAATCTGAAGCAGGCTCCACGCTCTGAGCAGTCAGCACAGAGCCCAATGTGGGGCTCGAACCTCTGAGCCATGAGATCATGACCTGGAATGAAGTCAGATGCTCAACAGTTGAGTCCCCTAGGCTGCATGCTACTGTATTTTCTTGATTTACAAAATCCATCTTAGTGTTACCTATCCTGTAACCTAACCTAACCACTCTTTTTAGAAAACATTTCACAATTGTTTTCTCTACCTGTATTCTCAATGTTTATCATAACTTCTCTCACCCTTTTTCTTCTTTTTTGCCATGGAAATATATATCAAATAAATATATACCTTTCTTTCTGTTCCTGTTCACAAACCACTTTTGGCCACAGATACCACTATTTGACAAATACAATGGTGTCATTACGAATACTCTTTGACATAGAATTTTGCATTATTCACTACTTTTCTCCACTTTTCACATATTTGTCTTATATCCTCAAATCAAAAGTTCAGTGTTTTTTATATAAAGATTGCATTTTCCTAATGCACAGAACATTGGACTAGAATCTATAATCTTGATTCTAGGCCTGGCTTAGCTACTAATCCATGAATAAGTCAGTCACCTCACTAGTTATCAATTTTCTTTTCTTCAAAATTAGAGAATTGGATTTGATTGTCCCTAATAATCTTTTCCAATCTTTACTGGAAGGAAATATATTTCTTTAAAATATTTGTATTGCCTGCTTTTATAAATATCTTTTCAGATTCAGGCATTTTTCATTCAGACCTCCTAATTGGTTTTCATCTACCATTTTTGATCCATGCTATTTTTATCGAGAACAAGACAGAAAAATCATTAATAATTATGATATATCTCTAAATTTTGAAGCTCATATATCAGAGCCCAAACTTTTTAATAAGTTTTAAGAATTGTTTTGTCTTTCCTACTAAACTGGGAGGCCCTTAAAGGCATAGTCCTTGATAATTCATCTTTATATTTTCATAGTACATAAAACAAACTGCCTTGCATGTTAGAAAGTTTAAGAAATTTATTGAATAAAAGCATCAAAAACCTTATCTAAATTTCTAGCACTGTTAATATTGAAAAGGTCAATTTTCTGGAATCCTCAATTCAGAAACATAGTTGAGTTTCATCGTAGATACTAAATCTAAAACTATAAAAATAATATATCACCAACTTTAGACTGATTTTCATCAGATGACTGTAAACGTTACTTTTAGAAAAGGAAAGAGTACCATAAAAGAATGGTGAAATGCAGATATTAGCGGGGGGAGATATATAGTTGATATTTATGAGGTATCAAACATTTTACTCAGCCATAAAAATATTTAAAAGAGCTAGCTTTAAATTATCTTCAGAGTTGCTTTTTCTTATTTCTATAGCATGGTACTCTTCTGGTAGTTGATAATTTCAGGAATCCTTATAAAATCACAATTCGGGAGGTCACTATTTCACTTTGAGTCCCTCTCCCTTTGTTGCTTCTATTTTGAACGTGACTGATCATGTTGGGAGCTTTCATGGCTTCATTGCCTCCTGTAGTTTGTATGCCTGAAGATGTAATCTCAGATGACCAAGCATCTATCACTCCTATGGGGGAATATCTACAGCAGGCAATTAATTGTATTTCAGATCCTTCAGTTAGTCATTTATATAAGATTTAACAGTAGTGTTCATGGGCATTCTATTGATCTGTATGTGTGGTTAATTCATCTTTCCTTCCCTGTGACTGAAGATAATATAGAGCACATTTGTTTCTTTTTTCTTTTCTTTCAATGAATTATCATCTACTAAATTTGCTTTTTCCTCCCTTCTTAAAATGTTATTGGACTTATTTATATGGGTGAGTATTTATATGTATGTGAAGGTTGTGATTTTTATCACATAAAATCATTTGCAAAAATATAGGATAAGTCCCATTGAATAAATAAGTAAAAGCAAGCCCAAGCACCCTTGAAGTTCTCTCTTTAAGTACTTATAGTTACTCATCACAACACAGAGTAAAATATCTTTAAAAAATTCAGTGTTTCCTTCCCTTTCTTTTTCTGTGCACACAAGTATGTACAGGAGGGACTGCAGAGGCTTAAGATTATCTGGTACTATGGAAAATACTGTCTTTCTAGAATCTATCACAGTCCAAGATTACTTTGTGACAAAGAAAAGTAGGGCCACCAGAATAGGGCTAGAGAAGGGCCTGAAACAATTTGTTATCTTTATTTTAAACATACGCAGTTCAGAAAATGATGGACAGCCTACATATAAGGGAGTCATGGGCTTGCACAAATCCTCTTAAGCTTTTTTCTCCAGTGGAGGCAGAGATATTTAGAAACAGACAAAACACCCAGATAGCAACAAGATCATCACTAATCAGGAATTGTAGTTTGAACTTTAACTAGCTTTCAGAAGCAATCTCCAAATTGCACTTTTCTAGTCTTCCTGGAGATTTTTTTCCACTTATCTATCATTTCGAGAGTGGGGGAAAAATGAATACTAATTTGTACACATTAATGCTAAAAGCAGAAGAAAGAAAAAAATCACAGCCACTTCCCAGTTAAATAATAACGGGTTTTGGGAGTTTCATTTCTTATTCTTCTTCTTTTCCCTCATCTCAAAGTGCACCTCTTTGTATTCCAGAAGAACTCCAAGATTTGCATATAAATCTAATTGTGTGTACTGATGCAAAACTTTTCAATTCATGACAAACTACCCATAGTTATTAAAATTAATTTGTGAGGAAAGAGCATTGTGTTTAGAGATACAAAGTGTCAAGCCTCCTGCTCCTCCACATCTTACTACTACTTAGCTGTCCACAGGAAGGCCTTAGAAGTCCTAAACATTCACTTAAGAAGAGAGCTACATGTTGGAGAAAGACGGATAGATGAACTTGGCTTTGCATATCCGTGTACTTTCTGTGCATGTACTTGCTGCTTTCATTATTACTGAAAGGCAAGGTAAGGCTTTTCTTATTGAGAGGAGATTGGCCCAAGTAAGGAGTCACTTCAACTTTGTGACAATTGGGAGTTATTATCACTTGCATCATATAGTAATCCGCAGTTATTTAATGATCAACTAGCTACTTCTGTAGTTACTCTGCCTAAGTCAATTTTTCTTGCTAAAATCAGGCCATTACATTCTCAGATTTTTAAATAAATCTTTAAACTAGGTTGATTCAGTAGATGTGGTATTTATTTATTTAATATGTCTTATCTTAGGTATAGTGTTTTCTTTCCTACAGATGTAAGTCATAGGGCTCTCTGAATTGTTTCTGTTAAGGGAGACAGAAAAGGTATTTCCAGAAAATATAATAGATCTTACTTAGTATATTATTTAGACAGTGACTTCTCTCTTCCCCACTAGCTCTTTCTGATTGTGAAATTCCAAAGTTGATTGTAAACTGTTTGGAAATCCTATTATTTGTATTGGAAATCTATCTTATTGTATACCAAGAGGAATATCTAATGATGCAGAAGGGGCGATACTATAAAAATTAAACACATAGGAGGAAAAACTTCAAGGTTACCAATTCTTAGGTTTATAGCATTCAGACAGCTACTATTAAAGCTCGTAACTCTTATGCAGAAGGAGAAAGAAGTTTAAGACCACAATCTTGCCCATAGCTTCAGAGTAAAAGTAATATCCTGGATAGCACTTTATTTATCCTATTTTCTATCTTCTTGTTAAAGATTTTTTAGACTGTGGGCTTATGTTATCAAGCATCCCATTCTGGTTGTACATAATTTCATCCAGCAGTATGTGGCTGAAATGAACAAGGGGGTAAAAAGGATGACATGTCTGGCCTAAAAGTTTAAATAACAAATTTGAAAACATCAGTTGACTCTGGAGAGAGTCCTATTATTTGAAAACAATTGATATTACCAACTTCAATTAAAACATTTTAAATTTAGAAACTGTTACTAACAAAACATCAGAAATTCTGTATCTTGGCATTTTTCTTTCAGAGTGAGTCATTCTAAGTAAATTACCAGAAAACTGAGTCTAAAATAATTATGTGTTACTCAATAAAATGTGGATAATGTTTGAAAAAGCCCCAGAGGAGATATACCATTTGATGCCTACATAACAAAAATTGTTTTACAAACTTAAATAGGAATATAGAGATCTTTGTTATAAACAAGAATGACATTGAGATATACATAAATTAAGAAATTCTGTGTCTCCCTCTCTCTCTGCCACTCCCCTGCTCATGCTCTGTCTCTCAAAAATAAATAAATGTTAAAAAAATTTTCTAAAGTTATTAGTGAGGTGCCTGGGTGGCACAGTTGGTTGAGCATCCAACTCTTGATTTTGACTCAAGTCATAATCTCACCATTCATAGGTTCGAGCCCAACGTCAGGCTTGAAGCTGCCAGCACAGGACCTGCTTGGGAATCTCTCTTCCTTTTTCCTTCTCCAGCCCTCCCCCATGCATACTCATTCTTTCTCAAAATAAATATTAAAAAGAAAGAAATTGTAGAGAAAGTGAAATTAATGAATGTTTATAATACACACAGAGGGAATTAAGGTTACTGCATTTATTTCATTTAAACATCTTATTTTCCTGCTGGTAATGAGAGAAATATCAAACCCTCTTAGAAATACAATCAGTTAATGGCCTAAAATCTATAGAGTGCGTGTGTCCATTCAAGGATAGAATTTAGTTTTTGAAATTCAGGATTCCAGCCATTTCTTAAATCTACTTTTATAGATAACCTCTTACTTGAAAGCTGCATTACACCTAATTTTTTGCCCTTGAAGTCAATGAGAATTCTGTTCCCTGAAATGTGTCCACAAACTGACTTACTTTGAATACTGTAGATTTTATTATATAGTTATAAGGACTCTTTTATGGGCCTTAGAATACGACTTAAGAGTTTGAGGATGGGAGCATAATTATTTGCTAAATGGTTTACATTCTAATAATTATTTACTAAATGGTTTATATACAAAAGGTTCACGTTCTAATTGATAACCTTATGGTAAATGTGTCATCAAGATACCATAACTTGTTATCTTCTGATATTCTTAATCTGAAAAACCATTAAGACTGCATGTAATCTAAATTCAAGTTGTTTAAGAGTGACCCTATGAGGTCTGATGGAAACTTTAGGTCCTCACTATGAGATTGATATATCAAATCAAACTTTCATTTTCAAAGGGAGAAGTGTAAGATTTTTAATATATAGGCATGTGCAAGTGAATGTTGCTTTATACATGTAGTATCATTTTTCATGGATTTTAAAGTACTCAACTAGAAGAGGTTCAAAGATACTGTAACATGATACTCATAAAATAAATAAACTGTAGTCATTAGAATGACACTCACTAGACTATGTTCCCCTTGGAAAGTCACATGATAAGCAGAAACATTACTTGACTAATCAGAATTTCAAAAGATACTGATAATTATTTAAATCCAGTTGGATTTTTCGTGATATTGTTTTGTTTTAAAGACCAGCCAAATATTTAACAAATCAGAATTTTTATACTTCATATACACTTTCCAAAAGATTTTAGTACAATGCATTGACACAATCAAGCCACAAAATTATTTTTATTTTTTATTTTTTTAATGTTTTTTATTTATTTATGAGATATAGAGACAGTGTGAGCAGGGGAAGGTCAGAGAGAGAGAGAGGGAGACACAGAATCCAAAGCAGGCTCCAGGCTCTGAGCTGTCAGCACAGAGCCCGACGCAGGGCTCTAACCCAGGAACTGTGAGATCATGACCTGAGCCAAAGCTGGACTTTCAACCAACTGAGCCACCCAGGTGCCCCACAAAATTATTTTTAAAAGTTGTTTTTTTCTTTCTGGACTTAAACACATATATAGACAGATACGCAGAAAGAAGAAAACAAGAACCTTCATTAAATATACCACTGCTAAAAACTGCACCCTTAAAACTAGCAAAATAAGTCTACTTTACTTTCAATGTAGATAGAAATTAACAACAGGGTTTATATACTTTCATTAAAGAAAGATATTTAGACTATTGCCATATATTAAAAACAACTACAATAAAACTTGCTTGACTATAGTAAATAGTGTAATGACTAATATTCAAGTCTATCTCTGAGGAATTTATAGTTTAGAGAGTAAGAAAGACATGCATGACCAAATGAGGAATATGAAGCAATGAAAAGGATTATCTAGCACTAATGGAAAAAAGAGGCAGGGATGATACAGGAAAAATTCCCTTGAAACTCAAGAGTCTTCCATCCCTAAAAATTAAAATGGTAATAAAAATCAGACATTAAAAGTTAATAGACATTTCCAAAGGAAGTCACTTAAAATTTTATCTTAAGATTTAAAATCACTGTTTTGTTCCTGACAAAACTAACTTGCTTGACAATGAAATGTAGGTTTTCTGCCATACAAAAAGTGTGGGTGACTCTAGTAGCACAGAACTGATATATATCAGAGTGACCACTGAATACTGAAATTAAGTTTCAAGAAAGGGGTTGACATAGGCATTTATTTGGCGTTTGAGGTGGGGAGATTGCATTAAAGTTCCAGGTTCTTTTTTTTTTTAGTTTATTTATTTGTTGAGAGAGACAAACTGATCCCACAACTTCGAGATCACGACCTGAGTCAATATCAAGAGTCTGAGGCTCAGCTGACTGAGCCACCCAGGCATCCCTAAATTGCCAGACTTTTAATTTATCAGCTTCTCTATCTATTTAGAAAAAATGAGACTTGACCTAACGAAGTCTAAAGTAAGGAAAGCAAAGGTGAATAAACAAGATATGGAACAAAAATTACATTAATTGTTAAAAGGGATAAGGATTGAATCTTAATCAAATGTAATAATATACATATCTCATTCAAAAGGCTTTTTTACCCCAAATTGTTTGTGGTTGACGATGTGGCATATTAGAATACACATGCTTAATGACCTTTAATGTTAAACTATGACACAAAATTAGCTCCAAAAAATCATAATTTGAGTAAAAAGGGATAAAATTGATAAACCATAGAAGAAATAAATCAGCAGTTATATCATAAAAATATTTAACAATTATTTGACCTATTACTTTAAAAAAAACATATATTCAAGAACCAGTCACAAAGTTTTCCTCTTCTAAGGAGCAAAAACAAACTAAAAGATATAAAGCACCTTACGTGTAAAGCACATTTCAATAAATAACTGTTTTCTGTTAACATGTTGTTTTTATGGTTTCTGGACTTTTTGCCTATTTAAAATGGAAAATAACAGAACATTTCCAGGTATAATTGGCAAATTCATCCAAAAACATCTTTGCCAGATTTAGTTGTATTGTTTTTGTTTGTTTAATCTGCTGCCTGAACTGAAAGAGGCGTTAAGACACAAATTAATATATTTATATTGTTATGTGAATAATCATAATACCCATTTATAATTGGTAAAGTGTTCCTGTGAATTTGTTGGTACTCAAACAATGTAAATGTCAGAGTGATAAAAAAACAGATTATTGATATTTGGCTTCACTTTTTGACACTATTTTCTTGTATTATATCCAAACATAATTTTTTAAAGTGCCTCTGCTAAAAGACCAGACTCAAAGAAGAGGAAATGAGCACAGTGACATCTTTTACTTATCCCCCAAACCTCTCACTCAATTAAATGCTGACAAAACAACTCTATTTGTTGAAGTGGCTGGATGAATTACTTATTTGTATTGCTTTATCCATTCTGTACATAATCATGATAAAAATTTTCTTCATATAATCTTTTTTAAAATCTGAATTTTTGTTAGTTAACATACAGTGCAGTATTGGTTTCAGGAGTAGAATTCAGTGATTCATTACTTAAATACAACACTCAGTGCTCATCACAATTTTCTTCATATAATTCCTTTAAGTTCTTTAGCTATATCTGTAATTTAACAAAGTGGCATTTTTGTTTTTGAAATTAGAATGTCATTAGTTTGAGTTGCTATTATACCACTAATCTTCAAAACCAAGGCAATTAGTTTAAGTAAACTCTAATTTCCAGATATATGTCCTCTTGTAGTGCAAAACAGTATTTTCTTTTTCAAAATTACCTGTTAAACAAGGGATTATTATATGAATATTTTGAATTTTACAGAAAATTTCTTTCACATATTTACATCTTATTCTTTGGTTTTTATAATTCTTATTATGTTCTCGGGAACGTTTGGTCATTTTTCAAATAAATAAAGTTTAATTTCTTTTTTTTTTTGGTATGTTTTAATGAAGTTTGAGAAATTATAGTCAAGTGGTCACTAAAATATTTTTCCTGTTTAAAAGAAAAAGTTGTAAGAAAATATAAAAATTACTTTTTAATTGTTAAATGACTTTGTAATGTGTTATGCTTTATTAATCCACTTATACATTGGAACAGAGCTGATATGACAAAGAAATTGAGGGGAGATCATGTCCATATTATCACACTTATATGATTCTCTAGCATTGTCCATCCTATGGTATATAAGTTACGTTCACCATATATATAATTAAGTACGATAAAGCATTCAGAGTCTAAAAAGAATGGTTTCTATTATATTACTGTAAATGTACCCAACATTTTTTATTGTTCTCTTTAACTTGAAAGATGCTTTTCAGGATATATTTAATTTTCAGGATTTATCTATGTTACTCAAATCTTTGAAACAGAAGATGCAAAGAAAAGATGAAATCTTACTTCCTTTAAGTTTGACTTTGAGTCTCTTCTCACTGTACTTGTTAAGATATATTTATTGGCTATATTTTATTTCTCAAGAAATATGAGTAATTTTCTATATTCCTGTCCATTCTACTAGATAGCATCATAAAGATCAGTATGAATTTCTTATCATTTTATAGCTACAGAGCTTAGAATGTTGAAAGCCACAATTATTATTTTTGACAGAAAGTTGATAGAGATAAATGGCTAAAGATGGCCATTTTTTTCATTTACTGCATGGAAGACATTTACCTTATGACAAATACTATTTACAGACTTACAGTTGAAATTTATTTTATGATGCAATGTCTGTAAGCACTATTATTTTCTTAAATAACTGGTAAAATTTCTCTCTCTCTAATTCATTCATTCATTCATTCATTCATTCATTCATTCATTCATTCAATATACTGGTTATTTACAAATTTGTTTCCACCAGAAAGTGCAATGCCACTTTTAACACATATATTCTTTTTTGTAAAACACAATTTAAAAAATACTTATATACACATGAGCCTCTAATCTGTATCACTGGTTTGCTTAAGACTCAAAAAAAGGGCCAAAACAAATTCTCCTTTCAAAAGCTCAAGATACATTTTGTCAAATCAAAATCAAAGTCAATGCAAGTAAACTATTGATCACCAGTTTTATTTCACTGTCCTTTGTTCATGTATAATCTGCAATCAAATCTCTTTTTATCTTAATTTTTATTAATAAGTTTCCTCACTCCCAAGTATTATATAATTGCAAGACCATTCTCTGTAAATATTTGACTGAAAGAACTCAATTTTCTTGAATATTTTTGAACTCTTCTACAATAAACAATGGCAGTGTCTTTAATGAGTTTAAGACAAATGAAAAGTTGCTAGATTTACTAAATCTATAGCACTTAGCTATTCTATGAGAGTAATTTTTATTTAAAAAGAGGACAGGATTTAAAAGAAGTAAATAATAATATTGTAGTCTGTTTGCCATTTGTTTCTTTTTAATTGGTTTTTGGATTTTTTTTATGTCTATTCTTAACCAAGACTGAATAGAATTTTGTTGCTGAATAGAATTAAGGGAGAAATAAGACATATAAAGTGAAAGCAAAGTAAGGATTTAGATGCAAGAAAGGGGAGCTCTGATATGAAAGATAAATTTTAATAATGGCAGTTTAACATTTTTGGATGCTTACTTAGTACCTGGAGCTACACTAAGTGTTTTACATATATTATTAGTTCATTTAAACTTCTCAGTAACATACCTTCTAATGAGAGGGCACATTTTTTATCCATGTTATAATTTAAGTAACTGATGCACAGAAAGGTTAACTAAGCTGCCTAAGGTAACACAGTAGGAGTGGTACAGCTATGATAAGAACTCAGCCAGTTCTATCTTACTGTCCATACTCTTACACAGAACCATACTATACATGATGAAGAAATCTGACTTATTTTATGACATTAGTAAAAATAATCTCTTAATACAGGAGAGAGCTAACTATGGGAAGACAAGTATTTGCTTAAATGGTGAAAAGACATGGAAAATGAAGAGTAAAAAAAAATTAAGAAGGGGAAAGTATATAGTTTCTGAAACAGGATTATAGATTCAGTGGACTGATTAACTTCCCCGATCTTCCTATTTAAATGTAAATATATGTGGTAAATAAAGTCAATACAAAACAAAGAGTGTACGCATTAAAACTTTTGACAAAATTTTGGAATACATATAGCATATGGAGTACAAGAGATTAATGAAGTAGAGAAAGATATAAGCAAAACAGTACAGTACAAGACAAGGATATAACGAAATTTGGAGTTTTCTACCAGATGGAACTCTGCAGGGATTCCAAACTCTATAAAAAGCAAGAGTAGAATACACACACACACACACACACACACACACACACACACAGACACATACACACACACTCTAGTTCTTTTTAAAAATTTTTAGTGTGTATTTATTTTTGAGACAGAGAGAGGCAGGATGCAAGTAGGGAAGAGGCAGGGAGAGTGGGAGAAAGAATCTTAAGCAGGTTCCAGGCTCTTAGCTGTTAGCACAGAACCAGAAGTGGGTCTCAAACACATAAACTGCAAGATCATGACCTGAGCTGAAGTTGTGCCCTTAACCAACTGAGCCACCCAGGCACCCTTACTCTAGGTTTTTAATTTAACGATCATCAGTGGTTATTCAGTCCTACTCATACTCCTCATATAGAGAAAACGTGTCAGTGGAGACATTTACCCTTATATGTAAAATGAGATTAAATCTTTTGAATCCAGAAGAAGTTTGCCAGTGAGCAGCTAAAATTTAAGTGTCAAGGTTGTTGCACCACATAAAACTCTGCATTTACTGTCATATGTGATAAGAAGTTCAGTTTGTCTGCCAATATTTTGACCACTAATTCTAAAATAAAAAGTGTCAGTAGATATGCTCATACTTTAAAGCTCATAATTAGTTTGACAAGACACATATAAAAAGTAAATCCTTATAGTAATGAAACTATTCACAAATGTTAACAAAAAATAGAAAACTAGTGGTGAACACATATAAAAAAAAGATTTCACAAGATGGAATATTACACTAAAAACATGACTATACCAGAGGAAAGAAATCATTCATGAAACATAAGGACATTTAAAAATAACTAGTAACGTTCAGAATAAAAAAAAAAAAAAACCCATTGCTTCAGAGTGCCTGGGTAGCTCTGTCAATTAAGTGTTGGACTTTGGCTCAGGTCATGATTTCACAGTTTGTAAGTTTGAGCCCCCATGTTGGGTTCTGTGCTGACAACTCAGAGCCTGGAGCCTGCTTTGGGTTCTGTGCCTCCCCACAAAAAAAGTGGGGGCATCTGGGTAGCTCAATTTTTAGGTGGCCAAGTCCTGAATTTTGGCTCAGGTCATGAGTTTACGGTCATGAGATCAAGCCCCAGTGTGAGTTCCCCACTGAGCACAGAGCCAGCTTTGGTTTCCCGCTCTCTCTCACTGTCTTGTTCTCACAATCTTTGCCCTTCTGCTCCTCTACCCCCCCACACAGGTAGTCTTTCTCTCTCTAAAATAGAAAACAACCATAGAGCTGAAGTGCATGAATATTCAAATAAAGGAAGTTAACTTTAACTGCTAATTTTTAACTTTATTTTGACCTATCAACCAAATTGGCTTATAATAAAAAATATATTGAAACATCTGCAGAAAGTCTTTTGTAGAATAGTCTATTGTAGAACAATAGACCAGAACATTTTAAATGTCAAGAATCATAACAGCCATTAAGTTAGATTTCTCCATAAATTAAAATGGTACTAATTAAAATGTTTTAAATATACATTAATAAAGTGTGGCTTTATATCTGTGTGGTGTTATTTAATACATGATACGAAATCATATGTTTAATATACTGAAATATTCACTGCTCAAGGTTGAAGTTAGAGTATACTCTTAAAGAAATAGTAGGTGCTGAATTTTTTAAGTTCTGTTTTTCATTTATGTTACAGAGAAATATTAAAATAATTGACCTAGTCAGCAAAGTAGTTGGTAGGTATGAAAGGGCAAACAGAGATACAGAGAGGTTTACATGTTAAAGAGCAAAAAACTGTCAAATTTCTCCTCTAAGCAAATGACATCAACACATTTTTTTCCAACATGCACTACATTCCCTGACCTCTACCAGGGAGGTAGATTTGTTATAAACATGTCATAATGACGCTTATTAATGTCATGGGCCTTCTAAGAGCACTAAAGGCATATATTTTAGTATTAATTTATGTTAATTTTGCTCATGATAAAGCATGATGACAGAGTTTGGTGAACATGAGTCCTATAATAAAATCAAGTTGAGAAAAGGACAGCTCCATGCTATCATCACACTATTACTGACACATACATATATACATATGTATGTATAAATATATATTTATGTATGTGTATATCACAAATATATCAGTATATATTATATCTATGTATATATGTCATACACGTATATGTATATATTGATCATATTGCCACTCTTAGTTCTGCAATACGTTTTAATGTCTACACAGAAACACAGTATCAAGGGCACATATTTATTTTTTAAAATTTTTTAATGTTTTTTATTTATTTTTGAGAGACAGAGAGAGAGAGTGCCAGCAGGGGAGGGTCAGGGAGAGAGGGAGACACAGAATCCGAAGCAGGCTCCAGGCTCTGAGCTAGCTGTCAGCAGAGAGCCCAATGCGGGGCTCGAACCCACGACCTGTGAGATCACGACCTGAGCCGAAGCCGGATGCTTAACCAACTGAGCCACCCAGACGCCCCATCAAGGGGATATATTTAAGTCCAAAAAACAAACTTTGTTCAGTAAGAAATATTTTAAAGCCACTTAATATGTTTTATAAATAAGTTGTTGTGGAAAATAAGATTTAATTAATTAGGAAGAAAAATTGGCAAAAATGCACTACTCTAATGCCATTTTGGCAATAGCTGTATTAGCAATGCATTATTTGTTTTACAGAAAGTGCTATAAAAATATAGAAGTAAAAGCCATAGCCATTTATTATCTTTCCCTTTAGCAAGACAGACTAAATACCTTTCAACATATTTCAATCCTTTGGCATTTTTAGCTAATTTATTCACCTAGCACATTTCAGCTCAAAAGCAACATCTGCTTTCTTTCTTGCTTTGCTATAATGTTGAGAGATGAAGTGAAATAATAACTGTAAAGCTATCTACTCATATTTTTCTATAGTATATGAGGTATAAATTTACCTAAACCTTTGATTATATGGAGAAAATTAAGAGGAAATGTCCAAAAATGTGTACACATATTATTGACACATATATTCATACTGTAAAACAAGATTACTGAATAGCTTATCCAGGATCTAAGAATTTTGCAGTCTTCAATTGTGTGGAGAAAGAAATAAGACACAGAAAATTGATTTAGCATGCTGATCTCTTTGGCACTGAACTGTAATAAGAACATTGAACTTTTCTAGTTGATGCATGCAAAAAAGATACTTCTGAAGATGGACATTCACTTATTCTTCTTAACATATATGTATAGAATATATACTCTATGCTAGGCCATGTTCGAGGCAAAACAGAGAAAAATTTATTACAGGACTTCTAATTGAGAATTGCAGGCTATGTAGTTTATTAGAAGGTAATAAATGCTTGCAAAGGAGAAAGAGAGGAATAGGGAGAACAGGCAGAGGTTAAGATGTGTCAGGAGACAGCAATATTTATATGATATCTGAAAAAGACTTTAAAATGATTTTTCAAAATTCTACAAAAGGAAAAATATTAAAAAAATAAATCTGACGTGACTACCCTTGTTCCAACTATCTTTTTTAATGTTTATTTATTTATCTTGAGAAAGTGCAAGCAGGGGAGGGGCAGAGAAGGAGAGAGAGAATCCCAAGCAGGCTTTATTTTGTCAGCACAGAGCTTGATTTGGGCTCCATCTCACGAACCATGAGATCATGACCTGAGCCAAAATCAAAATCAGATACTTAACCAAATGAGCCATCCAGGTGCCCCATTGTTCCAACTATCTTCATGTTTGCTTTCTTCATCCCCTTCAAATATTTCCATAAATGTCACTTTCTTGGTATTCTTTTCAGATTGATGTCCTTTTTTAAGTCTGCTCAAATTTCACCTTGTCAGTGTGGTGTTCTCTGACTCATTTCCTTAAAATTATAATTCTCTCCTCCTACCTTTAAATTCACCCTCCTCCTAAGTTTTCTGGAGTTTATTTTTCTCCATTTCTCACCATTGCACAACTATATATTTTTCTTAGTAATTAGTTGATTGCACATCTCCCACAACTAGGCAAAAATTTGTTTTCTTTTCATTGCTGTAGCTCTAGCCTTTGAATAGCCCTTAGATTTAATAGAGACTCAAACAATGTTTATTGATTATATATTTAAGTAATCAAGGTATCATTCTTGACACATCCATTCACTTCACTTTTTATGTCCAAGTATTACATCTTATTTATTTTTCCTCCCGAACATGTCTTTAGTCTACATGCATCTCTCCATTTCTATTGGCATCAAGACAGCCTCATCTAGTGACTGCATCTCCTATTCTTTGCAGTTTCTACATTTGGCCTTTGCAAATCCATTGTCTGCACTTTAGCTAAAAGGATCATGTGAAAATGAATATCTGACAAACATTCAAATTTTAGAAATTCCTCAGTACAGTCATCTGATTCTTAAAATAAAGTCCCAAATCCAGCACAATGTGGTTGTGCCAATATCTCCAGCCTCAAGGTTTGCCATTTCCCATTCTTTCCTGATATCAGGGTCATATTGCCCTTATCTAGTTGATTAAACTCACAATATTTTTCCCTTTCTCTAGAGTTGTGCACATAAGAAGCCCACCCCTAAAATACATGTTCACATCTACTCTCCCTGATTTATTCCCCACTGTTGAGTCAATTAATTTTCTCAGGAATGAAATAATACATAGTAAATTTTCTAACCCCTTAGAACCTTGGTTTTCAACATTATACAGATCTCCAAACTCTGCTTTCATAGCCCATAAGTCAGCTTTAAATATATATTTGAAGAGCTGTTTTTATTAATTTCTGTCTCCTACACTAGGTTGTATGTTCTATGAAGATGGATATCATTTCTGCTAAGTTCACCATGGTGTTCGTGGAAACTTACACACAGTAAATGCTCAAAAGTAATACCAGAAAACAACAACAAAAATAAATGAATAAAAAGAGTTATCTGGGATTCCTCCCAAATTTAGTGACTGAGTATATGGAGAAAATGTGACCTAATTGACAGTGGCAAACTTGAGAATGAATATTGAGTTGGTAGTTTTTGATGCTGGTTCAGTGGATTAATACAGATACACTAGCTGAATAATGCTAAAACACTTAGGTATTTGAAATAAACCAGTAATAAAGTGCATAAAACTTACGTAAGTCTTAATACAAAGAACATATTAATCCAATTGAAGATCTATGTATTTCTTTTATTTTTTTTTCCTTTTTTCATTATGTTTGACATTTTTGAATCTGAGTTTTGTTACAGTTCATTAGCCTATTGCTACGTGCTGGTATGATGAGATTGCACTGAGATGCATAACATAACATTTTAGCATGAACAATTGAAATTACAAGGTTTTGCAGACAATGTGGTGTGGAGATTGTTTCAACCTGGACGCTGAGTCTGTGAGCAAGTAGCTCGTTGCAATGGAGTGAGATGAAATTGGTGCCCAATCATTGGAGAAAGCTGTAATGATGTATGAAATGAAGAATCCCTGCCCACCAAGAGCAAAGAGAATATAAACACTTCTTTGCAATAACTGCTGTGCTATTTTCTCTAAAATATTATGCAACTCCAGAGAATGGAAAGTCTGGGGTAGAGTCAAAACTTGCAGTTTATCAGAGAAATTGAGATTTTCAAAAAGATTTGTTGGTATATTTGGGAATATGAAATATTACCTAGCCTCTTGAAGTAAGAAAGATTTTTTTTTACCCTATATATAGCCCCACTTATACAATTAAACTTCAATATCCTTAACCCAATACAACATACATGCAGGCCCCATAGAAAATAATTTATTCAGGAAAAATACTTTGAAACTTGCAAGTTAAAACCTCAATTCCATTAAATATTTTAAGCAAATTGTATGATGTCTCCTTTCTAATGTCCTAGAAGAGGCTATGATAATAAGATCAGTTAATTAGTTAAATTCATTCAGTCATTACTTTTTAAAAATTTACTATACTATGCACAGTACCAGCATTGAGGATACAGAGTAAGCAAACACTTCTGCCTTAATGAAATTTACACTCTGATTCAGATATAAGGAGAATAAATAAGAAAATTATGTACCATGTTTGCAGGAAGTACTATGGAGAAGAATAAAGTGGTAAATTGGTTAAAAAAAAAAAAAGAATCTCACTAAGAAGTCATTAAGAACAGTCCTGATGGAAACAAGGAAACAACTCATTCTCTGGTTTAGGGAAAGGGCATTTGAACACAGGGTAAAACAAGGGAAATAGGAGAGTAGCTGGAATATTTGAAGAATCCCAGTGAATCAATGTAAGTATGCAAATAGAGATAAAGGGGACTTCAGAAGAGGAGGCAGCTCGTATAGAAACTTGTAGGTGATTTTCAACTCTTTGTATTAGTTTAAGTAAAATAGAAAACTATTTGGAGTGTTTAGAGGCAGGAAATTACATAGTCAAGGATACTGAAAGAGGATTACTTTCACTACCTTATGAAAGAATGAAGATCAGTCAGGATTTACTGCATTAATCCAGAGGAGATGGAATCATAGCTTGTAATAGAAAGGTAGCAGAAACTGCGAGTATGGAAAACTTAAAATGGAAGAGAAAAAACAAACTTGAAACTACTTCAAATGCATAACAGAACTATACTAAATAAGAAAGAGGAAAAGGAAGAGGATGAGGAGGTGGAAGAGGAGGAGGGAAGTAGTTTAAAATAAAACTAATCCAGGGGCTCCTGGGTGGCTCAGTCAGTTGAGCATCTCTTGATTTGGGTTCAGGTTATGATCTCACAATTGGTGGGATTGAGCCTCCTCTGAAACAGCACAGAGCCTGCTTGACGTTCTCTCTTTCCCTCTCTCTCTGCCCCTCCCTAGCTTGTGCAGGCAAGTATGCTTTCTCTAAACAAACAAACAAACAAACAAACATTAAAAAAACTGATCCAGTAACTTTTAAGCTTGGGATTTTTATAACATACTTTCAAACAAATGATTAAAACAACTTATAAAACTTTAGTTACAAGGGTTAGCAGACTATTATCTGAAATGGGTTGAATTAGGAATTCTGAGTCTCAATGCTGTGTATTTCAGGAATGATGCAATAAGTAATTATATTAAAGATAATGTAATAGGAGCTACATCTCTCAGTTTTGGAGGAGTGTTACAAATAAAAGGAGGAGGTCTAGAATAAACCTTATGGTATTAGATTGGAATTGGATGTATCAGTTTAAACTCAAAAATAGATATAGAAATAGGTACATATAAAACAACACACATATCACACATTTTCCTAGTTTTTTCCCCCTTCTCTAAAAGGATGTAGAAACAATGACATCCCCATAGGAATGACCATCTCTGGTGCCTAGGTGTTGTCATTTAAATATCACCCTCCACTATAAACAAAACAAAATAAACAAACAAACAACAACAAAAACAAAACTAGGGCTCTGTGGAAAAATGATTCCAGAGCAGGACAATAACAATTAAGTGTTGAATGGCTTACAGTGATGTATCAAAGGAGCTTCTACCGACCAAATCAATTTGAACACAGAATAGATAATGACAATAATACTATGTAAGTTATAGAATCAGATTCTATTAGTGCATAATAAAATAAATATAAACTAATAGTGGAAAAGAAAAAAATTTTATAGACCTCCAATGAGTTAAATCAAGATAGAGTTAATTAATTACCATTTTGCAACCATTGGAATTGCAACTGATTCAGAAAGAAATAATTAAGGTACTAAAATAAGTACCTTGATGAAGAATATGTTGTTTACATAGTCTCAAAGTATTTTCCCACCAATTACTCACTAATTGCAAAGAAGAAAGTAGTAACTTTACAAAATAGAGAAATTTAAAGGCATCATCTTAAGCCAGTGACCAACAACATCGTTGATAATAGGACAAAGTAACATTATGTATCTCCTTATATTATGCATTGAAAGTTCACATCACTTGTATAAGTGACAAAATGGACAACCTAAATTGGAGGAAATATTGAGCAAAATTCTACAAAATGACTGCCCTGTACTCTGAGTATCAAAACCATGAAAGACAACGAAAGACTCAAGAAGTGTTCTGGATTAAAGGAGATTAAACTAGCCTGATAAGGAAATACAAAGCTATCTTTTCTGATTTTAAAAATCATACTGTGATTATATCAAAGAATGTTATTGTCCTTAGGAAATACACACTGTAGTATTTAGGATAAAAAGTATAATATCTACAGCTTGCCCTGAAGTAATTAATGGTTCTTAAAAATAGAATAAATCAGGGGTACCTGGGT
>NC_043700.1:142670949-142685811 GCF_006229205.1 Suricata suricatta | reverse complement strand
GAACAAGAAACTAGATTGGACTGCATACATACAAATATTCTGAATTAACAGATCCATGAACTATTTCTAAATGCACTCCCTGATGTAAAAGATTCAAAATGTAAATCAATCCCAGAATTCTAACAAAGAATTTGTTCAATTTGTTGAATAACTTGAGCCAAGCAGTTAAAAGTCTTTAATAAAAGCTCATGTGAGTTTAAAGATTCAATATTGGAACAAAAAGTTAGTGTGAAATTGTGGTGTATGCTACAACAGTAACAAAAACAGCGACAATAAGAATTTCGATACAATTTGAGTCATGTAAAACAGAGTTGTGACACTGATTAAACAATTTATGTAAAAGAGACAGAGTGATTTCGAATAAATATAATAGCTAAGCACATCTGCATCGTAAGTTTGCTGGGCTCTCTGTCCAAGTGACGTTGCTCTAATAGGTCAGTTGTACCCATTTCATTCTCAAATTGGTGGACTTCTTCCCTTCCCTACGTAGTCTCAGGTAAGTGTGGTCAGATAAGGCATTTGACATGAGAGGATTAAGAGAGATAAGAGCTACATGCTTTGCATGCCTTGAAGGTCACTACTGACTACCAGGCTGGCACACTATCGATTGTGGAGCAGCCGCCAGTCCTATGGCTTCTCCTACTCCTTCCAGATCTCCTTTGCCAGTTGCTCCAAATCCGAGGCCAGGTCCATGTTTGGCTCTGTGTTGAAGGGTGCCCTTGTCTCCTTCAAATCACTTAAACCACAGAAATTAGATTCTGAAAGGCAGCGAGTGACCAATGTGGGTTCTAATCTAACTTTATAGGGTCTACCTTGTTCTTTTAGGTTCCAATTCATATCCTTTTTCTCCCAGTTAGCATCTTTCTTTTCTTAACAATTACTAGCTCCACTGACTGTAAACAACAGCATCATAGAAAAAGCAGGTTTATATAGAGTTTCAATGGACTGACCAGTTTCCAAATGTATACAGGTGAATGGGACTATATTTATTAATTTATTCTATTATAAACATTAAGTATAATTATATTTTAATAAAGTTTATGTAGCTCTTACAGACCTGATTCTCCTATATGGTATGTCTTATTACTTTTCTTGTTTCACATTGAGGAAGAATCAGAATTCTAGTTTGAAAAATTCACTCTGGAATATTGGCCTGTAGTTCTCTATTTTTGCTGGGTCTCTCTGTCTAGATTGGAAATCAAGGTAATGCTGGCTTCATAGAATGAGTTTGGAAGTTTTCCTTCAATTTCTATTTCTTGGAATAGCTTGAAAAGGATATGTATTAACTCTGCTTTCTTCCAGTTTGAGTATTTGTATTGTGTGTATGTGTTTAGGAATTTATCAATTTCTTCCAGGTTGCCCAGTTTGTGAGCATATAGTTTTTCAATAGATTCCCTGATATTTTTGCTTGTATTTCAGAGGGGTTGTTTGCAATAAATCCATTTGCATTCATGATTTTATCTATCTGCGTTCTCTCTCTTTTCTTTTGCTTTTTCCATTCTGCCATTAATACTATACTTTTATTTATTTAATTAATAAGAACTCAAATTGCTTTTCTTTTTAAATAGAAGTCTGTTTGGGGATCATAGATGTAGCATCTTTGTCATCCTTAGGGTCTATCAATTATATCTGTTTTAAATTCTCTTTCTCCTAGTATTATTGCTTCTTTGTTCCCACCAGATTGGATTTCTCATAGAGAATTTGGTGCTGCTTACATTTTGATTGCTTGTTCATTTTGATTGCTTTCCCTAGGTACCTGGTGATTTGTGATTTTATGTTGGAAACTGTATGTACATTTGCCATTTGCCTAATTGAGGCTGTGTTTTCCATCTTGAACAGTAAGAGAGAGGGAAGGCAGGTTGCTGGGCAGGGTATGTGGCTGTCCTCCTGCCTACAGTGTCTGCAGGATTCATCTTTCATCTTAGCCACACTTTTTCAGTTACTGCTTCAGTCTGTGGGCAAATGTTTCCACTACCTAATGTACTTTAAGGGGCAGCACTGTTGGAGGGGGCAGTCCACTCAGTTACCCCAAATCACTTCCTTATTGTTCCTCCTGTATGTTGGCCACAGGTACTTCTCTTGGTCCTCTTTCTACCACCTCCAGGCTTGGAACACAGAACAGTTCCACAGAGGTTTTTGGTTGTTGGGTCCTTCTCTCTCTTTCGCTCTTGGGGTTTCCTATAATTTCTGGGCCTTTGATAACATTGTTCTTGCCTTTGGAATTTCTCTTTATTCCTTTAAAAAGAATTTTTTGTTTAAATAGACTGTTTTCTTTCATTTGTTTTAAGGTAAATGATAAATGCTCAATTTATTATTATTTGTTTTTATAACTAATTTATATATATCCCTCCCACCCAGATTGTTAACTAGATCTTCCACTCATGTATTTGTGCCTTTCCATGCTTCTCCAATGCTTGATGCATAACAGATGGATAGTAAATGTTCATGGAATTGAATTGGAAGTACCCAGACAGACCTTGGTTGAGCATACAACAGAAACATTACTGAAAGGCTTTCTAATTTGGGGGTGGATGGATGGATTTAAGTGCCTGAGTCCACAGTGTTCTTTCAGTGTTTAAAGTCTATAATTTGAATCACTCTGCAGTTATCTGTATTGCTTGCAACTGTCAAGGTAACACCTTCCTTCTCGCTTTGTCTCTTTAAACCTCCTTGATAATTAAATAAAAAGAGGAACATAAATAAAGGAATGTGCCCCCAGAACTTTTCATTATTAATGTTCTATGACTAAATTGGAAATCTGCTACTGTACCCCAAGGGGGTTATTAATTTAGGAGACTACGAGTTTTGATTAAAAAGGAATGAAATGTCTGACACATAGTCTATTTATCAGTTATTATGATATTAAAACATTCTAATAATTGTGGTGTCTAAATTAAGACTTCACAGCCTAAATGTCACTTCATTTTGCTTCTTTTGATTTGGTGATGTTTTACAGGCTTATTATCTGAGAACGCATATGCATGTATGTGTATGAGCAGCACAAATTTCCATTGATCTTTGAAGAAAAATAATGCAGCAAGAAAGCTTTTTGCCATAAGCTGTGTTCCTTATTTCTTCATGTTTCAGGAAACAATGGGGGGATACATAAAGAAAGAATTTCTGAGTTAGCTGGACATCCCCAAATTTTAGATATGATTATAAAATATATTCTATTGGTACCAAACAGCCAAAAGCTTTGTTATTTGAACTTACAATTTAAGATTCTTTTAAAAAGAAATTGATTTCACTGGACCCAAACATTCAAATAAAAACCTTCTATCATTGACTTAAATATCACTGCTACTTTGGAAATAAATATAGAAACAAAGAAAAAAGGGATATAGATTTCTCAGTGAGTATAGTAGCTTCAATTATTTTAATCCTGTAAAATGTGCTAAAGATTTCAAGTGCTAGTGAATAAAAAAATAAATTGTGTAATATAATCTTAAATGTTGACTTTTTTAATTCATGAAATGTTTATCATAATTTAAACTCTCTCTTCCCAGATAATTTCATCACACATTCCCATTAGGGGAATTAAGTGAAAAATATCTCCTTCACATAGTTCTCTTGCCAATCCACCTCCTCCCTACCTCACCCTCTCTTCTTCCTCCTTCAGGATGAAACTATGATCACTCTTTTTTATTGATTCATAAGCAACTTTTAAAATATGAACTAAATAGGAGTGTTTGACCAGGTTCCTCTTTCTCAATCTTATTTATAGACAATTCTTTAAAGTTTCAAAAGTCTCAGAACCTGTGATAATAGTGATTACATTTAAAGGAATAGTGATCTAGATTTCTTCTTTCTTTCGACTCCAACCCTTATCAAAGATTTTCTATCTTGAATCAAGGGAAATAAAAAGACAGTGAGACCTCAGAATAGAAATAACATCAGAGACAGCGACTCACTTACTCAGCCTGAAACCCTATTCAACTCATTTTTGACCCCAGTTTCCAAGATTGACCCACTCAGAATTCCCAAATGAAATATAAGATGAGAATACTCTACATGGAAAACCTGACTGACTCCCCCATAATCCTTCTAGAACTGATCTATGAATTCAGCAAAGTCGCAGGGAACAAAATCAATGTACATAAATCAGTTGCATTCCTAAACACCAATAATGAAGCAAGGGAAAGAGAAATCAAGAAACTAATACCATTCACAATTGCATGAAAAACCATAAAATATCTAGGAATAAACCTAACCAAAGATGTAAATGATCTCTACGATGAAAACTATAGAAAGCTTATGAAAGAAATTGAAGAAGACCCAAAGAAATGGAAAAACATTTCATGCTCATGGATTGGAAGAATAAACATTGTTAAAATGTCATTATTACCCAAAGCAATCTACACATTCAATGCAATCCCAATCAAAATTGCACCAACATTTTTCTCAAAGCTAGAACAAACTATCCTAAAATTTGTACAGAACCACAAAAAAACCCAAATAGCCAAAATAATATTGAAGAAGAAAACCAAAACTGGAGGCATCACAATCCCAAACTTTAGACTCTACTAGAAAGCTGTCATTATCAAGACAGTATTGGCACAAAAACAGACACATAGACCAATGGGATAAAATAGAGAACCCAGAACTGGACCCACATGTGTATGGCCAATTAATCTTTGACAAAGCATAAAAGAGTATCCAATGGAAAAGAGACAGCCTCTTTAACAGATGGTTCTGGGAGAGCTGGACAGCAACATGAGGAAGAATGAAACTAGACCACTTTCTTACACTGTTCACAAAAATAAACTCAAAATGGATAAAGGAACTGAATGTGAGACATGAAACCATCAAAACCCTGGAGGAGAAAGCAGGAAACCATCTCCTTGACCTCAACTGCAGCAATTCTTACTCGACACTTCTCCAAAGGCAAGGGAATCAAGAGCAGAAATGAACAATTGGGACCTCATCAGGATAAAAAGCTTCTGCACGACAAAGGAAACAATCAAGAAAACTGATAGGCAACCAATGGAATGGGAAAAGATAGTTGCAAATGACATATCAGATAAAGGGCTAGTATCCAAAATCTACAAGGAACTCACCAAACTCCACACCTGGGGGGAAAAAAAGAACAATTCAGTGAAGAAATGGGCAAAAGACGTGAATAGACACTTCTCCAAAGATGACATCCAGACGGTCAACAGGCACATGAAATGATGCCCAGCATCACTCATCATCAGGGAATTACAAATCAAAACACACTGAGATACCACTTCATGCCTGTCAGAGTGGTGAAAATGAACAAATCAAGAAACTATAGATGCTGGTGAGGATGTGGAGAAATGGGCACCCTCCTATATTTTTGGTGGGAATGTAAACTAGTACAACCACTCTGTAAAACAGTGTGGAGGTTCCTCAAAAAACTATCAGTAGAACTCCCTTATGACCCAGCAATAGCACTGCTAGGGATTTACCCAAGGGATATAGAAGTGCTGATGCATAGGGGCACATGTACCCCAATGTTCATAGCAGCACTTTCAACAATGGCCAAATCATGGAATGAGCCTAAATGTCCATCAATTGATGAATGGATAAAGAAGATGTGATTTATCTATACAATGGAATACTACATGGCAATGAGAAAGAATGAAATCTGGCCATTCATGGCAATGTGGATGGGCCTCAAGGGTGTCATGCTAAGCGAAATAAGTCAGGCAGAGAAGGACAGATACCATATTTTTTCACTCATAGGTATAACAGGAGAAACCTAACAGGGGGCCATGGGAAGGGGAAGGGGGAGGGAAGAATTAAGTAGAGGGTAGGAGGCAAATCACCAGAGACTCTTAAATACTGAAAACAAACTGAGGGATAAAGAGGGAGGGGGAAAAGAGAAAGGGGTTGAGGGTCATGGAGGGGGGCACTTGTGGGGAAGATCACTGGGTGTTATATGGAAACCAACTTGACAATAAACTATAAATAAATCTTTAAAAATAAAATAAAATTTTCAAAACAAATGTATTAATTTTTAAAAAAGAGAATAATCAATTACATATTGATGATAAAAATTTGCCAAAGGAGAATTACACAGAATCAACACAAAGTCTAACAGCCCAGGAAAGAGATGGAAGCCCCTTCCAATTCCCTTTCCATGCCACACAATAAAGTCATTTGGATTTCCTTCTGTTTTAGGGCTGAATAATACATCACACCTTTTTAAATCCATTAATCTGTAGAGGACATTTAGAATGTTTCTGTACCTTGGTGATGTGAATAATACTGCAATGAGCTTAAGAGTACAGATGTCTCCTAGAGATCATGATTTTAATCAGGGTGGGATTGCTGGATCATATGGTTATTTGATATTTTGAGGAGCTATACACCTCCTTGCTTTCCATGGTGGCTGTACCATTTTACATTCCCACTAATAGTGTATAGGGTTCTAATTTCTTCACATACTTGCAACACTTGTTTTTTTTTTTCTCTTGATGATAGCCATTGTAACTGCTGTGAGGTGGTATCTCCCTGTGATTTTCATTCTGAGTCCCCAGATGATTATTGATGCTGAGTACCTTTTCATGCATCTGTTTGTCATGTACCTTTTAATTGCATGTCTTCTTTGGAGAAATGTCTATTCAAGCCCTTTGCCATGATGAATGCAACCACATGGATACACCTAGAGAATATTATGCTAAGTGATATAAGCCAGTCACAGAAGGACAAGTACTGCATGATTCAACATACATGAGCTTTTGAAGTAGTCAAACTTATAGAAACAGAGTAGAATGATCGTTTCCAGTAGCCAGGGGAGATGGAGAAACCAGTAGTTGTTCAACTGGTACAAAGTTTTACTTATAAATGAGTGTGTTTTAGAGATTTTTTTTTTACAACATCATGCTTATTGTGAACAATTCAGTATTATATGGCACTTAAAATTATTAAGAGGGTTGATCTCACAGAAAGTGTTCATAACACATATACAAAGTAGGGGGCAGAGGGAACCTTTTGGAGGTGATAGGCACATTTATTACCTTGTCATCTGTTTTCAGAGATGTATGCATATCTCCAAATTCATCAAATTATATACATTAAATATGTCTAGTGTTTTTGTATATCAATAATACCTGGGCAAAGCTATTTTTTAAAAAAGTCATTTTGACATGAGGAAAATTACAGTAATATAATACTTAGCAGGCATTGACATTTTGCTGTACTGTGTCAGGCACAATGATAAATACTTTATATATGTTTTATTATCAGATTTCCCAAACATCCTATAAAGTAGGTAATATCATTGTCTTAATTTTATGTCTTTTATTGCTCTTGAAAAATTAAGTAAGTTATCCAGGATTTGATAACTAGTAAGTGGAAGATATTGGGCTCCCATCATCAAAACCAAAACTCTTAATTACCACCAAAAAAAAAAAAAAGATATGCTGAGTACTAGCAGCTAATAATTAACTCTACACATAGACTTCACTCAAATATTTGTTCAAGTTGGACTGCTAATCTGGAATTGATCCATAACACAAAAATCAGATCACATATCAGTTATAGGGACTCCTTCCTTAGAGGGAAGAGAACAAAGTCCAGAGTCATAAAAACCTGAGGGTGAATCACTTCAATGCCACAAACCAGCGCCCTGAGACTTTTACTAGCCATTTACCTTTCCTGGAGTTTAGTGTCCTCTTATATAAAATGAGGACAATAGGTAATCACTCTGAGTTGATCTGTCAACATGGCAGTGAATATAAGATGTCTAGTACTATGATTAACCCATATAATGCAATGAAAATGGTAGAGACAGTAATGAGACATCCAGTTTCTAAGTGATTGATAAGAATCTCAGCCATTTCATGTTCTCTGCCTCTGTAACTCTAACTAGAATTCTGATCTAGCTACATTTGCATATATTTGCTCTGTTAGTCTTCACAAGAGGATCAGCATCATGTTGTGTAAGGAGGAAGCTGAGGCTCAGAGAATTTACATGACTGAATTGAAAATTAAGAGTCCCTCAATTCTCTTCTTCTCTTTCCAGGTAGCACCTCACAGTGCCTTCCAGTACTCATTGAGCTTATGGCATTCCCCTCCAAAAGTACTCATCAGCATCCCAAGTCAGTCCTAGCTCAACAGCTCCCTGGATAGCTCCTGAGTTGCTGATGATAGAGAGAAGTTTAAAAACTGCCTACCTGGATAGTGAGTATTCTAAAAGCTGTCCCAGTTCTTGCCTCCAATTTTAACCTTTCTCCTCTTCCTGACAGAAAGATGGAAAACTCTCCAGAGGCTCAAGATAGGCTATTCACCCTTAATTTAGAACAAATTAGATTTACATGTAGGGGAGATGGAGAAATCAGTAGTTGCTCAATTGGTACAAAATTTTATAGATGGGTGTGTTTTAGAGATCTGTTTTACAACATCATGCTTATGGTGAACGATTCCATACTATGCAGCACTTAAAATTATTGAGGGTTGATCTCATAGAAAGTGTTCTTAACACATATGCAAAGTGGGGGGCAGAGGGAACCTTTTGGAGGTGATGGGTATTTTTATTACCTTGATTTTCATGTTATTTTCAATTTTTCTCATGTTCATGATATTTTCAGAATATCTCCAAACTCATCAAATTATATACATTAATTACGTTTACATAATTATCCTAAGTTATGGATAACTAGGTGTAGTTATGTAGGAGTGCCTGCCACATTAAGTGGAATTTGCTTGAAGTTAGATGTTACTATTTTTTTGTCTTTTTCTTCCCTATTTTTAAAAGCTGTGTCAATTTCTAAGCAAAGTAAATAAAATGGTAATTTAAACACACAGACAGACACACACACACACACACACACACACACACACACACTCCAAAGGTGGTACTCAGAGACACAGTGGTATAAACAAATCCAGACCAAATAAAAAAGAAGCAATTTTGTGATGGTCAAGGGAAAAAGAAAAGCATCTACAGTGTAAATTATTGCCAGATTCTGAGCTTGAGAAACATGCTAAAATAGCTCTATCTCAGGAGATACTTTCAGTTTTTTAGGAAAACCTGCAGAAAGCTGGTTAAAAGTAACCCATGGGTGCCTGGGTGGCTTGGTCGGTTAAGCGTCCACCTTCAGCTCAAGTCATGATCTCCTGGTTCTTGAGTTCAAGACCTGCATCAGGCTCTGGGATGACAGCTCAGAGCCTGGAACCTGCTTCATATTTTGTGTGTCTTTCTCCCTCTCCCCTACTGTCTCTGTTTCTCTCTATCTATCAAGAATAAACATTAAAAAAAAAAAAAAAAGGAAACCAGACCCATTAATCTCTCCTGACCTTGGGAGGAAGAGGGGAAGTAGTCAGTAAAGCGTGAAGGGGGAGGTAGTCTGTAGAGGTAATTATTTCCGGAAGAAAAGGGCAACTCTGACCTGAGAATGCCTCTGTGCCATGGGCAGGCAGAGGCTGTGCATGCTCACAAAGTGGGTTTTCTTCTTTTAATACTATAATACAGATTTTCAGGAAACTGAAAAATAAAGCTTCTTCCTCTTTTTTACTTGAAAGGTACTCTAGGTTCATTTCCATCATTACTTGGAAATGTTAAGTTAAGCCAATGATTCGACGTATATTTTACTTTCTGAAGAGTCAATCAAAAGGCCAGTTACCCTTCTTGCCCTTCTACTTTCAACCTTATTTGGATCTGCAGCATGGGCAGGGGTTGCTCGTGGTCTCTTCACATTTCTTTGCTTACTATATCAAAATCTGGGATGAAGCCAAGAGTAACAGCAACTTTGCCTTCAAACTGAACAGGAATTTAAATTCTACAAGCGTGTTGCCATTTCATGTTTATTTAATGAGGAGAAAGTTTAGCTATCAAAGGTAGTGTGGGATAGTAGGAGAAGGGTCATACTAACAAACACCAAGTCTTCAGACACATATATTCAAATGACACACGAAACCATTTGTAGCTTCTATGCTCTATTTTGTTTTGTTTAGTTTCTTTTCCTCCTCCTTTTTTCCTTTGCTCAGAGCACTGTTTCAGAGAACGGGGCATGGATATCCTCAAAACAAATTAGTGGACATTTGCTTTGAGATACAGTTGGAATAAAATGAAAATAAAGTGACTTATTATGTGTGATTGGAACCAAATAGACAAGTGTGACACACAAAAGTAAGCACGATAGCACTAATGGGAAAGGGGAAAAAGGATGTCAGGAATAATCAGAAAAACAAAGTTGTTTCTGGCTGAAAATTGAATTATGATTATTTCAGTATGCAAACATAGAAATCATGTTGAATTGGACAGCATAATATCATGGCTTCTATTGTAAATCCATGGATAATAGCTTATACTGTTTTGTAAACATGATTTTTAGGCCCCCATGGAATAGACATGAGGAGATGATGGTGTTATTATGTCATTTTTATTTTTTATCATGATCATATTGCTTTTTAGGAAGCAGTGTTTCTCTCCTCTGGGATACTCTGGAGGAAAGTAGTGAGAGATTACAGTAATCCCTGTTCACTGGCACAGCAGAAGACAGCTGCAACTGTTTCTTTCTCATATCTATTTAAATGTGGTGTTACTAGATGGGTAGTCTGTAGAATCAACAGTACATAGTCCCTTACATAAGGGCCACTTGATTCTTTTAAGTAATGCTAACGACCTTGGTCAGCACTTTCTAGACTTTGTGCATTTTTCACACATTGTAACTGAGTGTAAGGCACAGGCGCAAAACCAAGTGTGCGTGTGCCTTCACTCAGATGACCAGAGCTCTCATTCAATCACCATGTAATGTTATCCCAGCAGTGTAATGTTATACATGTCTGTATATTTTTGTACAAATTTAAAAAAGCTTTCCACTGATTTAGGAAATAAAATGGAAAAGATTATGGCAGCAGGCCAAGCATCAGGGATAAATATAATCTAAGTTCTGTTGCAAACTTTTCCTCTGCCCCTTCAAAACTGGCAACTTACATTGTTAAATCTACATTGGATATCATGTGTATTATAAGTTTCTTAGTAAACGGGTTTGTTTATTTCAAAGGTGTGTTCTATTTCCCCCCAAAATCATTTTATTCGTACTTTGCTTAAATGTAACAAACAGAATAAATAGTCTGGCAGCTTGTATGGGAAATTGAGCTCTTATGTTGAAAACAATATTACAGTAAGCAATAAAGACTGTCTCTGGCATGTGAGTTAGAAACAGACTCACAAAGCTCAGGGAGATGTGCATCTGAGGGAAGTTTTACAAGAGATAAATGTTTCCCTTTACCGTGATTCACATGATGCTGCTCAACAGAAATATGCATTTTGCTTAACTGCCAATGCAGCTGCAACACTCTATGTGGAATTCTGACTTCAAGTGGAGATGTAATGCACGTATCAGACAGACTCCAAATGCATAAATACAGCCCCCATTCAATTATTGCAGAAGCTCCTTAAGTGACCCTGAAAGCAATTTGAAATCCATGTGAATCTCTGCTTATTTTCCAGTGGATCCAAGTGGGTACATCTCCATTTGAAACAGGCTCTCATTTAAAAGAAATTTTAGCAACACATAAAAGGGATGTCTAGATTTTTCTTTTACCCAAAAAAGGGGAATAATTATTGAAAGTGTTTATGGTATGATGACTTTTATATACACCCCACAACTTAGAGGCATGCTTCTGAAGACCACAAAAGCTTCTTGTAATTTTGGTATCCAAAACACAACTTATACATAGTAGGCATCCAAAAATAGGTGCTAAATGAGCAGTATATGTTGATGGAAGATACATATTGGCATCAGAATTTGATGTAGGTATTTTTTTTCTGAGCTTTGGGGATGTGCCTATGAACTTCCTCAATACATACTTATTGCTGCTAATATAAGAAAAATTAGACAGTCAGATACATAGTTAAATGGATACATACAAACATAGATACTTGGCATATAGATGATCAATACGTAGGTATACAGATACATGACACAGAGGTGCATACATACATATACTGATACATCTACAGATGATAGACAAACAGATACAATGATCAAAAAACTATGCAGCTCCTTCTAGACATTATTGGTCAATGGCTACACAGCACAATAATTACGAGTCCCCAAGGAAGTGTTTGAAAATTCCTCATCATAAACTTAGAATTAGTACTTTCATTCTTTACCCAGAAAATTCACTGCACTTTCTCTTGAGTGATGTGGTAGCTCTCTCACTTGGCCATCTAATATATTCAGTTTCTAATAAACTACTTCAAAGGTCTTAGATTACACACAGTAGTGCATTCCAAATAAGTTAAAAAATTTGAAAGAGTAATCTAAGACCATTGTACCCTCCTTGTACAGGGTGTCCTTGTCTTTCTACTTTCTGCTTGGCAAAAACAGTCTCCATCTTCTCATTTTACATATACTCATATTATGCCACAGACACAAACTCGAAACAAATTTTAAGACCAGACTCTGGTTAAGCCAGAAAATTGCTCTGTGAAAATTCCGATATATTCTATTTGTCTTTTCCCACTGGCTGTTCTATAGTCTTTGTGTTTTGTTCATAGGAAATGGACTTTGACCAAATGTCCATAAATTTCTTTCCACGTAAACCTAGAACAAGCAGGTATGGGACCTGCAAATCATTTGTTATATTCTATGCAAGCAGGTCTTTAATATAAATTTTGTTTAGGTAATTGAATGGTTTCCCTAAATCCTTGAATTAATCCTCATGAAAGCTGTCCTCGGTGCACCTGGTGGTTTAGTCCGTTAAGCATCCAACTCTTGACATTGGCTCAGGCCATGATCTCATGGTTCGTGAGAGTAAGTACCATGTTTAGCTCTGCACTGACAATGCTGAGCCTGCTTGGGATTCTTTCTGCCTCTCCTCTCTCTCTCTGGCCCCTCCCCTGCTTGTGCTCTCTCACTCTCTCAAAATAAATAAGATTTACAAAAAAAGTATCCTCCCTTCTTTTATGATCTTGTGTATATACATTTGTTTGTTCACCTCAAAAAACATAACCTTTTATTTTTTAGTATAAGAACTCATCTGCAGATGTATTGAATGAATTGTCATTTTTTCATGATTGTAATTGGGTCCTTAATTCAATAAATATTGCCTAAGTTCCTGGAGGTAGAGTTGCTTAATTTACAATAAAAATTAACTTCTGGTTTGTTGCAGAGCTACATTCAAGAACTTCTGAAAATCAAAGAAGATAGAAAAAAAATTAACCAAGAGGTTTGAATTATATTAGATACCAGTGTCCCAGGTTTGCCAGAATTCTGGTAATTGATCTACTTGCTGGAATAATCAGACAGAGACAAAGAATGTCACTTAAAAGTCATTAATAGCTTAAGATGCCTAATGCAAAAAAGGGTTTTAAAATAGCCAGAAGGTAGAAGAGAACTCAGTTCAGGGCCATCATTCCTTAATGAGATATTGAACAAAAACTCCAAACTGTAAACAGCATAAGAAATTACGAATGAAATTATGAGATAATTTCAAACCAGACCACATTACAGCTTTAAGTAATATTTGGATTTCAACCCAGTCGTAGAAGTGAGGGAGCCTCAAGTCCATCAGACTTTGGTTAAACATGAAAAAGGCAATTTGACTTAGCAGCCCTTTTTAGCCAAGCAGATACAATCCATAAACAAACCAAAACCCAAAAGAATTTCCTTACCTTAAAAATCAACCGGCCCATGTTCAAAGAGCCAGATTCCAAGAGCCCAACCCTTCGTTTCTCATAAAGCCATGAGATTGACAAATATGACAATAGATAATGCAAAAATAAAGGGTATTGGTAAACAAAAACAATGTCCTTCCCAAGCAAAAGTATTTCAGTGAAGAAATGCTGCAGATCAAATATAATGATGGTACTTTGAAAAATTATAGGGGTCCTCACATTTCCCCATTTTACCGTAAGCCCAGCACAAGAGAATTAACAATTGGCCATGGGCGGACATAAATATAAATACCCTCTGACTTAGTTGCTACTGTCTAAACCCTAAGTCCTGCAACTTTATAATGTTTTTCCATGCAAGTCTGTAAACTCAAAATTATAGTTTTAAGTATAATACCAAAACCAATCATAATCTCTGTCTCAACCAACATATTTTCTTCAGACTCCATATTGAAAACTACAATTTTTAAATGTGATAATACTTGCAAATTTAATTGAAGAGACTTACGTAAAAGCTTGCTAAGATGGTAAGAAAAACATAATTTTTGGAAGTGTTTATTGGCTCTCTATTCATAAGTGAATTGTAGCTGATCTTGGCAAAGCAATCCAACTTGTGATGTCCTTGAATAAAATAGGGCCTGATCACATAGAAGTTTCAAATACTCTATGGCCCAAAAACTCAATGTATTGTAAAATGACCAAAGGGGGAAGATCAAATTGTAGTCCAAATTGAAAGTTTGCTTTCTTTGATAGATAAAATACATACTAGAAGTAGAAGCCAAGACTGGCCATAAACCAGTAACTGCAATGTTAATTACCAAAGCTTAGCAAAATCCTATAAGATCCATATTCTTCTTGTTAAAAAATAAAGCCCAAAGTAGAAAGTGTAGATTTGAGTAGAAATTAAGGACATTTTAAATATTAATACTCATAAATTTTTATATAGTACCTACTACCAATACCATTCTACACCATATTCCCTTCCAGTAAAGTTTATGCTGTCATAGAACTCTGTTCATTTAAAAAAAAATTTTTTTTTAGATAGTCAATGTGTGCTTATGTACATTTGGGAAAGTTAGTAGTATACTTGGACAATACATGATTATTCAGCCATGACATAACACAATTTTCATAGAATTCCCACGTGATACACTTTGGTATGGCATGCATATAAATTTTTGTTTTCACCTTACCAAAAAGAGTTTGCAAATGTATTTGCCTTCTTTATTATCATTCTTAGCTAAGTAGGTTTCTAAGAATTTTACTTAACA
>NC_043700.1:142669140-142670849 GCF_006229205.1 Suricata suricatta | reverse complement strand
TATATATATATATATATATATAATTAGCAATCAACAAGAATGGAATCTTGCCATTTCCAGCAACACAGTTGGAACTAGAGTGTATTATGCTAAGTGAAATGTCAAAGAAACACAAATATCATAGAATTTCACTCACATGTGGAATTTAAGAAACAAAACAGAGAAACATAAGGGAAGGGAAGGAAAAATAAGATAGGGAAGGAAAAAACAGAGAGGGAGCCAAACCATACGAGACTCAAATACAGAGAACAAACTGAAGGTTGCTGGAGGAGAAGTGGGTGAGGGGGTGGGCTAAATGGGTTATGGGCATTGAGGAGGGGTACTTGTTGGGATGAGCACTGGGTGTTCTATGAAAGTTATGAATCACTAAATTCTACTCCTGAAACCAATGTTAGACTATATGTTAACTAACTTGACTTCAAATTTTAAAAAATGACTTATCAACAAACAGTTAAATGTGTAATGTCCAGTGCTGAAACTAAAACATTGCATTAGTAGGATAGATAATTATTGAGTACGTTGAGGCTTCTCTCTTCTATTTAAATTAACAGACTGGTGTGGTGAACTGTGTTGCAGGAAGAAAAAATTATACATGAGATGCAAAACTTCATAGGTGATTAGAATATGAGTAGAGAAATGATATACACATTACTCTTAGAGATTGTACCATATAAGGAACTTTCACATAGAAGTGTGTACCTAAAGCTACATTCAGTGTGCTGCTGCTTTTCTAGTAACATCTTTCAAAGAGGTAGATATGCTGTAGTTACAGGTTCCAAGGAAAGGCTTTGGAGGCCATGGCTGTCAGATGTGGATGTCACCATGTTATTGCATCACTAGTAATGTATAGTCTCTCTCTTTGCATGCAGATCAAAAAATTTATGATAGCATTGATGCTAAGCTTAACTTAAGAGATGTAAAAGCTTCTCCCACCTCTGAATTTCATGGCTATTTATAAGAATAATCAACATGATATGGTAAAAAGGATGTATAAGGGTTGGACATTCTATGACTTGTTGCCTATAATATCCTATTAATTTTAGAAATCTTAATTGATTCTTCTGGAAAGATCTTGGTTAGCTTTAATTCTTTCCTCTTACAATGGTCAGACTTTTGCTAATTATGTCCTTAGGTGGTATGCAGGTCTTTGGTAAAACTAGACCTTTCTCCTAGAAGCTTGGGAAGAGGGGTTAAACTAACTTTCCTGAGATCCATTTACCCCTTTTGCCTGTAGAACACCATCCCCTAAAGAGGGAAACAAGAAGACAAATTATCAGATTTATTTTTCTCATGGTCTGGACCTAGGTATTAATAACCTAATGATATTTTTCTGGGAGAAAAATATTTATCTCTAAAATGTCTTTAATAGGATGTTCCTAGCTAAGGATTATAGTAAATAAAATCCCATATGGCATGGATTGTTGACGAATGTCACATAAGTTATACAATTCATTGGTATATTAAATGGAGATGATTCACACTACACATGCTCATATTCTGTGAAAAAAACACAAATATAACCTAAAAACTTAATCTATTCTGGACTAGTAGGTACATATCCAGTATGTATTAAGCTCCCTCTATCTATGGGCCTCATTCTACTTCACGTGAATGTTTTGATTGACAGTATTTTTTAGTTAATTTTGTAAAATTTGATTTTGGGTAATATACTTTATTCATGTGAGTCTGATTTTACAACAGAATCCTGC
>NC_043700.1:142664821-142669040 GCF_006229205.1 Suricata suricatta | reverse complement strand
ATATATATTATATAAAATATTCAATTTGGCACATATATCATATATATAGACACACACACACACACATATATATATATACCAAATTGAATATATTGTATTCAATTTGATGGGTCATTTTTAAAGAACAAGCTGGGACTATTTAATGGTGTATATGTACTTTCTTACCAAAGTTCTTGATAGGATACAATTTCTATGTAAAATTATTCCAGGTAGCCAATGATATACCAGAAAGTTCAAAATAATAGAGCCAGTAATCATACAACGAGCAGATATCCCTTTTATGTATTAATAGGGAGTTTGAACTGCTATGAAAATAATTAGCATGTTAGCAAATTTCACTATAGAACGGTAACCAATCCCCTACTTGCCCTCCTGTTTCAGCTCCATTTAGTCCTAAGCTATCTGAAAGAAATACACTGCAAGCCACAGGTGGGAGTCACACATATAATTTTAAAATTTAGTAGCCAAATTTTTAAAAAGTAAAGAGAAACAGATAAAATATAACCATTTTTTAATTTAAACAAAGGTATATAAAGATATGGGATTTTTAACACGGAATCAGTATAAAATTATTAATAAGATATTTTAAATTATTTTCTTCTTACTAAGCTTTCAAAATCTAGTGTTTATTTTACACTTACTGAACATCTTATTTAGGACTAGACACATTTCAAGTGCTCAAGAGCCACTTATGGTTAGTGGCTACCATACTCTAGATTGTATAACAGCTTCATTTCTCCAGGTTATTTTCTTAGGCCATCAGTGAAGAATGAAAATAGCTGCTATACTAATAAACATGAATATATGCCCCATAATAATATTTTGAAACTTTACATAAAAAGACTATCAGAAATAGAACTATTCTCTGATATCATATAATATAATAAAATCCTCAATAGCTTTATTAATAATGGGAAAATTCAATACACTTTAATTCAGCAAGTACTTGTAGGTTCCATGAAGTGTAAACCATGAACTAATTAAAGAAATATTTACTGAAGCCGTATTAAGTGGAAGTTTAAGTGGACAACTTGTCAAATTTAAGCAAAGAACAAGGGATACAAAATCACTCCATGAGGAGTTTGGCAACATAAAGGTACCTATATAATGGAAATGAGGTATCACCTAAAGCATGCCAGTACACTTTCTATTCAAAGAAAAGTAAAACATGAAGTACTACAAGTCAGTGTGAAAATGTCATAGGAAGAGCACAAGTGAATAAACAGATTGAAAATAAAATGTCAGCTAGATAATAAAAGTACAATGAAGGAATTCTTATTTTAAAGTGGATGATTTGTTAGCTAATGATGTAGTGAAACGGTATGACCTCTATTTTATATGGTGTGATTGAGAGGGGAAATTTGATAGAATTACATAAATGAAGTGAAGAATGAGTCATGTGAATATTTAAGGGGAGAACTTTCCAAGTCTAGGGAAATGAAAATGTATATTAACTCCCTGAGCAGAAAAAAATGACACAACTCTCCACATTTAAATTTTTTTTATTTTTTGAGAAAGAAAAGAGTGGAGATATTTGTGAGTTTGCAAAGGTGGCAGAGGGCAGATCATTCAAGTTCACCATGATAAGAACTTTGTATTCTTTTTTTTAATCTTTTTTCAGAATGTGATGGAAGCTACTGGAGCATTTTGATAAGGAAATGATATAATTCTATATCTACTTGTGAAAAATAGAAAATGAAGATAGTATATAATACAGGGAGAGTTGTTTACAGTGTACAATGGTTCTCCAGAAATGATAGTTACCTTTCCAGGTGATAGAGGTGATATAATGGTACAGAAATGAATTACATGTAGAAGATAAAAAAGTAGTTCTTAATGGCTGGACATGGACTGTTCAATAAACAGGAAAGTAAATGTTTGAAAGCTGAAAAGCAATGGATACAAAGAAAACAATAAAGAATCAAACTCCAGATAGAGAAATATTTCTAAATTTAGAACCAAGTAATACCCATACCTAGAGGCAGGCTTCCAAAACAACTGGCTTTGAAAATCAATAGGGAGCACATTCAGAGAAACTACAGAACTATAGGGAAAGAAAAACCACTCTTAAAGATATTATGTGCAGATTCAAAGGACCCCCAAACCGAGCAAAAACACCAGATCAAAAATGCATAGGCTATAGGTGGAGACCAACCTACTAATCTTGGAGCACCTGCTGGAGACGAAAGAGACAGAGAGGCTTCTCCTCAGGTACTGAGACACTAGCGGGAGCCATTTTACCAGTTTGTTCTGTCCTAACAATCCTGCACCAGCAGGTGCTATTTTGAAACCTTTTTCTAGACTGCTAACGCTAGGGATCATGCCCTACAGAAAGTCTCATGTAACCCTGCACTTCAGCCAGGCCCTGCAGTTGACAGGACAATAAACTTTCCCACTAGCATGACCACAGCAGTGTGTCCAAAGTTCACAGCCAGTCAGTTGGAGTTCACACACCTACCACTTGGTCAACCACAAATGGAGAGTGCATACAACCCAAAACCCCTGGAGCACTTGGCTCTTGTGGCCAGGGGTGACTGCATTTCTAGATTCCACATGAAATCTGCTAAAGAAGTACATTTCTTCAAAACTGAGAGACATACCTGAACTGCCTAATACATAGAAACAAACACAGAAAGTTAGGCAAAAATGAGGAGACATAGAGATATGTTCCAAATGAAAGAATAAGACAAGTTCTCAGAAAAAAAGAACTAAATGAAATGAGTATAAGCAATCTGCCAGATAAATAGTTAAAAACTATGCCTACAGAACTCAAGAGAAGACTGAATGAGCACAGTGAGAGCTTCAACAAAGAGCTAGAAAACATAAGAAATTACCAATGAGAGCTGAAAAATACAATAACAGAAGTGAAAACTACAATAGACGGAATAAATAGAAAATTAGATGATACAGAAACAGATAAATGATTTGGAAGACAGGGTAGCACCAAATTAAAGGAAACTGAGCAAGGAAAAAAAACATTTTAAAGAAAGGGTACATTAAGGGGTCTCTAGGACAATATTAAGTGTATTAACATTGCTTTATAGGGGTCCTGGAAGAGAAGAAAGAGAAAAGGGCAGAAAATTTATTTGAAAAAATAATATTAGAACATCCCCCTAACCTGAATAAGGAAACAGACATCCAGGCTTAGGAAGTACAAATTAACTTCTCAATAAATTAAGCACAAGAGATTGACACCAAGACACATCATAATTAAAATGTCAAAAGTTAAAGAGAGAGAAAAGAAAAGCAATTACTTACATATAAGAAAACCCACCCATAAGAATATCAGCTGAATTTTCAACAGAAACTGTGCATACTAGAGAGTGACGTGACATATATAAAGTACTAAAAGGAAAAAAAAACATTACAACTAAAGATACTCCACCTGGAAAGGTTATCATTCAAAACAGAAGGGAAGATAGTTTCTTAGACAAGCAAAACCTAAAGGAGTTTATCACTGCTAAACAAGCTTAACAAGAAATATTAAAGGGACTATTTTTAGGCTGAAAAGAATAGGCCATAACTAGACATAAGAAAATATATCAAAGACATTTTTTCACAGGTAAAGGCAAACATAAAAAAAACAGTAGTGGCTCAACTACTTCCGAAGCTAGTATTAGTGTTAAAGACAAAAGTAGAAAAATCAACTAACTCTACATAAATTACTTAAGAGACACACTAAATAAAAGGATATAAACTATGACACCAAAAATATAAGACATGGGGGGAGGAGAGTAAATATGTAGTGCTTCGGAATACATTCAAACTTAAACAATTACCAGCTTATTTATTTTTTAATTTTAATGTTATATTTATTTTTGAACAGAGAGACACAGAGCATGAGAGGGGGAGGGGCAGAGAGAGAAGGAGACACAGAACCAGAAGCAGGCTCCAGGCTCTGAGCTGTCAGCACAGAGCCCGACGCAGGGCTTGAACCCACAAATATGAGATCTGACCTGAGCTGAAGTCAGAGGCTTAACCAACTGAGCCACCCAGGCTCCCCAACAATCACCAGCTTAAAATAGACTGCTATATATACAACCTGTTATATATGAGCCTCATGGTAACCACAAACCAAAAACCTATAATAGAGGCACAAAAAAGTAAAGAGAGAAATCTAACATAATACTAACAAAAGTCATTAAATCACATGGGAAGAAAGCAGGAAAGAAGAAAGAAACAGAGAAGAACTGTAAAAACAAACAGGAAGGGACACCTG
>NC_043700.1:142602118-142664721 GCF_006229205.1 Suricata suricatta | reverse complement strand
AAAAAAAAAGAAGAAAATGAAAAAACACAAACAGCAGTTGCTAAACTATCTACTACTAAGCAACCAATGATTCAACAATGAAATTAAAGAGAACATTTAAAAAAAACATGTGAAGACAATTGGAAATGGAAAATAATGCTCCAAAATCTATGGGATGCAGCCAAAATAAATCTAAGACGGAAGCTTATAGTGATAGCAACTCACCTCAAGAAACATCTCAAATTAAACAATCTAAACTAACTCTAGAGAACTAGGTACAATACAAAAACAAAAATAAAAACAACTCAGTGTTACAAAAAAAGGGAACAATAAATATCATAGCAAAATAAATAAAATATAGATAAGAAAGGAAGAAGAAAGAAAGAAGAAAGATCAATGAAACTAAGAGCTGGTTCTTGAAAGATAAACTAAACTGATAAAGCTTTAGCAAGACTCACCAAAAGTTTCCTTTTAAAAAGAGGATCCAAATTAATAAAATAAAAACTGAAAGAGAAGTTATAACAAACACCATAGAAATAAAAGAAATCATAAAAGACCACTGTAAAAATTATGTGTCTACAAATTGAATAAAATGAAATAAATTCCAAGAAGCATACTTCCAAGCCTGAATCAAAAAGAAATAGGAAATCCCAACAGAATGATTACTAGTGGTGAAACTACACTGGTAATCAAAAAAAAAAAAAAATCCCAACAAAGTACAAAAACTGACAGCTTCACTGGTGAATCCTACCAAATAGTTAAAGTTAATATCTATTCTTACCAATTGTTTGGGAAAAAATGAGGAAGAAGTTTTTCCAACTCATTCTACAAGGCCAGAACTACCCTAATACCTAAACCAGAGAAAACACTAAATAAACCCCCCCTACACACACCAATATTCCTGATGAACATAAAAATAAAAATCCTCAAAAAGACATTAGCAAACTAAATTCAACAATACATTAAATGAATCATATACCATGGTCAAGTGGGTTTAATTCTAAGAATGCAAGGGTGGTTCAATATCCCCAACTCAATCAATGTGATACACTACATTAATAAAACAAAGGATAAAACCATATAATTATTTAAATAGATGCCAAGAGGGGTGTCTGGGTGGCTCAGTCGGTTAAGCCTCTGATTTTGGCTCAGGTCGTGACTCATGTTTGTGAGTTTAAGCCCCACATTGGGCTCTGTGCTGACAGCTCAGTGTCTGGAGCCTGCTTCTGATTCTGTATCTCCCTCTCTCTCTGCCCCTCCCCCTCTCATGCTCTGTCTCTCTCTGTCTCAGAGATAAATAAAACATTAAACATTTTTAAAATAAATAAATAAATAGATGCCAAGAAACCATTTGCCAAAATTCAACATCCATTTATGATAAAAACTCCTAACAAAGTGGATATAGAGGGAAGATGCCTCTACATAATGAAGGCCGTCTATAACAATCCCATACCTAACATTGTCAATGTGAATGCTAAAAGTGAATGGTGAAAAGCTAAAAGTTTCTCCCTATGATTAGGAATAAGACAAGGATACCCACGCTCACACTTTTATTTAACAGCACTGGAGTGTTAGTGACAGATATTAGATGAAAGAAAGAAATCAAAGTAGTCCAAAAAGGAAAGGAAGAAGTAAAACTGTGACTATTTTTAGGTGACATGATAATATATAGAAAACCCTAAAGCCTTCACCCCAAAATTATTAAAAGTGATAAATGAATTCAGTAAACTTTCAGGATAAAAACTCAATAAACAAAAATATTTTGTATTCCTATATAATAATAGTGAACTATCAGAAAAATTAAGGAAACTCTATACAATTATGTCAAAGAGAATAAAATGTCTAGGAAAAAATTAATTAAGAATTTATAAATTTTACCAACAGATTTTTACCTAGGAACACATTTTAATAAGTACATAAAAACTATAAAAAAACTGATGAAATAAACTGAAGATGGACACAAATGGAAAGATACACAGTGTTCATGAACTAAAAGAATATTGTTAAAATGTCCATACTAATCCAGCAATCTACAGATTAAATGTAATTCCTATCAAAATACCAATGACATTTTCACAGAACAAAAACAAATAATATTAAAATTTGTAGGGAACCATAAAAGATCCTACATAGCCAAACCAAGCCTGAGAAAAAACAAAACTGGAGGTATCACATTGCTTAGTTTCAAACTATACTACCAAGCTGTAGTAATCAACAGTATGGTACTAGCACAAAAAAAGACATACAGATCAGAGCAGAATAGAAACCCCAGAAATAAACCCATGATTATATGATTAATCTACAACAAAGGAGACAAGAATATTCACTAGGAAGAAGAAAGTCTCTTCAAATAATGGTGCTGGGAAAACTGGACAGTTACCTGCAAAAGAATTAACTGGACCACGTTCTTAGACCATATGCAAAAATACACTCAAAATGGACTAACGATTTAAATATAAGACCTGAACCCATAAAACTCTGACCACAAAACATAGGCAGTAAGGTCTTTCACGTTGGTCTTAGCAATATTTTTTGGGTATGTTTTTTCAGGCAAGGATAACAAAAACGGAAATAAACAAATGAAGGTGTATTAAATTAAGATGCTTTTGCATAGCAAAGGAGATATCAAATAAATTAAAAGGTAACTACTTCATAGGAGAAGATATTTACAAATAATATATCCAATAATGGGTTAATGTCCCTATTATATAAATCACCTAAAACTCAGTAAAATAAAAATCTGAGTTAAAAATAAACCGAGGATGTGAATAGACATTTACCAAAGTGGACATTTTCCAAAGAGGGAATATAGATGGCCAAAACACACATGGAAAGATGCTTAGCATTGGTAACCATCAAGGAAATACAAATCAAAACCACAATAAAATATCACCTCACACCAAGAAAAAATGGCAAGTATCACAAAGACAAGAAAGAGCAAGTGTTGGACAAAGGGGAACCTTTGTGCACTGTTGGTGGGAATGTAAAGTGGTATAGCTGGAAAATATATAAAGTTTTCTCAAAAAATTAAATATAGAAGTACTATAAGATCCAACAATTCCATTGCTAAATATTTATTTAAATAAAAGAAAATAATAATTCTAAAAGACATACACAGACCTTTCTTTATCATAGCATTATTTATAATAGCCAAGATATAAAGGTAAGCTAAGTGTCCATTAATAGGTGAATGGTAAAGAAGTTGGAGTGTGTGTATATACATATATATATGTATATATATATGTATATATATAATGAAATATTACTCAGCCATAAAATGTTTTTGCTATTTGTGACAACAAATACCATAACTACCTTCATAACTACAAGGTATTATGCTAAATGAAAAAAGTCGTACACAGAAAGGCAAATACCATATGGCTTCATTATGAAATCCAAAACAAAACAAATAGACACATAGATACATAGAAAAAACTGTTGCCAGAGGGGAGGAAAATGGAGGAGTGGACAGCATATTTGAGGGGATTAAGTCTTGCAATCTTCCAGAGTACCTGAGTGGCTCAGTCAGTTGAGCATCTGACTCTTGATTTCAGCTTGGGTCATGATCCCAGTACCATAGGATCAAGCCCCACCTCAGGCTCCAACCTGAGCATGGAGACTGTTTAAGATTCCCTCTCTCTCTCTCTCTCTCTCTCTCTCTCTCTCTCTCTCTCTCTCTAGGTCTCTTTCTCTCTCCCTCTTTCCCTCTGCCCCTCTCCCCTGTTCATGCTTTTCCTTTCTAAAATTAAAAAAAAAAAGACTTACAATCTTCCAATTATAAAAAAAGACAAGGAGATGAGATTGTATTTTATAGCATACAATAATATTCTAACAGCTTTGTATGGTGACTGATGGTAACTAGACTTATTGTGAGTATTTCATAGTAAATATAAATATTGAATAACTATGTTGTTCTCCTGACACCAATATGATTTTGTATGTCAATCATCCTTCAGTTACAAAATTAATGTGAAAATTTCCTATAGGATATGTTGTGGAGCTTATCCATAATCTAGGCACTGACAAAGGGAAAACTCACTTTTGGATCCCGAGTGTTATCATAGTAGGTATCATCTAACATTCCACATCACTCTTCCTGGCATGGAGGAAGAGGATAGTGTAATACCAAAAGAAAATATCCTCACTATCCCCGTGTTGTTATCAGTAACTGGCCATATGTTATTTATTCTTGGAAAAAATCTTCCTTTGAACATTTCTTAAACTAAAGATTCTAAAGACCAAAGAGAGAGGGAGAGAGAGTTTCATGTACTTAATTAATGTTGTTTCTCCAGAATTAATTTTCCTGTTTCTTTTTCTTTAAATTACATGCAGTAAGGTAGATTTTTATTTTCTAGTGTCATACTGTTTCGATGGGAAATTTATCTAAGTTATGTTTTCATATGTTCATATTTCTAAAATATATGGATAAAAACCACAAATGAAACTGAGTGGAAAGATTCTGTCATTACTTATGGAAATATCTATTTATGCAGCCATCTGTTGTGAATGCTTCAACTCTGAGACATGTAAAAGATAATACATAAAATCTTGATGTAAGAAAGTGTGTATTGCTCCAATAGGATACCTCTTGTTTTGTTTTTAAACATAAATATTCCTTTTATTGTTTGTTTTTGAACTTGTGTCTATCTTTTAATAGAGCATGGGATAAAGACAGATTTTCTTTTGTAGGATACTGTTAGATTTATTCATCCCAGTGTTCATTTTCAGTCTGTTTATCATTCATAATTTTGATGTGTTCAGATTTCTTTCAGTTAATAAATTTCTAATATTGGGAAACAGAGTTAAAAATTATTTTAGGGGCGCCTGGGTGGCTCAGTCGGTTAGGCGTCTGGCTTCAGCTCAGGTCATGATCTCACGGTTCGTGGGTTCGGGCCCCGTGTCAGGCTCTGTGCTGACAGCTAGCTCAGAGACTGGAGCCTGCTTCGGATCCAATGTCTCCCTCTCTCTCTGACCCTCCCCTGCTCACGCTGTCTCTATCTCTCAAAAATAAAAAAAATAAAAAAAATAAAAAAATTATTTTAAACTTCGTACGTAGCAATGCCCAATATGTAGGACCTTAACACTTTAATCACCTCTACTTTACATGAGCATTGCCTTAAATCATCCCTACTTTCAAACGTGCATTGCTATTGCTTTCTTTCTTCTTATGGCATACTCAAGATTAGAATTAGAAGAATCCAGAGAATTCCAATTAGTAAGAGGAAATGTGAGGTGGTGTGCCTGGGTAGCTCAGTGAGTTAAGTGTCTGAATTCAGCTCAGGTCATGGTCTCACATTTCCTGAATGTGAGCTCCATGTCAGGCTCTGCACTGACAACATGGAGCCTGCTTCAGATCATCTGACCCTCTGTCTCTGCTCCTCCCCAGTTTGTACTCTCTCTCTCTCAAAAATAAATAAGCATTGAAAAATTAAAAAAAAGTATTTTTCAAAAGAGGAAATATGAGGCAATGGGATAAATATAAGCGTGGAGTTGGGAGACCTAGGTTCTAGGATGGGCTATGTTTTAATTTAATTAAGTTCTAGGTACTTCAATTTGTCGTAGACAAGTTGAGACAATTGGAATATTCTTAATGCTCAGTCTTTTCTAACTCTGAACTTGTCATTGATTCTTTTACAAATAGTGGAGATAATCCAGGAATGCAGCTCTCCAGTGAGGAGTCACCAAGAAACATGAAATTAGTACCCGAAAGAACACCAAGGGTGATTGACTCAAGTTTCTAGCTACTTTAGCTGATAGGCCTTCAAGTAAATTACAGGTGGTTCAAGTAAAAATTGTTCTTCTCATAAAAATTGTTCTTATGAGAGTCACAGCCATAGGAATACGGATCACTTGTTTGGTTTTTTTCTTCCTTTTTATACAAATCTGTGAATATTAATAAGATTTCCTCTATTTAAAGGGTCTGGTCTGCATGCTCCATTTTCTCTAGTTGAGAAAATTTATAGTTTAGGAGAGTGCAGTGAGAGTTGAATCCTCTCACTGGATACAAAATTCAATTTATATTTAAATATGAAAATTAAACATCTTAAATGAAGCCCTTTTAGAGGAAAGAGGAAAAACTCCTGGATTTGGGGATTTTTTACTTTTATTTTTTGGATAGATAAGTTGTCCATATCTTTGCTTATGCATACTAACTGTACACACCCATGCAGCTAATGTGGAGGGGAAGTTATGTGAATGAAGTAGACATCACTTATGTAACAGTATCAGTGGAAAATCAACAGAGCAATGTAAACTGAATAAGTATGAGGTGACAAGCTCTTAGCAAAAGCAGAAAGTGAATGAATATATTTAGAACAAGTATCTAGGACAAAGATAAAAATAGAGAATGTGTTCAATACAGAACAGTTATTATTTTAATACCAAAAATTGTCTTTACTTTCCCCCACATTTATAAAAACTAAAATCTGATGTTTTATGGAATGACACTTGGACTTCCAGCCCCTAACATTTTTCTTTAAACGTCTTGTGAGGCTTTCTCTATTAATACACAAACAAGGTGCATCTGCATTAGCAGCTAGCTGAAGAGAACTCTCTTGGAAATAGTTGCTAATAATTAAATGTAACCTATCTAATTATTCAGAGGACTTTATCCTCTTTGTGGATGTATGTATGTACTTATGACTCATGGCTTCCTTCTATGACTAGAAGGAAGGAGGCAGAGAAATGACATAACTAACATTATCTTTCCCACTCTCTGTGCTCTTTCTACTGCATAGCTTTCAAAAGACTCCAAGTACTGTGTTTGTGGGACAAAACGGTATCACGAACAGTGTTCTCTTCATAGACTTTTTCCATCTTGTTCTAGAGTCTAGTGGAGAAGATTCGACTTTGGACAGGGGACTATGGTTTTTCGGAAAGTGCTACTGAAAAGAATAAACCATCTCTCATAAGAATTTGATGCAGCATATTATTTTAAAATTATATACATTATATGATACACATAGTATCAATAATAGTAATCCTGGATATAGTGTCTTTTAAAGAATCAGAAACACAAACTATATTGATTTGCAAGCACCTTAAATATTAATTTAGCAACACATATGAAATTGAACATATAGAAATCTCTGGCATTGGTTGATCTGGGAAATATGTGCTGGCAAAATGCTATCTATAAATAGAGCTGTTAAGACTTAATCTTATAGTTTTCCTATAACTTTTTTTTTTAATTTTTTAATGTTTTTTTATTTATTTTTGAGAGACAGAGAGAGACAGTGTGAGCAGGGGAGGTTCAGAGAGAGAGGGAGACACAGAATCCGAAGCAGGCTCCAGGCTCTGAGCTAGCTGTCAGCACAGAGCCTGACACGGGGCTCAAACCCACAAACTGAGAGATCATGACCTGAGCTGAAGCCGGATGCTCAACCGACGGAGCCACCCAGGTGCCCCATAGTTTTCCTATAACTTTAAATTTATTTTGAGGTCTTGTCTTTTGCCTTCTTAACAACTCTAGGCTATAAAAGGTATTTAGATTTATAGTGTTCTGCTATACTAGAGTATTATCAACATCTGTTTTTTGAACATTTTGTTGCTTCCTCCTATATAGTATGCAAATTTATGCATATAAATCATAGAAATTTTAATTAACTATTCAGAAAATATATTATTTCACTAATAAGAATATAGCCACAGTAAACTAAAAATAATACACAGCTTTAACTTGTGCATAGTGACTCAGTGCTGATTTTTTACAAAACTTGTTCCATTTTTCTAATTCTTCTGGCCTGCACATATCAAGTTTGATTTTCTCTCTTAAATTAAGCTTTTATTGATCACAATTAAGTGTTTTTAATCTTCTCCTTAGATCTTTTAGAACTTAAATGCCTGAATGTATATCTTATTGTTAATGGTCATTGTTCTGATTATCATAATGTCTGTGAAGTGTTAGGAATATATTTTACTTAACAGAACAAATATTGGTATATTATCTTATGGAAGGTTCTGCTTCTAGACTATTAGAAGATAAACATCATGCTGCTTTGTAAAAAGATCTATCAGAATACCAAAGGGCCAGCTGTAAGGACACTAATCAACACAAATAATTGTGACCACTAAGATAATCTACTTTCTAAGAAATTAATTAAGATGGAAATAACAATATAGCATAATTAAATTTCCTTGTAAGGTTACAAACCCTATTTCTATTACCAATGTATCACATAATTTCATGCTTTTTTCTTTTTAGGTGCCATTCCAATATTTATCAGTGTGTATCATGTACAGTTCTAATACCTACATTTATTAGTAAATGATGCTTAATTTTTTTCTTAGGAAGAATTCAACAGATATTTTAATACTGTCATTTCCCTACTTATCTGTTTTCTCCTTTACAATGTTAGAAATCATAAAGTTTATTTAAAATTTTTTTAATGTTTTATTTATTTTTGAGACAGAAAGAAACAGAGCATGAGAAGGGAGCGCAGAGAGAGAGAAGGAGACACAGAATCCGAAGCAGGCTCCAGGTTCTGAGCAGTAAGCACAGAGCCTGACACAGGGCTCGAACCCAGAATGTGAGATCATGACCTGAGCCAAAGTCAGTGGCTTAACTGAGTGAGCCACCCAGGTGCCCCCATAAAGTATATTTTAAAGGTAAAAAGGTATATAGGCTTTCTACTGGAAAGCTTACAGGTAAAAATGCTGGATATGTTAAGAATAGGAATGCATTTCGGAGATGAGAGAGATAACAAAGGGATTTTACTGTGAAAATCATGTATATGGTTCTTTAAAACTCTAGACTTTATAATAGCCAAAAGTATATTGTCAGCCATTATTCCTAAAATTAAAGTTTCCTCATCTATGAGGATCAGCCTTTCTTCATTAACAAAATTTTGGTGCCTACTCTCTCTCTGGCATTTTTTTTTTTTGAGGATAGCATATTAGTAGTGAATAAAATAGATGTTTTTAGAGAGCTTTCTTTCAGTACAGGGAAGCAGATCATAAGCAGGTATTAATTATCACCATCCTAAGGAAAATATCAGATAAGAATAAGAACTTTTCAGGGAATGAAACAGGTTTCTGTATACCTACTGGTAGGTCACATGAGAGAGTGGTATAAGGAAAGTCTGTTTAAAGAGGTGACATATAACATTAAACCTGAATGACAAGAAGAAGCCACAATGTGAATATTAGGGGAAAGAATTTCCAGGCAAATGGACTTGGGTAAAAATGATGTATGATGGGAAAAGACTTGGCAGGTTCAAGAAAAGAGAGACTAAGGGGGGTGTGGTAGATAGCAAGAAGGAGATAGGCTGCAGGTAGAGGGAGGGCGAGACCACAGAAGGCTTTTTGGAGAAAACATAAGAATCCACTAAAGTTTGCAAATGAAATTCTGAGTAGATGGAATGATAAGTCATGTTCAAGAAGGAGGAAAATTGCGTAGTTTGAAAGCATCTATTCTATGTACATCAATCAATAAAATCACTATAATTTCAATTCAGTAAATCTCGGTGTTTAGGGAACTTGTCTAATGAATTCAAAGTTATTATGGAATTATAAATGTGCAAACGGCCACCGTCTAAAAATAAAGAGAAGACTAATAAGAACAAAGAAGGAATTTGCCCATTCTGATAAATAAATGTTACAAAGTTACCTACTTTAAAACAAGTTATATTGGCAAAGGAATAAACAAATAGTTTAGTTGAATAAAATAAACAATTTGAAATAGATTATGGAAATAAGAGAGATTACTGAGGGGAAAAAACCATTCTATCATTATACAGATTGCAATTAGTTATTCATTCAGAAATTAAATCAAATTGTATATTTACTATGTACAATTCACAAGATTGAATTCAATTATATTATTAGCTTATCATCTCCATGAAAGTATTTACTATAAAAATAAAAACATATATCATAATTTCCACAGAAGCCCAAACTCCTTTCCATTAAATGTAAGACTCATTCATCATTAAAATATTTGATAAAATGGAATTTGACTATATATGTGTGTGTGGACCTCGAGGATGTCATGCTAGGTGAAATAAGTCAGGAGGAGAAGGGCAGATACCATATGTTTGCACTCATAGGTTTAACAGAAGAAATCTAACAGAGGAAGGGAAGGGAGAAAGAGAGTTGGGGAGAAAGAGGGACACAGATCAAGGGAGACTACTGAATACTGAAAACGAACCATGGACTGAAGGGGGAGGGGGGCTGGGGAAGGAGGTGATGGTAATGGAGGGGGAGCACTTGTGGAGAGAAGCAGTGGCTGTTATATGGAAACCAATTCGACAATAAACTATTATAAAAAAGAGAGAGATGTGTTATATGTATATATGCAGGTGATATATTTAGACATTATATATTTAGAAAAAAATAACCAACTGAAAAACCAGTTATAACAAGATAATTTAATAAAGTTAAACTTGTAGGGGCAACTGGGTGGCTTAGTCGGTTAAGCATCTGACTTCAGCTCAGTTCATGATCTCACAGCTGGTGAGTTTGAGCCCTGAACTAGGCTCTGTGCTGAGAGCTCAGAGCCTGGAGCCTGCTTCGGATTCCGTATCTCACTCTGCCCTCCCCCGTTCATACTCTGTCTCTCACTCTCAAAATAAGTAAACATTAAAAACTTTTACAAAAATAAAGTTAAACTTACATATTGCAATTTAGGAAAATTAACATATAAAACCAATAGGGAACATATGTAAACTATAATAAATTTCTGAGGTACCTGGGTGGTTCAATCAGTTAAGCATCTGACTTAGGCTCAGGTCATGATCTCACAGTTTGTGAGATGGAGTCCCTCATCAGGCTCTGCCACTCCTCCACTCTGTCTCTCTCTCTCAAAAATAAATAAATGTAAAAATTTTTTAAATAATAACTGGTCAGATTATATATCATAAATAATAATCCCATTTGCAAGAGGAACATAATTGCTGAAATATCTAGGCATAAAGTTAACAAGAAATAGGTTAAACTATGATTATGTGAGGTTAAATTTTATTTATTTATTTATTTTAAAAATTTTTTAATGTTTTATTTATTTTTGAGAGAGAGAGAGACAGAGCATGAGTGGGGAGGGGTAAGAGAGAGAGGGAGACACAGAATCCGAGGCAGGCTCCAGGCTCTGAGCTGTCAGCACAGAGCCCAATGCAGGGCTTGAACCCACGAATGTGAGATCATGACCTGAGCCAAAGTCAGAGGCTTAACCAGCTGGGCCACCCAGGCGCCCCAAATTTTAAAACACTTCTTGGGCACACTAAAGAAGAGAAAAACAAATGAAAGAGATACCATGCTTTTAGACAAGAAGCTTTAGATCCTAAGGATTTCTTTTTTTCCTGTTAGCTTATAAATATATAATGATCACATTAAGAATAGTCACTTGTGTTTCTTCACATGTAGCAAAATATTATAAAGTTAATGTAAACTTAAAAAATGTTCATTAATCAGAAAAACTGAGGAAAAACAATATTGGAGGAGTAGGTATAGCAAAGACTGAAACATTTTATAAAGCCTCTAATACTAAAGTCATATAGAAATGGTTTATAGACAGAAAGAAAAACTAATGAAACAGCATAGATATTCCAAAAAGATATCCAAGATTTATAGACATAGTTTTAATAAAAGTCACATCCCAAATCATTAGTGGAAAAAAAATGGAGGATCTAAGCCATTAATTAGCCTTTGAAAAAAATCTATTGGTCTTTTTTGCAAGGTAAAGCAAAATTAAAATGTAAATACCATAAACTCAGAATGACATGACAAAATAGGAAAAATTATTTGTAAGCTATTATACTTAAAATTGGGTATGACTAATACTAAAAACTGACAAATAATTAAGTGACAAATTGAGATGGAAATGCCCAAAGAAATTAAATTTAAAAATGATAAGATATATGAACAATCAAATCACAGAAATGAAAATTCAGATATTCATAAACACATAGTTACATAAAATCCTTCATAAAAAGAGAACTTCAAGTTAAAAATACTCTTAAGTGTCATCCCATACCTATGAGATTTGTAAAAAGCCAATGTTGTGATAGCACACTTGTTAGTGAGGCTGTAGGTATAAAGCACCTCTACCACATCACAGTGGAATGCAAAATGATGTGAGTCATACAGAGCGGAAACAGGCAAAATAAAGCACAATTACATCTTAACTACTTGACATTATGACCAATTTCCAGGAATCAGGATCAAATGCAAATTTGATAACTTATAAAATGATATACCTACAATGATTATAATAACTAAAAATAGAAATAATTCAGATTTCCATCCACAAGGCCTGTATGAATAATTGTATATCAACACAACCTAATATTTGATAAATTTACATAGATATTATTTCTGTATACAGACTGTAAAATCTTACTAGAAAATAAACAAAATGTAAATCGGAAGAGATGTAATATATTCATTGATGGGAAAATAAATATATCAGTTTTTCTAAAGTAAAAATCTACAAATTCTGTTCATGCCAATGACAATCTTAGGATAAACTTCATATGACTGAATAAAGTCACAGGACAGGCAATATAATTTTGAAAAACTAATAAAAGAGAGGGTAATTGCCCTATCAGAATCAGGGTTTATTATAAAGCTATAAAATTATGACATACAATAATACACATTGATCAATGAAAATATAGCTAGAAATAAACTTTTACTACTACAGAAACTTAATATTTTATATGGCACTAGAATAAAAATAATTTTATTGGGGTAATTTTTTATGTAAAAAACATATAAAACAAGAGTGCCTAGGTAGCTGAGTCAGTTAAGTGTCCTACTCTTAATTTCAGCTCAGGTCATGATCTCACTATTTGTGGTATTGAGCCCCATGTAGGACTCTGTGCTGACAGCTCAGATCCTGCTTGGGATTCTCTCTCCTCTTCTCTCTCTACCGTGCTCCTCATGTTACTCTGCTAATGCTCTCTCTCACATTCTCTCTCATAATAAATAAACTTTAAAGCACACACACACACACACACACACACACACACATATATATTAACTATATCATGCCATAATAATCAGTTCTTGATAGAAAATAGTCCTAACTGTTAAAAACCTTAAAAGAAAATCTATGATATTAATCTTTATAATGCTAGCCTAGAATGGATAGTTTCTTCTTCAATAATACATAGAAAGTATATATAATATAGGTTAGTTAGGATATTAGACTTTCATAAAATAAAAAGATAAACCTGTGCAAATAAAAGCAATATAAAGAATGTCAGGGGATACCAAAAGACTGGAAAAAGACATTTTCTAGATACGTAATGTAAAGGATTTGTATTTGGCTTAAAAAAGATTAATACAGACCTAGAAGAAGAGTGAAAGTTCAATAGAAAAGATAGCAATACACAGAGAAAAATAATCCAGATCACCAGTATCAAAAAAAAAAAAAAAGATCAGTCAGAAGCTTCTATTAGCTCTATCTTCAAAATATATGCACAATAGAAACACTCCTCACCACTTCCACTGCTCTATCTATGGACCAAACCACATCTCTCATCTAGATTATGGCCTCAGCAGCCTGTTGTCCCTGCATCTTCTGTTTCCTTCCCTCCTTTTATTCTGAACACAGGAGCTAGTGCAATGGTTCTTCATGTTGTTATTATTGCTGTTGTTACCATGGGCCCATTTGCCATTCTAGCGATGCTCATGCACCACTTGTAGAAAAACATATTAAATTCAATAACATAAAACACATAGAATTTCAAAGTAAACTTGCTATTTTGTGATACGGGTAAAAGATATTTAAAAATTATATTCTAGTAACATTAACAAGACATTTCAAGTAGAAAAGCAGGTTAAATTTCATGTTTTTATAGAAAATTGGGGAGGCTGCTTTAATTTATTTTAAGAAGATAACTGGTTTATGTGTAATCTTGGATGAAAGAAAGTATTAGGGGATGTAAACGATTTGGTGATTGATTGATTGATTGATTGATTGATTTGGTAGTTGCAAGTGTTGACAGCCCTGACTTGTAATGATACGGTTTTAACTTTTTAAATCATTTTTTAAAGTTTATTTATTTTGAGAGTGACAGAGAAGGCACAAGTGGGGAAGGAGCAGAGAGAGAGAGAATGCCAAGCAAGGTATGCGCTGTCAGCACAGAGCCCAATGTGGGGCTCAAACCTATGAAGCTGCAACATGACTTGAGCTGAAACCAAGAGTCAGACGCTTAACCCACTGAGCCACCCAAGCGCCCAATGATACGATACTTAAAATGGAATTTAAATGTCCTTAGTTCATTGTTGTTTCAGATTTAGTCATGCTTCTCTCAATAGATACTGTATTTTACAAGGTTTTTGAGTTCATCTCCACTTGAACTGAATTATTTTTTATACTAAGAGTGATAAATTTATCTTTGATGAGGTCAACATTTTTATAGAGTTTTCACTTAAAAAAAAGCAGTGGGTCATGTCATGGCTGTAAAGATAGATATCCTCTTGAAAGAGTGTTTGCACATTTTTTAATTTTCAAAAATATTAAAGACCTTTGCATCCTAACTCCCTCTTATAAATCATTTGTTTCAGCAGAGCTTCCTGACTTTTCTCTGTTCTCAATATCAGCAATTTAGCCAAGAAAGCTTATTCAGTAATTTCCATAATGGTGCTTTCAGGACCTTGATCACAGAGATTTACCTCAGTCTTGTGATCAAAAATATCTTTCAGGTATGCCAACTCATGAATAAAACTCTTTCCTTTCGGTGTCCGAATATATTGATTTTTCTTTTTCTTTCAGGTAAAAAAGGAAAATTTTGCTCATCCTCATAGAAACAAATGCTTTAAGACTGTTCTCTTGAAAGTTAACAACTTTCCATGTGGTATAGAAAAATATCATATTCTATAACTGTATCTTATTTTTTAATGTGATGAATCAGACTTGCTTCTAATAATATTGATAATTTTTATACCTATTAAAATATTTTTCAGAGCTAATGTACAGTAAGAAAGTATTGGTGACAACTGGTTGAAGCAAAGCAAGATGTATTACCAAGCAACAAACCTCAAAACCATGTGTGCAAATAAAATATGAAACTTTTCTTTCAGGCTGTGCCATTTTTCTATAGCTCCTATAACAACAAATTTGATGGCTTTGAACCATAGAGATTTAGTCTCTCACAGTCCTAAAGCCCAAAATCTAAAATCAGGAAAGAATCAAGGAATCAAGGTGTTAGCAGGGCCAGGCTACCTTTGAAGGCTCTAGGGGAGAATCGGTACCTTATTTCCTTCAGTTTCTGGTAGCCATACCATAATTTGGTATGTGACTAAATTATTCCAACTTTTAAGACCAAGAACTTCAAATCTCTCTCTGCTCCATCTTTATATTGCCTTCTCCTCCATATGTGTGTCAAATCTCTCTCTGCTTCTCTCTTATAAGGGTATTCATGATTTCATATAGGTCCATACAGTTTGCCCAAGACAATCTTTCCATCTGACAATCCTTAACTTAATTATTTCTGCAAATATTCTTTTCCTTAGGGATTAGGACCTAATATCTTCATGGATGCTGGTAGGAGGGGAGGGGATTTCATTATTCTGCATTACCACACCAACCATACTTTCCTTGGGGAAAGGAAAAATGCTTGATTTCTTAAATAACTTTTTTATATTTCATTTTGAAAAGTGATTTACAATCACCACTTTTTTAAAAATTTTTATGTGTTTTATTTATTTTTGAGAGACGGAGAGACAGCACAAGCAGGGAAGGGTCAGAGAGAGAGGGAGACAGAATCCGAAGCAGGCTCCAGGCTCTGAGCTAGCTGTCAGCACAGAGCCTGATGCGGGGCTCGAACCCACGAACTGTGAGCCCATGAACTGAGCCAAAGCCGGATGCTTAACCAACTGAGCCACCCAGACACCACTACAATCACCACTTCTTAAACTTTTTTTGGCCACTACACTACAGAAGGAGAAGTATTTATTCCTCCTTGATCTTAAATCCACCAAGAGATTAAAGGTAACAGTTTAGAGAGATTAATTAGTGTATCTTGAAATTATGGGGGCTCAGTGGCCTGCCATATGACTCTTCTTTAGTAAATCTAAAGGAAAAGCAATTCCAAGAAAAAAGTAAGTAAATGAAAAGAAAAGGTACCATGTTTGCTACTAGGTAGAATTATCCAGCACACACAGAATTTTTAGGGCAAAGAATGAAGGAAGAGTTTTCCATTGACATGTGGACTTTATATGCAGGATAGCTGACAGATGGGACCCTAAAATTGAGAGAGCTTTTGTAATTGTACACCAAGAACCAGAGACCAAACACAAGTCTTAAGGACCCACAAGGAAGAATGTATCATTTAAATCAAGTCATGGTTATAAGGAAGTTGCTTTAAAAGAATTTACAAAAGTGTTCTTCCAGACAAAGGGTCAAATTTCAAGCAGCACTCAAGACCAGAAAGTACAACACCAGCTCTTGAAAGCATAAGCCAAGAAGCAAATTCTATGCCCTTGAGTTGCCTTCCTCTCCTTCAAACTCCAACCCTGGAAAAGTCAGAAATTGAAGACTAGTAGCAGTAAGAGGAGAGAGAAAAACATTTTACAAAAGATAAGCTAATTGAGTAATTAATTTGGCTGGATTTTATGACACTAAAGAGAAAATGAAGCAATTAGATTTAACAGATTGTTTTCAATTTCCAGTGGAAAAAAACCACACACATTTGTATGCATAGAGGAGGATTCCTTAAGAAAAAAGTTGTTCATAAGTTAAATCGTGAATAAAAGGAAGATTGGATTTTTTACTAAGAAGCAATCTTTTTTTATAATATTCCTGACAAGTAATCACTTAAAAATCAACATTTTCTTAACATTTATTGTGTTCTCTTTGGCACTTTCACTCACTTTCTAGTAGTCAATTAAAAAAAAAATGACTGCTTGTATTTCTGGCCAGCCATTTTTTAAAGTTTATTTATCTTGAGAGGGGGAGGGGCAGAGAGAGAGGGAGACAGAGAATCCCAAGCAGGCCCCAGTGCCATCAGCATGAAGCCTGACATGGGACTCCAAACCAAGAACCATGAGAGCATGACCTGAGCTGAACTCAAGAGCTGGACCCTTAACCAACTGAGCCACCCAGGCATCCGTGTTCAGCCTTTTTAATCAGGTAAGAAAATCATAATTATACAGCTTAGAGATTGTGGACTGAATTTGAACATTGATGTATTTGAAATTTCCATAAAACTAATGGCTATGCCATTCAAGATGAGAAGTTTGTTAATTTCTACGAGAATTTATTTCACAATCTAGATTTCTAATAGAGTTGTTGCAGCTATGTCACAAATAAGATCATAGACAAACATGATCAAGTGCTTTCTATTCATATACCGTCTCAAGGACATAATTTATTTCCACAAATAACCATGTGAAAGAATAGCACAACACATCACTGTTAACCATCACAAGCCCAGAGGCTCAGGCTCTTAAATTGAGTTGCTACCCAGCTGCTCACTTGAAAATTCATAATATACATTTAAAAAAATGGAGATCTCAAAATATGGTTACCTCCTAGTGGTAATCTTTTTTCTTTGGCACTGTATTATATAGGATAGCTCGTGTTTAGCATTTAAGAAGTTGCAGCTACATTCCATTATCAAAGACATATTTGTTAAAACATGCATATAAAAGGATTTGTAATTGAAGCACAGCTTTGATATATTTAATAGGATGTAAAACTGCCATCCTATTTTAATAGGCAATGTTTTATGTGCATTAGCAGTAATATAATAATGCCTCTTCCGTGTGCTCTTGCCATTAGCACTTTTTCCCTCCCTTTCTTTTAGTTAATCTTAAAACTTTAATGTAATCCAAACACATTAACATCTTTTTCTTCCCTCACTGTTCTTGAACAGAAGGAAGCTTTGAAATGAATTTTCCTTAATTGAAGGATAGTTACTATATGACTTGATCACTGATATTTTTCCACCAATTCTACCTGCACATTGATTCATATACATTCTTTCCAGGCTTGAAAACACTTATGGCCACTAAAAGTGTTGGACTAGGGCAATGAAGGAAATAAAAATAAGTTAGAATGCAGAAAATTAACAAGGAACGAATTTCATGCTTTTAGGAGCTACTTCATTCTCTTATGTGCTGTTAGGCCAAGCCACTTCTGATGGCACTGAATTAAAATGAGAAAGCAATGAGTGCATCACTGTTTGACTTAATAGTGGCAGAATTATTGGCATTAGTACAAAAACTCATTAGTATTATCTCACTTTTTTTTCATGTTGTCCAATTCACAAGATTCAGACTAGTTTATTTTTCTTATGTTTTATACCTTTTAACATTGCCCTTGAAGAGTGTGGCATATAGGAACATGTCAAGAAAAGTTAATCAAGCTAATGGAAAATAACTGATTGGATTTCCCAAAAGTAGATCTTATCTGGATTATAGTTACATATATACACACACAGCTCCATAAAGACAATACAAAAGGAAGAGATTGCCTTCAAACAGTAGGAGAAATGTATGTATTTTAAGGGTCTTGGACTCTGAACTTTTAGAAACCATTTTAAATTTACTATTTCCATATTTCAGGAATATATTTTTAAAACTTATTTATTTTCATGATACATAAACTGGATATGCTGAACTCATTGACAATATGGGTAGGTTCTTTTTGTCAGATATCATCAAAGCTAAGGAGGCTTGGGGTTTCTGAGAACAGCTTGGTTAATCTAAAATTCTTTCAGAAATTTGACAAGACACCAGACCTCAGTATTGAGGCTGCTTTAAGGGGACCCAATAATCTAATTGTCAATACCACAGAGCACTTGAATGTTTTTGCTACACTAGAAGTTTCTTTTATCAGGAGCTTATTAAGGCATAAAAGCTGCATTTCAACATAGTTTTTTACCTCTTGAATTTTCTGGTAAATTGCAGTTTTTTGTGGTAAATTAAGGTCCTATTCAGTATCAACTAAAAGTTTTCTTGATGTAAAATTGAAACTTCATCTATCTAGGTCTTATCCTATATGAGATTTAGGAAATGAATATCTGAATTTATTCATTCATTAAATAAATTTCAAATGTCTATTAATAGAATGTACATATTTCTCACATCAAAATTTCAGACAAACAAAGTATGTTTTAAAAAGTAGCTTTATAACAGCATGCTGCAGCCTGTTTCTTTTAAACTCTTTCACAGGACTAACATTGGCTTTTATTCAACAGATACCTCTTCAAATCACTGATCTCATTTCAGGGCTCAAATCACTTAATTCACTGTTTAAATCTTGATCACAAATGATATGTCATGTATTTTGCATTCCACAGTGTTTTAATCAATAATTTACGGATGCTTTTTATATTCATTTATGTTTGGGGGATCAGGGAATCATGCACGTGAATTCTAATTCTGTTATTTTCAGGATATATATTATTTTGAGATAGGTGACAGATCAAGTGATTGATAGGTAGGAGTAAGGGAGGAACAGAGAGCTGAAGAGGGAAAGAGATAGGAAAAGGGAAATTGATTCCCTGGAAAATTTACTAAAAATAAAAACTTGGAAAGGGAATATTAGACATATGGAAGCTCTGGTTTTATTCATAGAAAGTATTAAAAATGTTTGAGAGTGAATATATTGTCAGTAAAGTCTTATATCTCATACCCAAGAATAATAAGAAGCCCTAAAATACTGATGCCTAAAATTCCAAACTTTATGGGAAAATAAAGAAAAAAATATAATGTTAAAGAATAATGTACAGATGAAAAATCAGAAAATATATAGTCTACAAATTTAAAAATAGGCATCCATATTAAATAGAACCTTATAAAACACTAACTGCATTGTACTTATTTTTATACATATTTTAAAGATTTTATTTAAATTTCAGTTAGCTAATATACATTGTAATACTAGTTTCAGGTGTACTATATACTGATTCAACAATTCCATACATCACCCAGTGTTCATCACTACAACCACACTCTCTCATCTTCATCACCTATTTAACCCAGCACCCCACCCACCTCCCCTCTGGTAATCATCAATTTGTTCTCCAAAGTTCAGAGACGATTTCTTTGTTTTGCTTTCTCTTTTTCACCCCTATGATCATTTGGTTTGGTTTTGTTTCTTAAATTCCACATGAGTGAAATTATATGGTATTTTTATTTTTCTGACTGGCTTATTCCTCTTAGCGTAATACGCTCTAGTTCCATCTACATTTTAGCAAATGGCAAGATTTCATTCATTTTGATGGCTGAGTAATATTCCATTGTATATAAATACCACTTCTTTATCCATTCATCAGTTGATGAACATTTGGGCTCTTTCCATAATTTGTCTATTGTAGATAAAGCTGCTATAAATATCAGGGTTCATCTTTTCCTTCTAATTAGTATTTTTGTATCCTTTGTGTAAATACCTAGTAGTGCAATTGCTGGATCATAAGTGAGTTCTATTTTTAACTTTTTGAGGAACCTCCACACTGTTTTCCAGAGCTGCTTCACCAGTTTGCATTCCCACCAACAGTGTAAGAGGGCTCCTCTTTCTCTACATCCTCACCAACACCTGTTATTTCCTGTGTTGTTAATTTAGTGATTCTGATAGTTGAAGTGATATCTTGCTGTAGTTTTAATTTGCATTTCCCTGATGAAGAGTGATGTTGAGCATCTTTTCATTTCTCTGTTGGTCATCTGGATGCCTTCTTCAGAAAAACATCTATTCATGGCTTCTGCACATTTTTTAACTGGATGATTTTTTTTTGTGAGTGTTGAATTATATAAATTCTTTATATACTTTGAATACTAACCCTTTATCAGATAAGGCATTTGTAAAAATCTTGTCCCATTCTGAAGGTTGTCTTTTAGTTCTGTTAATTGTTTCCTTCACTGTGCAGAAGCTTTTTATGTTGATGAAGTTTCAATAGTTTATTTTTGCTTTTGTTTCCCTTGCCTCAGAAGATATGTCTAGTAATAAGTTTCATGGCTAATGTCAAAGAATTACTGCCAGTGTTCTCTATGGTTTTAATGGTTTCCTGTCACACACTTAGGTCTTTAATCCATTTCAAATCTATTTTTATGTATAGTGTAAGAAAGTGATCCAGTTTCATTCTTCTGTATGTTGCTGTCCAGTTTTCCTAACACCATTTATTGAGAAGACTGTCTTTTTCCCATTGGATATTCTTTCCTGATTTGTCAAAGATTAACTGATCATAAGGTTCTGGATTCATTTCCAGGTTTTCTATTCTGTTCCATTTATCTAGGTGTATCTTTTTGTGCCAATACCATACTGTCTTAAAGATTACAGTGTTAATATAACTGGAAGTCCAGAATGTAATGACTGCAGCTTTGCTTCTTTTTCAAGATTGTTCTAGCTATTTGTCTTTTGTCTGCTTGTTTTGTTTTGCTTTGCAATTCCTTTAAAATGTTTAAACTGTTTGTTCTAGCTCTGTGGAAATGCTGTTGAGGGAACCTTGCTGGCTCAGTCAGTGGAGCATGAGAGGTCTCATCTCAGGATTGTGGGTTTGGGCCTATGTTGCATGCAGAAACTATTTAAGAACAGGCCTTTAAAAAAAAAAACATGCTGTTGTATTTTGAAAGGGATGTAAATAAATGTGCAGATTGCTTTGGGTACTAAAGACATTTTAACAATATTTGTTCTTCCAGTCCATGAGGATGGGATGTTTTCCCATCCCTTTGGGTCATTTTCAATTAATTAAAAAGTGTTTTATAGTTTTTGGAGTACAGAACTACAGAACTTTTACTTGTTTGGTTAGGTTTATTGCAAGTATCTTTGTGTGTGTGTGTGTGTGTGTGTGTGTGTGTATGTGTGTGTGTGTACACAATTGTAAAATGAGACTGATTCCTTGATTTCTCTTTCTGCTACTCATTATTGGTATATAGAACTGTAACAGATGTCTGTATGCCGATTTTGTATCCTGCAGCTTTATTGAATTCATGTACCAGTTCTAGCAATTTTTGGTGAAGTCTTTCAAGTTTTCTATATAGAATATCATGTTAACTGCAAATAGTGTAAGTTTCACTTCTTGCCTTTTGGATGTCTTTTACTTCGTTATGTTATCTAATTGCTGTGGCTAGGACTTCCAATACTATGTTAAATAACAGTGGTGCAAGTAGATATCCCAGTCTTGTTCCTGAGGATGATATTAGGTTTTTCATATATGCTTCCATTACGCTGTGGTATGTTCCCCTCTAAACTTACTTATTGACGGTTTTTATCATGAATGGATGTTGTACTTTGTCAAATGCTTTTTCTTCAACGATTGAAATGACCGTATTACTGTTATCCTTCTTTTATTAATGTGGCATGTCACACTGATTGATTTCCAAATAACAAACTACACTTGCATCCCAGAAAGAAATCCTACGTGATCATGGTGAATAATTCTTTTAATGTATTTTTGGATTCAATATGCTAGTATTTTACTGAGAACTTCCGCATCCGTGTTCATCAGGGATATTGGCTGGTAGTCCTTTTAGTGAAGTCTTTTATCTGCTTTTGGTTTCAGGGTAATGCTGGTCTCATAGAATGAATCTGGGAGTTTTCCTTTCTTTTCTATTTTTTGCAATAGTTTGAGAAGAATGGGTATTAAATCTTCTGTAATGTTTGGTAAAATTCACCTATGAAGCCATCTTGCCCTGGACTTGTTTGTTGTGAGATTTTTGTTTACTGATTCAATCTCTCTGCTGGTTAGTAGTCTCTTTAAGTTTTCTATTTCTTCCAATTTCTAGGAATTTATTAATTCTTTCCAGGTTGTCTGATTTGTTGCCAGTTTTTCATAATATTCTCTTATAATTGTTTGTATTTCTGTGGTGTTTGTTGGTTGTTATTTCTATTCTCTAATTTATGATTTTATTTATATTGGTCCTTTCTCTTTTTGATAAATCTGGCTAGGGATATATCAATTATATTGAATTTTTTAAAGAATTGGCTTTTGGTTTTATTGATCTGTTCTGTGTTTTGTTTGTTTGTTGTTGTTGCTTTAGTTTCTGTATCATTTATTTCTGCTTTACTCTCTATTATGTCCTTCCTTTTGCTGACTTTAAGCTTTGTTGTTCTTTTTCTAGCTTTGTTTGGTATAAGATAAGGTTGTTTATTTGAGATTTTTCTTGCTTCTTGACATAGCCCTGTATGGGCCTCTTTTGCTGTATCCCAAAGGTTATGAACAGTGTGTTTTCATTTTCATTTGATTCCGTGTACTTTTTAAAAATTTATTCTCTGATTTCCTGGTTTACCCATCCATTGTTTAGTAGCATGTTGTTTAAACTCCATATTCATGGTCTTTCCAGACTTTTTCTTGTGGTTGACTTCAAGTTTCATAGCATTATAATCAGAAAATATGCATGGTATGATCTCAATCTTTTTGTACTTGTTGAAGTCTGTTTTGTGACCAAGTATGTGATCATGCTTGTTTTTTCTTTACTTTTGGGGATTTTGATCCTGTTTTGCCTTTGTCATTTTTAGTTTCTCCTTTGAACTCAGAACATCTCCATTAATATTTCTTGTAGGACTAGTTACTGCTCATGAACCCCTTCAGTTTTCGTATGTCTGGGAAACTCTATCTCTCCTTCTATTCTGAATGATGGCCCCACTGGATAAAGTATCCTTGGCTGCAGATTTTTCCCTTTCAGTACTTTGAATATGTTGTGCCACTCCCTTCTGACATGCCAAATTACTATTGAGGATACTCTGGCTAGTTTTATGGATTTTTCCTTTTTAAGTTAAGGACTCCTTTTGTCTTGCTGCTTTTCAATTTTTATCACTATATTTTTCAGACTTAATTACAATATGTTTGGTGTTGGTAGGTTTTTGTTTTAATGTTTGTTTATTTTTGAGAGAGACCGAGTGAATGGGGGAGGGGCAGAGATATGGAGACAGAGGATCTGAAGCAGGCTCTGCACTGACAGCAGAGTGCCTGGTGCCGGGCTCAAACTCACAAACTGCAAGGTCTTGCACGATCTGAGCCAAAGTCAGCCACCCAGGTGCCCTGCTGCTTTTCTTGATTTTGATGGGCATCCTCTGTGCCTCCTGGATCTGGATATCTCTTCCCTTCTAGTTTTCTGTGATAATTTCTTGAAATAAATTTTCTGCCCTCTCTTCTCTCTCTTCCTCTTCTGGGACTTCTAGAATATGAATGTTATTATGCTTGATGATCACTGATTTTCTGAAGTCTATTTTCTTGTGTTGCATAATTCTCTTTTAAGTTTTATTATTTTCCATTATTTTGTCTTGTAGGTCATTAAATCATTCCTCTGCTTCTTCCTGCCTGCTGTTCCTTAAATCAAGCCTATTTCCAAACTCAGTTATTGCATTTTTCATTACTGATTGATTTTTTAAATCTCTTTTATCTTAGTTGATGATATATGTGTAGTCCTATTTCTAAACACTTTCTTCTATGAGTCAACATGTTTATGTTACTGCCAGTACTAACTTGATTACCGTAGCTGTATCCTGTTTTGGAATCTGGCTAGGTAAGTTCTCCAAATTTGTTGTTATCAAAATTCCATTGGCTATTTTATATAATGTTTCATTTCTACACACATTTTTAAAAAGCATCAATTTTTATGACAATCTTACTGGATTTTGAGGACATTGCACTGGTTCTATAGATCAGTATAATAAAAGTGTGTATCTATTCCTATTTCTTTAGTCTTCTATTACTTCTTTCCATGTTTTGTAGCATGCCTATTTTATATATTCTTCACTTAAGAAATCACTACTTAGGAGTACCCAGATGGCTCAGTCATTTAAGTGTCTGACTTCAGCTTAAGTCATGTTCTCATGTTTCATGGATTTGAGACCTGCGTTGAGTTCTGTGCTGATAGTTCAGAACCTAGAGTCTGCTTCAGATTCTGTGTCTCCTCTCTCTCTCTTGCTCTCTGTCTCTCTCTCTGAAAAATAAAACTTTAAGAAATAAAAAAAATCACTATTTAATTTTGATACTATTACAAATATATTTAAATTTTTAATTTCTAATTGTTTACTGCTAATATGTAGAAATGCAACTAACTTTCATATAATATTCTATTCAGTGATCTTATTTCCCTCACACTTTAGTCCTATAGCTCTTTTTGTGGATTCCTTGAGATTCTTTACAAAGGTGATCATCTACTCTAAAAATAGTATTGTTCCTTGCTTTCTGGTGTATAAGTTATTTGCTTTCCTTATTTCACTGACTTTGATCTCCTGCATAATATTTAATAGCAATCTTTAAGGTAAGCATATACGTACATTTTTAATGTGAGAAAACAAGCATCTAGTCCTTCACCATGAAGTAGGATATTAGGCATTGCAGGTACTTCCTTCATTAGATTGAAGAAGTTTATTTCTATACTTACTTCAGTGAAAGGTTTTACAATGAATATACTGAATTTTATTAAATGCTTTTTTTCTGCATCTGTGAAATGATTCTAAGATCTTTTTCTCTGCTTTAGTCTTTTAAAATGGTGAATTACATTGATAAATTCTTGAATGTTAAGCCAAACTTGAATTGCTGAAATGAACCCTTCTTGGTCATGATGTATTGTAATTTTTGTAAGTTTTGGGAATTGATTTGTGATAGTGCTATATTGCTGGATTCACTTAGCAAATTTGATTTAATTATACTTTAGTTCACTGACCTTGCTTAAATGGTTTTTAAAAATAAGGACAAGGAGACAGGGAGAGGCCACAAAAGCATGTAACTAAAAAAGACCAAAAAATAATAATAAATAAATTTTGACTCCTTAGAAATTATAAGCTTTTTTTCTTCAAAAATACTGGCAAGAAAATAAAAATTCAAGACATAAACTTATAGCAAATATTTGCATTCAGAATACATGAAGACTTTATAACTTAAAAAAAAAAGAACACAGACAACCCAGTTTAAATAGGCAAAAGACTTAAATATACCCTTTATTAAGGAAAATTTAAAGATGCTAATGATCACTAGTCATTAAGGAAATGCAGCTAAAACTCCAAAGAAATGCCACTACATGCCCAGTGTCAATAAGGTATTAATAATCTATTTAACAAATGGCTTAAAATGTTGACTATTGATACTTTTTAAAGGGATCTAAAGCTTTATACCATATATAAAAATTAACATCAAATAGATCATAGACCTAAAAGTGCTTAAATTTTAAAATTTTAGTAATCATTAAAAAAAAGTCTGTGTAAACTTGGGTTAGGCACAATGGTCATAGGTTACAAAGTATAAACTAAAAAAAGGCAAAAAAATTTTTGACTTCATCAAAATTTTAAGCTTTTTGTCTTCAAAACTACTCTCAAGTTAATGAAAATACAACACATGAGCTTGTGGCAAATATTTAGGAACTATCTATCTTATAAAGGATTTGCATTCAAAATATGTGTAGAGTTTATAACTCATAAATAAGAATACAGACAACCCAATTTAAACAGGCAAAGGTCTTAAATAGACCCTTCATTTGCGAAGCACATTTAAAGATGCTAATGATCATTAGTCATTAGGGAAATGCAAATTAAGACTCCAAAGAGATGCCACTACATACCCATTAGGATGACTAAAATTAATAAGACTGATGATATCAAGTGTTGACAAGATTGTAGAGTCAACTGAACACTGAAATACTGCTCATAGAAATGCAAAACAGTGTGAATATGCTGGATAACAGCTTGGCAGTTTTTATAAAGTTAACATATGCTTTCAGTATAATCTAACAATTCCAACCCTAAATATTTACTCATGAGAAATAAAAGCACATGCTTATTCAAAGATTTGTACTTGAAACTTAATAGCAAACTTACTCATTATAACTTAGACCTGAAAACAACACAAATGTTTATCAACTGGTGAATGAATAAATGAAATGAGATATATTCATACAATAAAACACTGCTCACCAATGTAAAGGAACAAACCAATAGCAGATGCAAAAATATGGATGAATTTCAAGAACATGAGACTAAATGAAAGAAGACCAACACAAAAAACTACATGCCATATGATTCTTTAAATGTGACAGTCCAGAAAGGCAAACCAATAGCAATAGAAAATAGACCAGTGGTCACCAGAGGCAGGGTGTAGTAGGAGAGGACTGAGGGTAAAAAAAGTACAAAGGGACAGTTTTGAGAATTGAAATCTTCTATGCCATAATTGTGATGACAGTGAACACACTACTATATATAAAATTATAAAAACTTATCAAACTGTACAATTAGAACGGTTAAACTTTACTCTAAAATATGCCACAATAAAAATAAGTGTTAGAGGGGCCCCTGTGTGGCTCAGTCGGTTAAGCATCTGGCTTCGGCTCAGGTCATGATCTCACGGTTTGTGGGTTCAGGCCCCGCATCGGGCTCTGTGCTGGCAGCTAGCTTAGAACCTGGAGCCTGCTTCAGATTCTATGTCGCCCTCTCTCTCTGGTCCTCCCCTGCTCACACTGTCTCTCTCTGTCTCTCAAAAATAAATTAAAAACATTAAAAAAATTTAAAAAATAAGTGTTAGAAAACAATATTTAGATAATATCTCCTTCCCCCCCCAAAGTAGAAAAAGTATCTACAAAAAAATCATTTTACTTTAAATAAACAACTTCATCAAACACTCAATGTATTATGCTTTTTTTTATAACAATTGAGTCGTTTACAAAAACCACTAAAAACTTCAATGCATTTCTGGAAAAACCAATCTAACATCCTTTTTTATTAATGCCTTTTGAATTGCGTGTTCTACTCAGGGACCTTGGCTCCCTAAATTCTCTTTGGAGCTCCAAAACCACTCACCCTAAGCAGTAGCCTGCACCTTATTAACTCTAATCTCCTCAAGTCAGTTTTTCTTAATATTCCACAAACATGAACCAGAGTCACATTAAGATACTGATAACACTTAATAGATAAGTGTATTTCCAAGGTCTATACATTCACCAATTTTACATAGTATGTTATATTTATATAATACATTAAGATTTACAAAATACTTTCAGAAGAATTATCTCATTTTATCCTTATAGTCTTATGAAATGACAGGCAATATCATTATCTTCATTTCAAAAATGACACAGCTGAGACCCATAAAGGATTGGAAGACACTTTTTTGCTTTCAAAATGTTATAGTTTACTTAAACTGATGATACTTCAGTGATTGTCTGAGGCTCTTGCTAAGGAATAATATTTAGGGACAACCTGTCAAAGGCTTTAATTCCCATTTTGCAGACAAACATATGTATCCTTTTCTTAAGCCAGTCTTATTCTCCTTTATAGTTAAGCAAGCTGAATAATAGCATGCTGCTTAACAGTCCTATGTGAAAGGCCTAAGCTGCAGATATTAATAAAAATCTTATAGATAAATAATACACTTGTATTAAAAATGATTAGGCTATGATTTTCCCCATTTCTCATAAACTCATTAGCACAACAGCAAGAACTCATGAGATGTCTGTAAGCTTTAGCAGTTTAGAAAGTTATATGATATCTTTCAAGTCATCAGACTATGCTAATTTTATGACTGTGTTAATTTCCTAAGTGACAGACATTATGAAAGTGCTGAAAAGAATAGATTGTGATTAGGACAACAATGATTTTAATGGAAAAAAGGTCAGCAGCTGCATAAACAGCACAATGCCGGTGGAGAGAGTGATGCCAGCGGTAATACACCCTCTGACATGAGGATGGATCATCTAATGATGGGGCCAGACATCAGAAAGCAGGGCATTCTAGTCCGCACTCTCCCCTGACCTTCCTTATTACCACTCTGAAGAAGGCAATATTCAACTGCCACACCATTTTAGTGCTCAATTATAAACATCAAGTAATTTATTCGAGTAGAGTAGCAGCTCACACTTGAATCACCCTGCAAAATTTACAGTCCTCCAACTTTCTTGAGACTATACACCCTGAAGGCATTATGTTCAGGTTTCAGTCAATTTGTAAATATATTAAAAAATAAATTTAAAAAATCGCTTCTCAATAACTTTAGCACTTTTTCTTGTTTTTATTTTCCTGACACAATATAATTATAGACTCTGTTTTACAGAATTGATATTCCAAAAGTCAAATAAAACAATTCTGTCCAGCCTCTGTCCTTCCTTATCACACAATGCCAGAGGTTAATTGACTCTTGGTTATAAAATCCAATGGTCTTCTCTTACATTTCTTCTTCTTTGATTTCTGCTGCAGTTATTTTAGCTATTGGCTTTGATTCTTGGAACTTTTTGTTTCTTGGCTTCTAGGACAGTTATGACCTTCTAGACATTCTACTGCTTCTTTTGAAACTGCTCTTTGTCTTACCTAGTTTTCTATCTCCCCCAGCTCCCAAATTAAAGGTAAGTTCAAAACATTTCTTCTCTTCTTTTAATGTTTGTTCCAACCTCCTATCTCTATACTACCTTGGAAGTATTCTTATTTCTGAAAGCATTGGCTATCTATACTGTGTGGATATTTAATAATGTGTATCAATAGCCCAGTTATATTTTCTTAATTTTTTCATACCTTTCACTTATAGCTTGCCCTCTGTCTGCACATCAGTGTCCTTCCAGATTTATAAATGTAACCTATCAAAAACAGAATTTATTTTCCTTCTCATATACAACTTTAAATCACTCTACCAAATTCCTGGCTTAAAATCATTACTTGTTCATCTCTTTACTTGTTACATTCAGTGAATTGGTTTGTTCTGCCAATCTAATTTCCTCAATACCTGTTGAATTTGTGCCATCTCTCCATTCTGACAATGACCTCTCATCAATTTTGTTCAGAATTCCTCAAATCTCCCTAAAACAAAAATCTCCTGTTGTAATTCTGTTACTTATGTATTTTTAATACTCAATATATTGCCTATATGATTCAAATGAAAGCACACACTCTATGCTATGGCCATTGCCTATGATACATTTGTTATTTGTTTACAGAAACTTTTTTCCCTAAACTTCATCCACTGATTCTCTTGAGTATACTTTACTTCTCAGTTTCACTGATTTCTTTATGGTACTCTTTCTTGTTTTCTAGGATAAACCTCCATTTTGTTTCCCTTCCTCACATACCAAATCTTGTTCCTCCCTAGCAAATGCTGCTATTACATTAATGCCTTTTAATATTGTCCTCAGATGGACCTAATCCCTTTGAATGTTAACATCCCAAAGCATTTTATCTGTGAATTTGTTTTGGTGTGGTTGTAATTTTTTTATTCTTTTGTAACCCCCCCCTTTTTTTTTTGCCATGTTTATCTTTCAGTGAATTTCAATTATGTTTAAAGGGAAAAGTCCGATGTGTCTCAACTGATGTCCTAGAGAAGGAAAGGAAGAGAGAAAGAGAGAGAGTGAAAGAAAGAGAAAGGAAGGAAGGAAGGAAAGAAGGAAGGCAGGAAGGAAGGAAGGAAGGAAGAAAGAAAAAAAAAGAAAGAAAGAAGAAAGAAAGAACAAACTAACAAAACCCATCTTGTGTGTCAAACTATAGAATCAAGAAACTACTGGGAGAAGTGCTTTTATTTTTGTCATCAATTTTCAGTCTTTTGTTAAAATATGAATCTATTCCTTAGGTAAGAATAAAGAAACAAATATAACAACCCAGTGGAGCTCCTAGTGTAGAAGGGAGGATTGAACACAGGTATTGCCCAGACTTTCTTCTGAGAGCCCAACTGACGTGATATGAGTGTCAAGGATGTGATGAAATGAAGATGTCTGTAGATAATATAGTTTGATAAGCTGAGGAAGGGAGCAATCGATGACAGTTTGGATGGATAATTTGAAAAGAAAAAAAATACAAGAATACACAAAAGGGAAAGCAAGAGACATTTTTCAGAAAGGATTTTTAGAGAAAATTCTGATCTAGAACCTGCAGGATCACAACACTGAAAAGGGAAGTAAAGTAAGATCCACATGAATAGTTGAGAGACAGCTAAAAAGAGGGCATTTCTATTTATGCTCTTCTGTCTTCGTTTCTTTCCATACGTGGGGAAAACTGGCATCTGTGATGTTTTCCTCATGATAAACTTGAAATAATGCAGAGAATACATTTTTAGAAAAGGCTTTTATAATTGAGGGAGGAGTATTTAGAAGAATTACCAAGAAAGCATAAGTTTCCTGCCTTATTAAAAATATAGCAAAGGCTTTTTGAAATTCTAGAAAAATAAAACTGTCCTAGAAAGCCCATCTACACAGTGCAGTGGGTGCTCTCACTTTAATTAAACATTACATGTGAAGATATGGTCAAAATTATGACCTGTTCAAAGAAAAAACATATCATAAAAGGTAAGAACCACATAAAGAACAAAAGAAATACAAACTTTTTTTAAGAGAAAGACTACAAGAACACAGAGGAAAAAGAACATTTGGAAATTAAAATTGAGAACACATTACAGACAGTGGATGTAAAAAAAAAAAAAGAAATGTTAAGAAAACCAAAGGATTATTCTAATCAGCCCAAACATTTTAATAATAGGAATTCCTAAAAGAGAAAACAAATAAAATTGTGGAAAATAAATTACCAATAAAGTACATCATTCCACAGAATATATATATATATATTTTTTTTCACCTCTGCACTTGTTTATTGTCATGAACAGCTGTCGTTTGCTCTCACTTTCACTCCGCAATTCTCATTTGGTAAAATACATAGAGATAAACGAACTTTCAGGGAGTGCTCAGTGGAGCCCCGGTTAATTCCATGATTGGATTTTCGCTTCAGACCCGGGACGGCCCAGCGGGCTGCGGCGCAGGCGGCTCCGAATGTGCACAGGCCCCCGGGCCCCGTGGCGTGCAGCCACCTGCACCGCATCCATCCGGCGGGTCGGCCGCGGGGCGCAGGGGCACCCCGGAGCCGCCCCGGGGAGGGCACCTGAACTTCGTGCTGCCGGGACGCACACTCCCACTATCGTGACCGCTTATTGGCAGAATCAGCCAATAAGCCAGCTCACTCCTCTCTCCGAATAATCTTGATTCCCAAGGAAAATGGAATAAATGATTTTCAGAATATCATTATTGTGGTTTTGTTTCACAAGCGCTGTTTGTAATCACTTAGCACGTTCTCTGTTGTCCTTCCTGGGGCTAAACCGTCCCGGTGGCTCCGAGGTCGTGCCCGACACATGCCTACACCAGCGCGCACCTGTGTGCCGACATGCGCAGTCGCCTTGCCACGTGCTAACACGATCACAAGAAACTTCCGTGTTGCGTGCTGCAAGACACGAACTTCGGTCCGCACCAGCAAGTGGCGGCCAAGACGGACCACCGTTCACCCCCAGGCCCACCTGGGGCTCCAGCGGCCCCCACATATATATGAAATATATATATCATGTTCCAATTGTCTCTTGCTTCATAACAAACCACTGCAAAACTTAATGGCATACAACAATCATTTTATTAGACTCATGTATTCTGAAAGCCATTAATTTGAACAAGGCACAGTAAGGCACCCTTGTCTCTGTTCTATATGATCCAGGTTGTCATCTAGGAAGACCCAATGGCTGGAGACTGTTACTGTCCAGAGTAGTTCTATCAATAAACATGTATTTAATGTGGGCTTTCAACTGAGAAATCAGCAAGGGCTGTTGTCAGAACATCTACACTTGGCCTTTCAATGCAACCTGGGCTTCCCCGCGGCATGGAAACTGGGTCACAAGAGCAAATGTGACAAAGGAAACAGACATTGGTTGCTTTTTATGAGATAGATCTAGAGAACTTATACAGTATAAATTCTTCCATAATCACAAGCCTCCCCTGAGTCAAGGAGAGAATATGTCTATGCTGTTTATTGATAGATGTGGCCAATGATATGAAAATGGATGCTTTTCTGTGATATTTTTGGGAAGGTTCCTTTAAATAAGGACAGTCATTGGGGAAAGGCCTTTATGCCATTTTCTCCCTCATTGTTCTTCAAGCCTAGAACACGAATGTGATTATTGGAGTAAATGGTAGCTGGTTTAGACCATAAGGCAACCTGAAGACATATATGCCATCTGCACTCAGTTATTTAACAACAGCAATAAAAACCTAAGTACCTACTTTTACAAAGCACTATTCTCGGCACCAAGGGGACTTGGAGAATTGAGAAAGAAGTAACATATTTAATTTTTAGAGAAATATTTAGTTAGCTTTTGTGTGGAGTAAATACTGTAGGATAGAAGGGAATGTCAAAGGGAGAAAAGACCGTAGAGAACTGGTCATTGATGATGAGGTCTTATAATTGGAATTGACGGTGGTCGAGGCAGCAATGAGTACAATAATTTTGTATGTAGTTTTGAGGGCAAAATGTTAAAAATTGAATACAGAAGTAAAAAAAGCACATAGTTAAGTATGACTTCAATATTTCTAACTTAAGCACCTAGGAATAATAGGGTACCCTATTTTTCTGTGATAGAGAAGATTTCAAGAGAAGCAGGTTTCAGAAGGAAAATTTTCTTACAGGTTCTATATTAGACTTCTTAAATTTGAAATGATTACTGATTCCTAAGAGGCATACCAAATTTTGCTTGGGTATATCGATCAAAATTTCAGAGCTGACATTATAAAAAAGGAATTTATCAGCTGTGTATGTGATTTCAATGTAGGGAATGGAATAAATTATTAAGGAGGTAAATGTAGTTAGAGAAGACAGGGTTCCATATTATTCCAATGTTGAGACATTGGAGAATGAGATAACAAGCAGAAGAAATGGAAGAACAGCATGTAGAAGTAAAATTGTTGTACCCTTGCAGCCAAGTCTCTTAAGAATGTGTTAAAAGAAGAGGTAATTAACTTTGTCGAACATGGATGATTCCTTAAAGAAGAATAGGGAACAAGAGTTTTCCATTGTGTTTAGTGATGTAAAAAGATAATTAGAAAGGAGTGTGAGTGGCTCAGTCAGGTAAAGATTTAACTCTTGATTTCAGCTCAGGTCCTGATCTTGCAATTTGTGGAATTGAGCCCTGCATCAGGCTCTACACTGATTCCACAGACCTCAGGATTCTCTCTCCCCCTGTCTTTTCTCCACTTGTGTTCTCTCTCTCTCAAAATAAATATATAAGCTTAAAAAAAGCAGTTCCAATGAAGTTATTGGAACAGATTCAAAAAATTGGAGACAACAGGTAAAGAGTAAATTATATAATTGTTACTTGAAAAGTAACAAACAAAATGATGTTACGAAGAATTTTCTGTAATGTGAAATTAGACATTGTTTATATGCTGATGGGAATGATTCAATAGAAAAACTAAAGAGCAGTTATGAAGGATATAGTGCAATTGTTGACACAACATGCCTAAGTATGTGAAAATAGATGCAATTAATAGAAAAGGGAAGGGGTCAGCTTCGAGAGCATGAAAAGTCCATCCATGGTAAGGGGGACAGCATGTGTGGCAAGTACGAATATTGGTGAGTAAGTGGTGGTATATATTGCAGAACTTCTCTTTATGTTCTTTTACCCCTGAGGAACATAAAAAGTAAGATCAGAAACTGAGTGTAAAAGAGGAGAAGAAAGTGGGGGAGAAATGAAAACAGGAAATGATGTAGGAAATATTAATCTAGGAGATTTAAGAAGTGCATGGAGCAGAAAAATATAGAACTGGGGTAGTATTGAACTCCTATTTGAGGTTAATGGTCATGATGTTTAAGCAAAATAAGAGTGAGTTTTTGTTTGTCTGCTTGTTTCATCCTTGTTCAGCAGCACAGGTGCTATCAGAGTTGGATTTACCTAGAGTTGGAGTTTTGCATGTTGACCATGACAGAGTGAAGAGAACAGCAGAGATTTGAACGCTGAGATTGGCAGTGGATGGGCTTGACCAATGTTTATATCAGTTTCCTTTGAAGCAGCCTTCTAGTGTTGATGTAATTGAAAAGTGAAAACCCACATTTTCTAGATCTCCTTGGATCTAAGTGCCAGATACAAATTAGTTTGTAGAACAAACCTATTCCTGAGAAAGATAAGAGCTTTCTTCCTGGTGCTTTAATCTGTCTTCTCCTGGTAAGTTACAGTTGTGAGATTTGGGAATTTTCAACAATAACATCATGGGGTTCAAGCAGTGTTGGGAGGGAGGTTCAGCAGAAATGGTAGCCAGACTTTGTGTTAATTTAACATACTTGTATGTGTATTGAGAGACATTTGAGATAGCATAAGAGGTTTCCTGATCTTTGAACTAAACTTTTCTTCACAATTATAGATCGTAGTTTATGTTCTTGAACCACATAGTTTAATGCTATTTCCTAACTTCCTTCTTTCCTGAGTGTAGAAGAGTTAGTAGCTCTACAGCTGACCAGTTAGTGATGACTTTCTAGAATAAATCACTGGACAGTGTCTGTGCACACTTAGGGTGATCTTCTACACCAGCTGTCCAAAAAAGTTCTGGGTTGTGGACTTTGTCCTGTTTATTAAGAGCATTTCATTTCCCTTTCTAAAATAATCTGTTAAAAACAGTTACATTTATAGGCACTGTAACCCTTTTGAAACCCAGCTCTACAGGAGGTAGACAGTCTTTTAATCAACACCATTTTAAATATGAAAGTTTCAATAAAAATGACACTGAAACTATTTTTCTTATATTTCTATAGATTCTCTCATTGAATTTAATTTGTAAACCTCTTAAGTAAAAAGTAACATTTAAATTTATGTTTGTATGTAATTTATGATTTATAATATTGGAGATTGTCTATCACATATGAATACCTTTTCTATATTTGAGTTTTACTTAATTTTAGGAATCTTATTGGAATATAGAAATGATACCTTGCTGCTAATTTGAGGTTCATGATTGAGGCTTCACTAATCATCTTCCTAAGATGATGAATTGAGTAAAGAAAGAAATAACTCATGAAATACACTCCAGAAGAATGGTAGCTATTTCAAAAGTTTCTGGAAATATTGGTGACATTCTATTAGACTAGACTTGCTTTGGAGATTTATTTCTAACTATAGAATTTAAATCTGTTAATCTGTCCATTTTAGAGATATTTAGTACTGTTCCTCTATCTGATAGCAATCAGAATTGTGTATTTCAGCAACGAAGAATAGTGTCAATTTCACATCTCTAATAAATACCTATGGTGATTTTTCTTATTTCTGTTTCAAAAAAAAAGTAAGTTGCAAAATAGACTGATAGGAAAGGGAGAAGAAAATTCATTCAACATCAAATTTGAAAGCAAATTTTTAAAGAAAATAATGAACTATGCAAGGATCATATTCAAATAGTAAATTGTAGAGTGGCACATTATTTACTATTTCTTGATATTTTATTTATCAGAAAATCATAACTGCAGGCATTTGAAGAATAACATTTAAGTATTGTTTGATTGCAACATCTTATTAGGCAAGAATGTTTTTAAATCACATTTCCATCTGAATGTGAGACTCTTCCAACTAGGTTTCCTTAAAGAATCTGTCTCTGAACTTCTATATCCTTTTCTAATCAGTATTGTAATAATGCCCAATGTAAACAATTAGGGAGATTAAGTGAGACATGTTTATTAGTTTCCCTAACTGTTGCTTTTCTTCAAAAGCAACTATAAAGTAATTTTTAAAAGAAATCTAAGAGATGCCCTGATTTCATTTAAAATTCTTATTAGTAACATTTTATATAAATAATTGACATTACATTAATATTTTATTTCAGTGATGCTAGAGTCAGCAGGAACGATTACCTCCATGTTTCAACTTATCAAAGATCAAAATTTAAAAATATGTGTAATATTTCATTATACCATTTGCTTATTTGTTTATTTACCTTTAATCAAATAGTGTTTCTTGTTATCCTATAACTTTGTATGATCTACCAACTTAAGGTATATAGTTAATTAAGCATTCCAATGTTTGCTCTCTTGAAATCAACCTTCCTTTTCTGTTACTGAATTTTGTATTTGTTTTTCAAATTTGATTGACTCTATTTTTAATGTTCGTTTATTTTCGAGAGAGAGAGAACATGAGTGGGGGAGGAACAGAGAGAGTGAGAGGGAGATACAGAATCTGAAGCAGGCTCCTAGCTCTGAGCTGCCAGCACAGAGCCTAATGTGGGGCTCCAATTTACAAGCCATGAAATCACGATCAACCTGAGCTGAAGTCAAACACTTAGCCCACTGAGCCACCCTGGTGCCCTGATTGACTCATTTTTGAAAGCCAGCTCTTTGTTATGTCTCAAATCATAGAATAGCCATTTCTTAAACTAATATTTATTATTATTATTTATTCTCAGTCTCTCTCTCTTTTCTTCTAATATCTTATTTAAATTCAAGTTAGTTAACATATAGTGCAGTTATTGGTATCAGGAATAGAATTTAGTGATTCATCACTTACATATAACATTCACTGCTCATTACAAGTGCCTCCTTAACGCCCATCAACCATTTAGCCCATCTCCTCACCCACCTCCCCTCCAGCAACCCTCAGTTTGTTCGCTATCATTAAGAGTCTCTTGTGGTTTACTTCTCTCTTTGTTTTTATCTTATTTTACCTTCCCTTTCCCTCTGTTCAACCATTTTGTTGTTTAAATTCCACATCGAGTAAAATCATATTATATTTCTCTTTCTCTGACTTATTCCACTTGGCATAATACACTCTACTTCCATCTACATCATTGCAAATGGCAAGATTTCATTCTTTATGATGGCTGAGTAATATTCCATTATATATGTATACCACTTTTTCATTATCCATTTATCAGTTGATGGACATTTGGGCTCTTTCCATAATTTGGCTAATGTTGATAATGCTGCTATAAATATTGGGGTGCATGTGGCCATTTGAATTAGTATTTTTGAATGCTTTGCATAAATACCTAGTAGTATGATTAATAGGTCATAGGGTAGTTCTATTTTTAACTTTTTGAGGAACCTCCATACAGTTTTCCAGACTGTACCAGTCTGGATTCCCACCTACAGTGTAAGAGGGTTCCCCTTTGTCCAAATCCTCACCAACATCTATTTCCTGAGTTGTTAACTTCAGCCATTCTGACAGGTGTGATATGGCATCTCACTGAGTTTTTGATTAGTATTTCCCTAAAGATTAGTGATGTTGAGCATTTTTTCATGTATCTGTTAACCATTTGTATGTCTTATTTGAAGAAGTGTCTGTTCATGTCTTCTGCCCATTTCTTAACTGAATTATTTGTTTTTCAGGTGTTGTGTTTGGTAACTTATTTATAGATTTTAGATACTAACTATCATTCGCAAATATGTTCTCCCATTCTGTAGGTTGCCTTTTAGTTTTATTGATTGTTTTCTTCAGTGTGCAGGTTTTTATCTTGATGGAGTACCCATAGTTCATTTGTACTTTGGTTTCCCTTGCCTCCAAGGACATAGCTAGTAAATAGGTGCTATGTCTAAGGTCACAGAAGTTGCCGTCTGTGTTCTCCTCTAGGATTTTGATGGTATCCTATCTCACATTCTAGTAAAAAGAAAGGATAAGAACCATATGATCTTCCCAATAGATGCAGAAAAAGTATTTGACAAAATATAGCACCAGTTCTTGATAAAATCCTCAACAAAAGAGGGATAGAGGGAGCTTACCTCAACAGCATAGTGGCCATATATGAAAGACTCACAGCTAATAGCATCCTCAGTGGGGGGAAAACCTGAGAGCATTCCTCCCTACAGTCAGGAACAAAACAGGATGTTCACTTTTACCACTGTCCAACAAACTACTGGAAGTCCTAGCCCTAGCAACCAGACAAGAAAAAGAAATTAAAGGAATTTAAGTCAACAAGGAAGAAGTCAAACTTTCACTATTTGCTGACAACATGATATTCATTGTAAAAAACCTGAAAAGACTCCACCAAAAAATTGCTAGAACTTACATATGAATTCAGCAATGTTGCAGGACACAAAATTAATGTACAGAAATCTGTTGCATTTTTATACACCAATGAAGAAGCAGCAGAAAGAAAAATTAAGGAATCAATCTAATTTACAGCTGAGCCAAAAAAACATAAGATACCTGAGAAATAAACCTAACCAAAGAGGTAAAGAATTAGTACTCTGAAAAATATAGAACATTTAAAGAAATTCAAGAAGACACAAGGAAATGGAAAAACACCCCTATATTCATGTATTGGAGGAACAAATATTGTTAAAATGTCTATACTACCCAAAGCAATCTACACATATAGTGCAATCTCTGCACTCAAAATAACACAAGCATTTTTCACAGAGCTGGAACAAACAATTCTAAAATTTGTGCGGAACCAGAAAAGACCCCAAATAGCTAGGGTAATGTAAAAGGAAAGGAAAGCAGGTAGCTTCACAATTCCAGACTTCAACTTGTATTTCAAAGCTGTCATCATCAAGACAGTATGATACTGGCACAAAAACAGACACATAGACCAATGGAATAGAATGAACACCCCAAAAAGGACCCACAACCATATGGCCAACTAATCTTTGACAAAGCATGAAATAATATCCGATGGAAAAAAGGCAGTCTTCAGCAAATGGTGTTGGGAAAACCTGACAGTGACATCCGGAAAAATAAAACACTTATACAACATATAAAAAAATAAATTTAAAGTGGATAAAAGACCTAAATTTGAGTCAGGGAATCATCTCAGTCTCTTTCTTAGAATAAATATTCTTTTCCTTTTCTGAGTTGGAAGAGCCCATTCCATTTTACACTAGAATAAAGACATAACATAATATTCGTGATTGAGATATGTTTAGAGGCTATTTTTCAAATTTTGCATGTTTCCATTATAAATGAAAATCTATATAAATATTATCATGTATACCAGTTCAAATGGTTAGAATATTTCTGGCTAAAACTTGTCTTCATTTCAAGAATATGAAATAGGACCTATTTTTTATCTATGTTTACAGTTAGGGATATTTTTTTTTAATTTCAGGTAATTTCAGTTTATGTAAATGATCTCCCTTAAGCCAAAATGTCCATAATTCTTTTATATGAGAGACAGAAAATATTTAAATTGAAAGTGTGAGCATTATGTTAAAACCACTATTACTCATAAGGCATATGAAGGATTTGAAAGGTAAATTATATACTCTGGTATTGAGAGATTTAAGTCATCAATTTCAGTAGCAAAACTTCAGCAGGAATCATTAGGGATTGGACTGCAACTGTACAGAAGTGATGTAAATGGCACTCTGGCAGTGTATTAAAAGAAGCATGAAAAGGGATATCCAACTAGAGAATGATGGAAGTTTTGGTTTTAAAAATATCCAATGATCACACAAATTGTATATAACACTAAACATACACTATGGACTGGCCTGTCCCTATGGAGCAATCTGAGTTATCACCTTGTTCATACCTTGGTTCAAGGACCTCTTCAAAGTGATTTCCTATTTCAGCCACAAGCTGGGATTTATATATTTATACCTTACAAAGTGATATACTATAGAGTGATTCTCTGCAAACATCAAGGTTCTTCTAAGCTTCTAAGGATCTCTTAAAAATGGAGATTCTTTCATAGCAGCACTGTCAACAATAGCCAAAACATGGAAAGAGCCTAAATGCCCATCACCTGATGAGTGGATCAAGAAGATGTGGTATATATACACAGTGGAGTACTACATGGCAATGAGAAAGAATGAAATCTGGCCATTTGTAGCAAAGTGGATGGACCTTGAGGGTGTCATGCTAAGCGAAATAAGTCAGGCAGAGAAGGACAGATACCATATGTTTGCACTCATAGGTCTAACAGGAAATTTTCAGAATGATCTAGCTTCAAGAAAAGCAAGCAGTTAGTAGTGCTTAAGAAAAATTGATTCTGTATCTAATGGATAGCTGATACCTGTCACAACACAGCATTTTATATACTGTTAAGTGAAACTGCAATACAATATAAGTTTATTTTGGGGGTGTTTGCTGTATAATTGGATTTAATGAAATGTTTAGAGGTGCAGTAGGCATGACTTTGAGTAGATAATGAAAGAAAATGCAAAGTGTTTATTGATTCATGATGTGGTTTCATCATAGCTTGGGCAAATCATGCAATATTTAATACATAGTAGCAGAATATTTACTATTGAAGCTTGAAAAGATGTGAGTTCTTTGTGTGCAATCTTTCATTTATGCATGTGAGAGGATTTTCTTTTTTTTTTTAAATATTTTTACATTGTAGTACTTGTTTTGCTTGTTGGTGGTGTTTGCTTATTTAATACATTCCGTCAAGGACAGAAATTATATGCTGTTTTTTTTCCCCCTAGGAAGTGTGTCTTGGGTTTTTCCCTTATTATTTTCTTTACTTTTTTTTTTCTCTTCTTTTTTTTGGTGATGGTGGTGGTTATGTTTAAATGAAGTTGCTTTTATAGCACCAACGACTTAATCATCCATTTCCTATATAAAACGCAGCTACTTTTTTGCATGGAAAGGTATTAAGCAGGCTGTGTTTTAGCTTATGGGCAAGTAATAAATTGTATCATTTCTCTTGAATGTATCATAGATAAGCTGCTATATAACTATTGCAACTTCAGATAGCTGTGAAATCAGGTGATTAACTAGTTGTTACTTAACCTTCTAATTTCTGTATAAGTCTAATTATATGAAATGGAAATTGGGGTTTTGATTTTTCACTTTGCTTTTCTGTTTGGAGTGTCATTGTAACTATTGAATTGTCAATGATGGAAAATAATTGCATATGTTGAAAAATAAATTGTGTTATATTCAAAAATAAAAAAATATAGAGATTCTGCTTCAGGTGAGTCAGGGGTGGGGTTTCAGAGTTTGCATTTCTAAGCAAGCTCCCTGAAGGGACTGACCTTGCTAGTCTGTATAGGTCAGTTGGTCCACAGTTTGTTTGACTAGCAAGCAAGAGTGAAAGGAATCAAGAAAGACCAATATGAAAGAAAATTGAAAACAGAGATGCTTCATCATTACAGTGAATAACAGAGGCCACAATGTAGGGCCAACCTATAAATATGCTCCTTTTTTTTTCCAGATTCCTCTTTCCTTCTCTTGTTTTCATTTATTTTATACATTTCTTACATAGGAATAACTATTGTTTTACCAGTTTAGATAACTAATAATCTCTTACAAGGTACATGGTAAATCATTAAAATGAAAAGGACAAGATTACACATATTCGATAGATGCACATATATGATGTTTTATATGATGCTTATTTAACCTCTATAATAAATTTTTATTATATTAGATTATCCATCTTTTATATGTAGAATAATCAAGTCTGTACCTGGAAGCAATTATTTCAAAACCCATCACAGTATTTACTGTCTAAGTTAGGTTAAGAAGGGAGTTATTTTCTGGGCTTCTGTTTCTCCAGATACAAAACCTGAGAGGATGTTGTGTTGACTAAATGACATAATGCAGGTAAATCATCTGTGCAAATCTGATACTCTTCCTATATTTATTTTGTGCAACAAATTCTCAAAATAATTTTTAAACATTGTGGGTTTTTTTATAATCCTCAAACTACTGTGGCCCAGTTCATAAGAATATTTTTTCCTTAACAATATTTTAGACTGAATCCCATTTTAGAAAGAAACATATTTCTGATTAATTACTACTTTATTTAGCAAGTGATTTAAAAAATGTCTAATATCTAAGAAGAATTAGTCTTCTACAAGCTTAAAACATTCTCCTTGCAGCCACTATATCCTCCCCTAACAGAAAGCAATTTTAGTACAAAAACCAACTCTAAAATGTAAATGATTCATTGATTAGATAGATAGATGATATAGATATAGAAAGATCATTTAGATATAGATATAGATAGAGATAAATATTTGTAACATATTAATGAGCAGCATATAATTGGCATTTTTGGATGAGCTTTCAACTTCTCTATGTGTGTTAATAATCAATTTGGTGCCAAGTTGTGATGTTTTCAAAGCTGTTATTTACCAGCTATGTGAGCTAACTACACACTTGCATGTGGAAATTTACTTCTTATTATCACTGGGCTCAGATAAGTAGCAAATCTGGACTTGGTTACTGGTACATGCTGTGGAAATCAATTGAGAAGAAAGAAGTGTTGATAGCTCTATTTTACATTTGGAACATTTTTCTGTTTTTCAACATAATGTTACAAATTGAAAATTAATACACCAAAAATAAAGTAAAATTCTGTTTTCCCCTGAAAAAATGAACTGTTATTATCTGATTAACTCATAATGTTATTACCCCAAATCATAATAGTTGTGGTCTCTGTCTAATTGGATCATCTGCACATGTGTGGATTTCAAGCAAAATGAATTTATATTCTGATTCTCGATTAAACCAGTTTAATTTTGGGTATAGAGGGGTGCCTGGTGGCTCAGTCGGTTGAGCAACCAACTCTTGATTTTGTCTCAGATCATGATCCTAAGGTCGTGGGACCAAGCCCCTACTTGAGCCCTGCATCAAAATCCAAGCTGAGGGATGCCTGGGTGGCTCAGTCAGTTAAGCGTCCGACTCCAGCTCAGGTCATGATCTCAAGGTTTGTGGGTTCAAGCCCCGCATCAGGCTCTGTGCTGACAGCTAGCTCAGAGCCTGAAGCCTGCTTCAGATTCTGTGTCTCCCTCTCTCTCTGACCCTCCCCTGCTCATGCATTCTCTCTGTCACCCCCTCCCCCCAAAAAAAAGAAAAGGAAAAGAAAATCTTAAAAGATCCAAGCTGAGACTAGAGCCTGCTTAATAGTGTCTCTCTTTCTCCCTTTGTCCCTCTCCTCCATTCATGCTCTCTCTAAAGTAAAAATAAATAAATAAGAATCTTTAAATTTAAAAAAATAATAATTTTTGAGTGTAAGAACACATTCAAGGACTTTCATTATAATGTGTGTAGGTTTTGAATAAAAAAAGATCTGAATTTACAGCATTACTGTTGGCATATTCTTCTCTATTTACAATACTGAATACCATTAAAACATTTCGTGGGTCAACAAGTAAATCACACAGTCACAATTTTGTAGAATAAATTGAGGAAAGTAATTTTTCAATAATACTTGATTTTATAAACCAATTCTTAAAATATTGATTTTTTGATAAGTGAAAATGAGCAAAAGCCAAACTCTCAAGTTTAACAATTTTGTTGCAAGAAGTGGATACATAGGCGGCACTTCCAGCATTAGTAAAGTTGAAACATACACTGAGATACCACCTCACGCCAGTCAGAGTGGCTAAAATGAACACATCAAGAGACTACAGATGCTGGCGAGGGTGTGGAGAGACGGGCACCCTCCTACACTGTTGGTGGGAATGTAAGCTGATGCAGCCGCTCTGGAAAACTGTGTGGAGGTTCCTCAAAAAACTATCCATAGAACTCCCTTATGACCCAGCAAGAGCACTGCTAGGGATTTACCCAAGAGATACAGAAGTGCTGATGCATAGGAGCACATGTACCCCAATGTTCATAGCAGCAATGTCAACAATAGCCAAAACATGGAAAGAGCCTAAATGTCCATCACCTGACGAGTGGATCAAGAAGATGTGGTATATATATATATATATATACACACACAATGGAGTATTACATGGCAATGAGAAAGAATGAAATCTGGCCATTTGTAGGAAAGTGGATGGACCTCGAGGGTGTCATGCTAAGCGAAATAAGCCAGGCAGAGAAGGACGGATACCATATATTTGCACTCATAGGTGTAACAGGAGAACAGGAGAAACCTAATGGAGGGCCAGGGAGAGAAGAAGAGGGAAAGAGAGCTGGGGAGAGAAAGGGACACAAAACTTGAGAGACTATTGAATACTGAAAATGAACTGAGGGTTGAAGGGGGCGGGGGGGAAAGAAGTGGTGGTGATGGAGGAGGGCACTTGTGGGGAAGAGCACTGGGTGTTGTATGGAAACAAATTTGACAATAAACTACTTAAAAAAAGAAACATAGTAACAAAGAACATGAAAGAACTCCATTGCAGAGGCCTGAGAAACTGGAGGAAGATGAAGCTAGAAAGATTCCCTTAGTCTTACTGGTTAAGATTTATTGTCGATGTTTAAGCAATGAGGAAGTAAAAACTAGGTAAGCATACCTGCATATCTTTTGAGGTTCCTTTTTTAAATTTATTTTGAGGTTGTGGAGTAGGGGCAGAAAGAGAATGCCTAGGAGGCTCCACACTGTCAGTGTCAGCCTCACACAAGGCTCAACATGGTACCTGATCCCATGAACCCTGAGATCATGACCTGAGCTGGCATCAAGATTCAGATGCTCAAAGAGGCCCAGTCAGTTAAATATCTAACTTCTGATCAGACCATGATCTCATGGCTTGTGAGTTCCAGCCCCGCCATAGGCTCTGTGCTAAGAGCTTGGAGCCTAGAGCCTGCTTCAAATTCTGTGTCTCCCTTGCTCTCTGCCTCTCCTTGACTCATGCACGTGCACTCGCTCATTCTCTCTCTCTGTCTCAAAAATAATAAACACTAAAACAAAGAGTCAGATGCTCAACCAACTGAGCCACCTGGCACCCCATGAGGTTCACTTTATAAAGTTAGGCATAGCAAACAGTATGAAGCTCTAATGAAAGTGTATGTTCATTCATGTCCAACACATTCAATTAAAACTTCACAAAGCCCCAAATTAGCATCCTCTCCATTTTTATTTTTTTTAGCATTTTATTTATTTTTGAGAGAGAGAGAGAGACACTGTGAGCAGGGGAAGGTGAGAGAAAGAGGGAGACACAGAATCTGAAGCAGGCTCCAGACTCTGAGCTGTCATCACAGAGCCCAATGCGGGCTCGAACCTAAAACTGTGAGATCATAGCCTGAACTGGAGTTGGACGCTTAACCAACTAAGCCACCCAGGCACCCAGAGACCTCTTCATTTTTAAGGTAGATATGGAAGCAGGTGGAAACCTTGTATTATAGATTCCTTGGTGCTGTTTATCCTTCAAGGCTGTACCAAGATGTTTGCCTTTTTACAGGATCACCATTTGAAAATCCATCTGATATTGGCATATGCCCACGTCTAAAGTTCACTTAATGTACAGAGTAGTTATCATTTGGACATTATGAAAATTTGCTTCTGTCCAGCCATCAAATAAATGATTTTCTCATTTGTGTTCAGTTACAGTGCTTTTGGATCTTATCTCCCATATCTCTATGTCATGTGCAGTATTCTGCATCTGAATATTTTCTCCAAATGATAGAACTGTTTCCATAAAAAAGGTTTTTGTACACCTTTTCCTTTTTTAAAAAAATGTTTTGTTAACATTTATTTATTATTGAGAAACAGATAGAGCATAAGCATGGAAGGGGCAAAAAGAGGGGGAGACACAGAATCTGAATCAGGCTCCAGGCTCTGAGCTGTCAGCACAGCCTACGAAGGGCTAAAACCCACTAGCAGTGAGATCATCACCTGAGCTGAAGTCAGATGCTCAGCCGGACTGAGCCATCCAGGAGTGCCTATTGTACACATTTCTTGATCAAATCAAAAATTTCCCAAATAGTAATAAACCTAAGAATTGGACAGAACAGAGATTCTTGACTCTTCTGTAAAACTGTCAAACATTCTTTGGGAAATAACGTCTTCTTTCTCTTAATTATGACCACATAATTTGCAGTGGAAAGAGAATGTGTTCACCAAATACCTTCCTCTGAATCAGTCTCCTCATCTACAAATTTGGGAACAATAATGTATTCCAGTGAATTGTGATTGTAAGATGCATCACATCATTATGTATCATAGGGAAGGAAAAAAATGACCAATTAAAAGACTACAGTATATATCAGCAACAGTACTGGATAACATGTTAATAACCCCCATAAATCTCCTGTTGCTTTGAAGTTTCTTCAATATATAAGGCACTAGGCATTTTATCCTGAGTTTATCATCATTGCTTTGTCCATGAGAGTAATTATTTCGTATGTTTTAGGAATAAAGTGATATATAGCTTCAAAGCAGTGATTCTCACATTTTAAATATATAAATCACCTGAGGAGCTTATTAAAAATTAGATTCTAATTTAGTAGGTCTGGAATGAAACCTGAGACTGCATTTCTAGCAAGTGCCTAGCTTTTTGGGACCATGCAGTGAGTAGAAAAAGCCTAAAACCCTTAGTTGAAGATTCCAAAGAAATATGGAATCATGTCATTTTCAATTAGCAAATATTTGTTTTACTATTATTCAAAATGGTTCTATTTTTGTGTTTTTTCTGGATATAGAGTAACTTTCTGTTTCAATGTTAAATCAGAGGTTATTGTTTAGGAAGACATTTTATTTATTTATTTATTTGTTTATTGAGGGGGGATAGAGGGGCAGAAGAAGAGACTAAGAGAATCTTAAGCAGGCTCAATGCTCAGCATGGAACCCCACTGTAGGACTCCATCTCACGACCCTGAGATCACGATCCAAGCTAAAATGAAGACTTGGAGACTTAACTGACCGAGCCACCCCAGGCGCCCCTAAGAAGACACTTTAGACAAAGAAGTTTACCAAGTTCAGTAGAAGTAACATCAGTTTGAAGAGTTTTGACCAAAGTTGTATGCAGAAGATAAAGCTGAACTGAACTTGAGCCTTGTTGTCCTTGAAAGCAGTGATGGTTGAGAATTCCTTGCACCATTTTGTGTTCCAAGAGATAGGCAAATGGCAAAGGACAACACTACACTCTCGTATTCCAACCTGCCTTCATTCCCTCCCAGGACTCTCAGTCCCTTGCTTCTACAAGACTCCATGCCCTCTCCTTTATATGTAGGTTCCTTAGTACTGACGGCCCAGCCCTACTACAATAGACAGAATGAAATCATCTGCTTAACTGTTCAGTTCATACTGTCATTCACAGAAGACAGCGTCTATTGACATGAATAAATGTGTGGACTCTAGAGTCAGATTAATTAATTTTTGGTCCTGGCTGTATTGCTTATTAGCTGTGTAATCTTAGTCAAGAGATTAAAATCCCCTAAACCTCCCAATCTCCATTTCAACCAAACTAGAAGAGGGAGAATAAAGTATTTTTATCTAACTATAACATTTCCCTGTTCAAAACCCTGGGAACTACTGTCTCATTTAGATGAAAATCAAAAACCCACCCCCCAGCCTTCCCTGCCCCTTGAGGCAGCCCTGTATGTGGTCACCCCCCCTCCCAGGTAGTCCACAGGTAGTATTAGGCGTGGTTCCTCATCGTCATTCTGGTCTCTGTTATAGTGTCACCTTCTCAAATAGGTGGACTTTCTTCCCCGAAGTCCTTATCTGAAACGCCTTTTCCCCTCATTACTCTCAGTTTGTTTCTACTGTAGCACATTCATATCCACCATTTTAATGGTTTGTTTACTATCTGTTTCCTCATGAGAATATAACTTCCAAACAGGGCAAGGTACTAAATGACCCAATGGGCCCCAGTGAAAATGAAAATATGAGGCTTACTCAAAAACAAGTTTTAAAATATAAAGCTTTCCTCCTTTTTTTCTGTGATGTCTCTCAACTTGTCATGTTGTGCTTATTTGCTACTTAATATAATTCTAAGAAATATTTTAATTTTAAAATATTGATAATGAATTTTACCACTCATCTTTGTATCATGCAAAGCCAATTTAAATTAAAATGTGGGAGAATTTAACTTATGCAAAAATCAAAGCAATTATACAATTCACACATATTGTCCAAACCAGAAGCGTGGAAACACTGGTCCACAATTCCACTCCATCTATCTATCTATCTATCTATCTATCTATCTATCTATCTATCTACCTATTTATCATCTATCTATTGTTTTGAGTTTTTATTTAAAATTCCAGTTATTTAACATAAAGTGTAATATTAGCTTCAGGTATAGAATTTAGTGATTCATGATATGCTGCATACAATGTTGATCAATAGTGCCCTCCTTAATACCCTTCAGCCATCTAGCCCATCGCCCGTCCTCCATCAACCCTCAGTTTATTCTCTATAGTTATGAGTCTCCCTCTCTTTTTTTCTTTCTTCCTCCTATGTTCATCTTTTTTTTTTAATTCCACATAGGACTGAAATCACATGGTATTGGTTTTTCTCTGACTTCTTTTGCTTAGCATAATATTCTCTAGCTCCATCCACATCATTGCTTTTTATATGACCTCTTGATACAAGCACATTCTACCAGTACTCTCTACCTTGGCTTTATTGATGAGCAAGGAAGGGCTGGAAAGGAAAGGATTTATGGGTTACAGTCTTCTTCTTCCCTTCTGTCATCATTCCCTGCCTTTGTGGCCAGCAGGTCTCCTGAGTTACTTACCTTTTATTTGCTTTGAGTCTCACTAAATCTCATGCATCATTGGTCCACCAGAATTCTGTGACCATGGGGCATCATAATGCTATGTGGGAATGGTGTCAGAGGGAAACATACATATTATATGTACCTCATTTGTTCATGTTCTTCTCCATATCAACCTCTACATACAAAGCACAAGTTCAAAAATCAAATAAAAAATTTCAAGATAGTAAATGTAGAGCATTAAGCCAAGAGAGGAGTTCTTTGGAAAACAGGTAAACGTCTCATGCCCATGAAGCCAACCTGGCTTTATTAGCTTAGGAACTCTCAGATTGGCTCATTTCTATGAAATCAATGACTGGAATAATGCCTGGCCATGCAGAAAATGAAGGACTATTTTTGAACAAATAAAAAAATACATGAGTAGGTATGCTGAGGGTTACATATTACACAAATAGTTTGCAAAGTACTTGACATATAGTAAGTTATCCATTATTAATGATAGTATAAGCATTATTACATGATAAGTTCTAAATTACTTTTGAAAGATGGACAATATTTTCTGGACCAAATTTCTACTTGTGGATTTACTCTAATCATAGGATTGGGTGATGTGGATTAAATGAGGAAAAATATAAATGAATTAATTTGACTTCCTAATGGTTCCTCAAGTAAAAGTTTTGGTGAAGTAGTAGGTTGAATTTAATGGTAAAAAATAATACTTTGGGTTACAGTTTAACTACCTATATTTATATTATATTCAATTACCATACATAAATATCATAAGTTGTATATACTTGGTTTCTGCAAAACATTAGCACTGTAACTTTACTATGTAAAGTAAGACTTAGAATATGCAGTAAGAGCTTATTGTTGAGATCATTTTCCAACTCTGTTCCCAAATGGCTTTGCTACAAAGAGGTATCTAAAATCTTCTTCTTTTATGGAAATTCTCCAAGGCTCAAGGCATTAGTGCAATTAATATTAGCATTGGGTGGGTAGGAGTTATTCTTATATCTTCCTTTTTTAAGTAATTCAAGAGCCTACATCCCTTCTATAAGCTTCTTTCACCAAAGGTGAAAGTTAAATATCTCAATCTCTGTCATCAGATTTTTTTCCTAGAAAATGTCAAATTCATTTCTCAACAATTGGTATATAAACATTTATAGAGTATCTCTATGAATGAGCCAGAAAAATTGGAGAGAGAGTAAAGAAAACAGGACATTTTACCTGCACTCATACATGTTTTTTACAAGACTTCAATGAGATATTTCAAGATTGTATATGTTTAGTAACCCATAAATAGTATTTAGCTTAAAGTTTGGCCATTGTATCAAAGGATAAAGATTTAAAAAACAAAACTGCTTAAAATTTATATATGTTTACATTTCTCTTACATTACAGTCTAAATAGAAATATCCCAATATTGATGTAGTAGCTGCCCAAAATTGGGAACTAAGGGAAATAAGGAAAAAGGGAGGGGGGGTGTTCAGTGGAAAACTATGTTTGCTTATCTATAATGCATCATTTACTGTTACCTGACTCTAAGTCTGTGGGAGTTATATTACAACTCTATTGATAGCAATGCAAAACTATTCTTCTCTACACATGTACAAATTAATTCTGTGTCAAGAGACAACCTTTACTCACATGCCCATTTCTCTATTCACATTCACTATAATATTCTAGATTATAAATTCTGTTCTTTAGATGTTCTTTTGAATTAACACTTAACCAGTTTTCTCCTTAGTGATTTAAATAAGATCTTCAATACATGTTAATTCTTATATCCCTGAGAGTCATGATTTTATCCTTAAAAATATTATATTTAATAGCACTAAGGACACTATCATTTAACTCTGCCGCCTATGACATGTAGTTTGCATGTCATAATCCTCGATGTCTGTTCCAACTCCTTCTCAGCCATCAACTTTCCATCCAGCAGGCATGGACAAAGCAAATGAAAGGCCAAGTCTTCTTTCTGGAGGTAGCACATTTCACACCCACTTACTTCTCATTGTTCAGAATTAAGTCAAATGGCTTACTTACTGGCAAAAGAGGCTGGCTATGTTGTGTTTATCAGCTCCACCATATGCATAGTATCAACTGTTAACTCTAATTACTAAAGGAAACAAGGAGCAATAGACATTGACCAATAAGTGGCAGTATCAGCCACAAGGACTTATATGAGATGACCAAGACTACCTTAATGTACCCTTCAGCCTGACTAATATTTAAACACCCTTCTTCCTATCTCTAGGTGCCTGATTTCTATTTTCTTAGAGCAACCTTTAAAATCTTGGAATTATACATTTTTATTTGTCCTTTTGAAGTATAAACCTCTTTAAAAGCCCATTTCTTGATTTAAAACCTAGAAATATTTTTCTAAATGACCTGGACACTATCCATTTGAACTGTTATCATAAGTGAAGATAAAGCCCTGGGAATCTGGTTGACTCAGTCAGTTAAGAGTCTGACTTGGGCTCAGGTCATGATCTTGCAGTTGTGAATTCAAGCCCTGAATTCAAGTGCTGACAGCTCAGAGCCTGGAGTCTGCTTCAGATTTGGTGTCTCCCTCTCTTGCTGCCCTTCCCCACTCAAGCTCGCTCTCTCTCTCTCTCTCTCTCTCTCTCTCTCTCTCTCTCAAAAATGAAAGAAAGAAAAGAAGAAAGTAAGAAAGAAAGATCTCTATATCTCCATATACATGGGAGGGCAGGGGCCTTAAATGGGCCAATTCCAATGACCAAACAGAGAGTCTAATCACAGAGAAAACAAATTTGCAAACTCCAAAATAACAGTGAAATCCATATCTCCCATTGATCAACATCTCTTCTAATGTCCTCTGGTACTTTTATGTAGCTCAGCCTCTGAGTTTTGCTTAGCAGAGTTGAGCTCAGACTGTGTTCTAGTCTCTCTCTTCTTTTGCCTTGAATAAAACCTTCCTTCCCTGTTAAACATTACCCAGTGTAATTTTTGCTTTGATATACAATTTAGAGAGAATAGGTATAATAATGTGCTAAAATTATCTGAGAAGATATCTTCATGGAGAAGGAATTGACTTGTGACTTAAAAGATTAGTAGAACTTTCATAAGTAGAGGGATACAGAGATTCATATTCCAAATAGGGGAAATAGGGTACAATGTAGCGCAGACAAAATTTCTTCTGACACAAATACTCAGCTACAGATGATTCGGCTAAATTCTGAGGCAGACAAGTTAATGAGTGAAGCAGCCCCAATATAAAACAAATGAAATAGTGAGGACTGTGAGTCAGACAGCTCACACCACTTCTGAACAACATTCCTATTCAGTCCCTTCTGGTTTCTGTGGTCATATTTCTTAATTTTTCAAAATAAACTAAAATATAGATTTTTATTTTAAACCTTGATTTTATCTTTGTAAAACCATTTCAAAGTTAGAAAAACACGTGGAGCTACAACCAACCACAAGGCAACACAAAATTGGTTTTACTTTGTGTCTCTTTAAATAAAGTGGTTAATATTTGAGGAAATAGAAAGGGGTGTGCTTAGATGGAAAGTGAGTTATTTCCTAATCTTGCCATTTTAACAGCTTAGTTAATTTTTCTGAGTCTTGGTTCCCTCATCTGTAATCCAGATAATAGCTATATCATAGAGTTGCTTTATTGTTACTGAGACTATATACATAAAGTGTTTGGAAAATGGTAACATGTAATATAAAATATGAGTTACAGAAGAGTTGATTACATAGAAATTAAACATGAAGGCACAGCCACTTGTCCAATGGCTTTAGATAAGCCAAAAATATTCTATTTGCAAAACAAATATAAAATGCTATTTATTTCATAGGACTATGCTGAAGATTAAACAAGATAACCTATAGAAGGTTTCCAGCATGGTGTGTATTAAATCCATAATAAATGCCTGTGACTATCAGTAGGAATGAGAGTAGACCACAGCATAAATTGCAATCCCTCTGAGTCAGCCAGGAATAATGACACCTTTTTGAGAATAGCTAAAGTGGGAGAAAAAATAACAAACAAAAATCACATCACAAAGGTTGCCAATTATCTTGTGGAATATTAATGCTCATTTTATGCTGATGCTGCTTTAATGTTAATTGGGAATCCAGAGCCTTTCCTTATGCACATAATGAATATTCTTTCTCATGCTCTACTTATTCATCCCTGACAATTACTAAATTAATTACTTCAAATCTGAGCTCATACAGTTTTTAACCCTTCAGGTTTGTACTTGCTGTGGAATTTAAATTTTGTCCTCTAAAGTATTTTCATATTGATTCAAGTATGTAAGTAAAATGCCTATAAAATATGATTAAAGCTCTTTTGAACATGATTATGTACCAGACATAGGAAAATTTGAAAAAGCTTAGTTTGATTAAAAGCTGTCAGTGCAGTTTATTTGATATTGACCTTTTTTGGCCTCTGTATTCATACAACATGCAAACTTGAAATAAAATATACCTCAAAAGAATATGAAATCTATTTACTTGCCTGAAAACTAGCAAGAATCTATTAAGTGAATGTGAAAACTTAAAGGCAGACAAAATATATTTGGGTATTATTTAGTGACTCTCATCTTGGGTGCCAACTAAGCAGAGACAGATACACTTATAAATCTGGCTATAAAACAAATTGGCTATTAAAACAAAATACCAGAGATTCTGATGATTGATAATAAAAATGCAGGAAATTTTACTAAACTTATTTTTTTTTATTTTTTTTATGTTTTATTTATTTTTGATACAGAGACAGAGCATGAGAGGGGGAGGGGCAGAGAGAGAAGGAGGCACAGAACCGGAAGCAGGCTCCAGGCTCTGAGCTAGCTGTCAGCACAGAGCCTGATAGGGGATGGAACCCACAAATGTGAGATCTGACCTGAGCCGAAGTCGGAGGCTTAACCGACTGAGCCACCCAGGCATCCCTAAACTTATTTTTAAAAAGGCAAACATGTCCAAAATAGTTTAGTGAACAGACTGAATTACTGCTTCCAACTAAATATTTTGACCCTGGCAATCCTTATATTTCACCTATTGCTAACTTAGTGCTTTCATTTATGCTTTGGAGCAAATCACCTTCTGATTTTATGCTTTGGAATCAGTTTAGACCAGATAGATTTATCTCACTTGGTAAAAAGTAAATTTCTATCTTTGAGAGCATAATCATATCCATTAACAACACAGCATTACCACAGTCTACTGCACCATCATAAGTGTTAAAGAAAAACGTAGAGATTATTTACATAAAAAACATCCCATGCAGTGGAGTTTTTCATCTTAAAAAGAAATGGAAATCTCGCACATAGACAAATCTTAAAGACATTACATTATATTAAGTAAAATAAGGTAGACACAGAAGGACAAAAATTGTATGATTCCGTTTCCATGTGATACCTAGACTAGTCAAAATTATAGAGACAGAAAGTGGAATCTCCTCCTAGAGACTAGGAAGAAAGCAGAATCGGGAATTATTGTTTAATGGGTGCAGAGTTTCAAGGTGAAAAAAAGGTGGTAGTGATGCATGCAAAACAACAGTGAATGTACATAATGGTACAAATGTATGCACACCCAGAATGGTTAAAATGATAAATTACCACAATGAAAGATAAGACTCTTATGTCCTTTTAAGGTAAATTTAAGTTGCCTGTGACAGTGGGAAGAAGATACACTTTGAGGTGAGGTCATTAAGCTAAAACCTGAGAGTAGATAAAATCACAACAAACCAAATTTTCTTATTCAAAGTTCTCTTCAAAGTTTTTCACTTTTCTTAAAAAATATATTTTTAAGGTTTATTTATCAGAGAGAGAGAGAGAGAGAGAGAGAGAGAGAGAGAGAATGCACCTGTGGAGTACAGGCAGAAAGAGAGGAAGACACAAAATCCGAAGCAGGCTGCAGGCTTCTAGCTGTTAGCATAGAGTCCAGCATGGGGTTTGAACTCATGAACTGCCAGATTATGATCTGAGCCAGACACTTAACCACTGAGCTACCTAGACACACCTCGCTTTGGTTTTAATTTGGTTTTAATTACCTTTATACTGAGGGGGTTCTGGACCTGTATTAAGATTAATTTCTAAATATTAGATATTATCAGAAGAAAAATAACAATAATGTTCTGGGGGCACACAATTTTTTTCTGGGTACACAAATCATTTCTTTTAGCTCAGAGGTAAAATTACATTCAATTTATGGTGTAAACAATATACTATTTCCAAATTGGTGTGCTTCTTATGTAACTATTTCTTTTGTTGTTTTGTTTTATCATAGTTCTTAGTTTGACAATGTAGGAGAATTCAGTTTCTTAGTTGACTTCTATTCTCAAGTAGCTATCAAATCTAATCTTAAAATATAGATATGCTAGAAGGGCAGTGCATTTTAGACAGGGGGAAAAGACTACTTTGTTTTTCTACTATAGATTAAAGGCAGTAGATTAAAATAAAAAGTGTTATGAAAATATAGCATGACATTAACAAAGACTCTAATAGTCCCCATTTCCCTATTGCTGGGAGAAGAAAACAGTTGTAACTAAAGTTAATAGGGCCATTATCCTAGAACAACAAAAATCTCTTAAAGTACTTTCTCATGTTTTACATTTCCCCAAACAATACGATCTTTATTATGTTCCACGAGGAAATTGAAAAGGTAAATAAAGAGAATAATGTGCTCAGTTTCACAGAATCATTCTGAGACCTCTTGGGAAAATGTGCCTTGTAATAGATATCACTCTTTCCATACACAGGTCATCAATTCCCTAAAATTGGTTAAAGAACTATGTTCTCTTATGATGATGAGTAATCATATTTGACTACTAAAATATAATAAAGAAAAACTCAGTTGGATATACTTATTATCAATTCTCGCATTAAAGAAGTAGTAAAATGGACAATATACTAGGGATAATCTATCTGGATTTGAGAAAATCTTTAGTTCATTTACACAAAGCTATTGATCTGCAAGGACAGCACTAGGGTAGAAAGAGCAGAGACCTATTGAAATGGATGGGAAACAGACTCAAGTGTGGATATAGACATTATCAATAAAAGGATTAAGAAACAGGCAAACAACCTTTGCCCACTTCCTCTCCCATAGGGGAAAAACATCTTGATAGATCAGATGGTAGAGGACATCCAAGGAGGAGAGGCAGCTTTAGACAGGATTATCTTTGCTATTATTTGACTATAAAAATACCTTAAAAAAGAATGTCCTAAATAATCAGAGTAAATCATGGCAATGTGCGTATATATACAATATATGTGTGTATGGTTTTATACATAAATATATTTTTAATTTAGGTAATTTTCTCCCAGTTCTCTGTAAAAGGAATTGTCAGACTTTTACATTTAAAAACTTTTTTATACATTATAATGCTTTAAATACGAATAAGCAGAAAATTCCATATCCAAAGAGCTAAAAAGGCAAGGAAATTTATATTCCTACCAGAATCCCCAAATTTAGTATGGACTACCAGAAAATAATTTGACCAGCAACTCAGTAATACCATCAAAGACCTACATTCTTTCCATTTTCCTACTCTAACTTTCTCATCCTTAGCTTCTTTCTTTCTAAGGCTATTTTCCCTCATGATTAACCAACATCTGCCATTACTTTGGGTTTAACACTTAGATAAAAGCTACTGATATTCTAATGATCAAGAAGACATCCCTTCCAGTGTTTTCTATTAGTAATAAAAAATCTTTCTGGGAAGATCTAACATATTTCAATGTATGACTCCTTGGATAAACTAGAATACATGTCCATTCGTACCATAGTCACCAACAAGAAAAACAGATTCATTTGTCTACAAATAATCATGTGAGATTACACAGATGCTGGGAAGTCTACCAGCATGACCCCCAAGTAAATGTTTTAAAATATATAAACACAACTTTAGGTAGTCTAAAAACATCTCATAGCAAATTTCATTTGTTATGTGTTGTAAGACCTATAAAATACCTGGTGATAAATTTGGTGTCACATTGCAAGTCTGTAAATTTCAGAGTAAAAGCTTAAGACACGTAAAAGGATTGAGCAATTCTAAACTGCACCCAGTTTGAATTATTTTATGCAAGAACATTTATTTTTGCACGTCTTAAAGACTAAAATACTCCATATCCCCTTTTTATTTGTTTACTTTCTCTGTATGTCCAATTATTTATTTATTCTTTTTTTGTTTGTTTCAACTTTGAATCAACACTTAACTCCATGATAATCACTGGACTAAGTATTCTTTAGCATGGCAAGAATTTTTTGCTTTTTGTTTTTATGTAATTATCCACTTCAATTTGATATTTTCTTTATATATTCCTATTCTATTTTTACTATTTTGTGGAATCATCTCTCTAAAGATTTTTTTAAACCTATACCCCAAAAGTCAAGCATTATGTCTGAAACTCACAGTCTTTTTAAAAACATTCTGTATGCATACTAATAATGTACTTCAAACTGGAGCTAAAAAGAGGTTCAGAAAGTACAGGTTCAGTAGTATGGTATCTTCCATAATATTCTTAATGAGATTTATTAATTTCTGACTTTTTGGAGAAATAAAATGCATTGTATCTGTAGGCTTAGCTATTATCGTTGATTATCAAGAGAAATTGCCTTTCATTTTCAATTATCCTTCTGGCTATTACCTTTAGGGAATCTCCTGACTTGGCATTTATTTCTAAAAAGTAAACTTTTTGGGACCTCTGCATACAGCATATTCCCTATGCACTTTATATGCAGTTATTAATAATACACTAACATTTGCTTTAAAAAACCCTTTAAGTAAGGGTTTTTCTATAAAAATGGAGAATCTTGGATTAGTACTCAAAAATCCCAACCATCTAGACTTATGCATCTGGGTCTGGTATTTTAGTGATTACTGTGAAGCCAGTAAGGCCTCTATCCAATCTTGTTGCATCTTTATTTAATGCAAAGTTGATGTAGGAAGCGCTGCTATTAAATTGTAAAGCAGTGTCCGAGGTAAAAAATCCATGGATCTCACTGATGTCTGTCAAAGTCGAGCAGCTAATAATCCTATAGACAGCCTAGAAAGTGTAGTGCATGTGAGCCAGGGTGAAGAGTTTATCTTTATTACCCTTTTTAAAGTATCTCTCTATCTTGTTGAATTGCATAAACCAGATAACCCTATGGCCACATGATCTATGCTCAGGATAGAGAAAAATAAGTAGAACTTGTAAGACTATTCGTTGCTGTTGACAAAGCTAAATTTCCCAACAAGACAGCACTTATTTATTTGAATGTAAAAAGGATAGGAATCAAAATACTGGAGTTTTGAGAAGGATCTTTCCTACTTACTCACTCAGTGACAGTGGTATGTGTATTTGCCAGGTATTAGTTGATTGCAAAGAATAGAAATCCACACAGAGAAGCTTAGGTTAAAAGGATGGGAATAGGTTATTACTATAAAGCAGATGTAGCCAACTCTTTTAAACTGTGGGGATTATTCTTTGTCTTAATACCTAAATACCCTAATTCCAGTTTCCTTTTCAAATCCTGTGGGAAGCCCAACACCTGGGCCATCACTAACATGCAGGTTCCTTGGCAAAGTGTTTTGAGGGCCTGGTACTCTTTATTGTTAAATGTGTTGTTCCTAGATAATTTTACCTATCTCATCATTAGAGAAAATCAGCAATGCTGTTATTCACATACATGGCTCTTTGGAATCTCTCTGTAGTAAAACATATAGATTTTCCTACCTCCAAAGTATACCAATGTCATGTATGTCATCCTGATTGCATCGCTGTTTTTGACCTGCTTCCTCCATCATGCCTTCTATGAATTTTGGCTTCCAGAGATGCCCTCAAAAGCTGGTAGTGGGCTTCATGATAACTCAAAGGCAAATCTCCCTCAGAGTATGCAGAAAAATGTGAACAATAATTTGGTTTCTGGTCATCTTAAATGTACAGTTATAAGTTTACAGTGTAGGCATAAAGCCTCTTCCAACTGGATTTCTCTTAAACTTTTTATACTTGCTATTTTTTAAGAAGTTTAAGCTCTTATCCTACCACTGATTTGCTTGGGTCTAGTGTAGATCAAGATGATATAAATTCAAACTAATGTAATTTAATCTGCAGAATAAAGAGGGTAACAATCTTTTATTATGTGTCTAGCATGTTAATTTCTTAAGAGCTACTTCTAATTTAAGTCTTATAAGATCATACTCTATGATATAGGAATTTTATCTCCAGTTTGTAAAAGAAAAACTGGAGTTTAGAGATGTTTAAGAAAGAAAAAATGATGTCATCAAATTAAATTAATATATCCCATAATAATTTAGGATTAAGTATATAATATTGAAATTGAAAACTTGTACTCCTATATCAAAGATCGGATGTCTCATTCTGTGATTAATAAATTCAGCATATTTCACCAAATTTATAATATTGAAGCTAGTTGAGAAAATAAATGTAATAGGTGGCAGTGTTATAAATTAAATTGTTTCTGTCAAAAACTTACATGTTAAAGCGATAACCCCATTGTGGCAGTATTTGGAGAAGTCGAAGGACTTACAGAAGTCATGAAGTGTCAATAAGGTCATAAGAATGAGCCCTTAGTCCAATAGGATAGTGTCCAGATGAAAAGAGGAAAGACCATGTGAGGACAGGGCAGGAAGCCAGCCAGGAAGGGAGGGCTAAACGGAAACCAGCCTTGCTAGCATCTTGATCTTAGAGTTCCAGCTTCCCGAACTGTGAAAAAAGTAAATTTTTGCTGTTTAAGCCACCCAGATTATGAAATTTTGTTGTGACAGCTTGAACTAATACAGACAATAAAATGACCTTGCAATATTTCACATATTTTGACACTGTTATTGTTAAAGTTTTTTTTAAGATCCTAAGAAAACAAATTTAAAGTTTCCTAGTATAGGGCAATAAATCCGATTCTCTGTTTTTATTAAAGAATTTGATGCTAATTATGAGCTAGAGCATGCAAGTAAAAATAACATAAATAAAATCAGATTAAAACAATATTCTTAGAGTATTTTTAATATTTTACTACATCCAAATAAAAGTAGGTTTTCTCTAACTTTATATTACTATGTCATAGTAATGGCTTCGAAATATTTTTTTAAGATGTTTATGTATTTATTTTGATAGAGAGAGAGAAAGAGGAAAGGGCAGAGAGAGAGAGAGAGAGGGAGACAGAGGGTCTGAAGCAGGCTCTGTGCTGACAGCAGAAAGAGACCAATGCGGGACTCAAACCCAGGAACCGTGAAATCATGACCTAAGCTGAAGTCGGACACTTAACCAACCGAGCCACCACCCCTGAAATCTTCAAGATGTCCATTCAATCTGTCCAGTACTTTTATTGGAGAACACCCAGGTTCAGATTAGTTAAGTGATTTGTAAAGAGCATATTTAAGTATTAGCAAAAATGAGATTATAACCTATCTGCTATAGTCAGTGAGTGTTCCTTTCTGCTGCTTTCTTAAATACTTCCTTCCATATAAAATGTGTGTTTTATGCAAAACTGAGAAAACTTAGTTAAGTTTTATATAGATTCAAAAAGATGAGAAAAAATTATGGCTCCTAGGGGATTTTATAGTGAAATAACAGCTGATTTGGGAATCTAAATGCTAGTTACATTATTCTCTTAAAATCCACCATACCATACATGACATTTACCCACTCTCCTACTCCAAACTATATATTTTCTTTATAAAATAACTGACTATAAAGGGGAAAAAATAGTGATGCTTGAAGTCACAATGGACAAGACCAGAACTTTCATGACTTAATGCACGAAAAACATATTTTTGCTGAAACTACAGTCTGTTGGAAATCAGAACTACATTATTTAAACTACATGGTCACCACCACAGGCAAGGAAAGAGGACAGAGAGTCAAAGGCTCTTAATTCTCTTGGCCCACTCATCACATTTGCTCTCAATTTACTGACAAGAACCAGTCCGATGATTCCAACCTAATCATTAGGGCACCTATAAAGTATAGGAGAGACTATGGGCTGAATTGTGTCCAACCAAAATTCATATGAAGCCCAATGTCCCAATGTGACTGTATTTGGAGATAGGACCCATCAGGAGGTAATTAAGTTTAGATGAGGTCATAAGGGTGGGGCTCTGCTCCAATAGGGCAAGAGCCTTAATAAGACACCAGAGAGCTTAGTCTCTCAATCTTTCTCTTCCTACAAACTCACAAAATGGTCACGTACACACATAGTGAGATGGAAGATGTCTACAAAGCCAGGAAGAGAGGCCTCAGAATAATAACTGCCTTGGTGGTACCTTGATCTTGGACTTCTCAGCCCCCTGGAACTCTGAGAAATAAATTTCTAATGTTCAACTCATGCATTTGGGTATTTTGTTATGGCAACCCAAATTAAGGCACCAGGATAATGAATACTTGTTATCTCTCTCTTTTTCCTTTGTTATTATTGCTACAGTTGTTATTTTAGTTTACATTCTTGTTTTACATACTGGAAATTAGAGGTAAAGTAAAACAAATTCTTTAAATATTAGTTGATTAGAAGTTACCTTTGTCAAGAGAAAATGTGTCACATGTAAGTACACTTAATGTATTTATAAAAATTGTGTATCAGGGCGCTTGGGTGGCTCAGTTGGTTGAGCTTCTGACTTTGCCTCAGGTCACTATCTCATAGTTTGTGGTTTGAGCCCTGCATCAGGCTCTGTGCTGACAGCTCAGAGCCTGGAGCCTGCTTCAGATTCTGTCTCCCTCTCTGCCCCTCCCCAGCTCACTTTCTGTCTCACTCCCTCAAAAATAAATAAATGTAAGAAAATAAAATAAAATAAAATTGTGTATCATATCAATGTGACTTTGGGTCAGGAAGCTATTCGGTTTATTGGCTAAAAGCCTGGACTCTGAAATCAATCTGGATTTGAATTCTAGTTCTATCCACTTCTAGCTGAATGTCTGTGGGGAAAAATCACCTTTGTGGCATCCAATTTCTCATATATAAAGTATGGATAATAATTCACCTAGCGTTAAAGTTATTGAGCAACTAAATGGAATTACCATGGAAAGTAAACAGAACAATGCCTGGCATACAGTAAGTGCTACTCATGTGTTAGTTAAAATAAATGAAATAAATAGATTTGTCTGAGAAATTTAGAGTTGGAACAATACTTTAGAGATTGACTAAAGATACAAAAACTCAGTTTTTAATACTGGGGACCTATTAAATCGATTCTTTAATTTTGCATTACTGAATACTTAGGATGCCTTAGAGAATAGTAAAATCCCATGCATGTTCCACATAAAAAGCAGTTTGACAGCCAAGTAAATTTGAAGAATTCTGCATATTAAATCAGTTGACAAAGAAGTCATTCAGAAAAGAAACTGTTGAGGTTTGTTTAGCCAAGAGATTTGCTAACTTATTTTGAATAAGAATCAATTTAGCAACATATTTGAACATCCTGGGAAACTAATGTTTCACGAACACATTGTGGAAAATGCTGTCACACAAAAACCCTAGCATATACTAAGGAAACAGTAAAATATGACTTAGTTAACTGAAATGTAATAAAGTAGACAGCAGATTCCTGGGACTTGAGGTTAGACTATCAACTATGGTTGAAATAGGAGAAAAATAAGTAGGAAGACCTAACTAGTGGCAGTTCTTTAGGGGAATCTCATTCTGTAGCTTATTATAACTGAAGTACATGGTCAAAAGTCAGACAAGACAGAAAGGTGACTTGATATTGAGTTAAAAGTTTGGGTTGTCATATTTTAAA
>NC_043700.1:142531700-142602018 GCF_006229205.1 Suricata suricatta | reverse complement strand
GAGGAGGGAGAGAGAGTTGGGGAGAGAGAGGGATGCAAAACTTGAGAGACTATTGAATGCTGAGAATGAACTGAGGGTTGAGGGGGAAGGGGGAGGGGAGAAAAGAGGTGGTGGTGATGGTGGAGGGCACTTAAGGGGAAGAGCACTGGGTGTTGTATGGAAAACAATTTGACAATAAAATGTTATGGAGGAAAAAAAATTAAAAAAAAGAAGAGAATGGAGTGAATAGTTTATTATTTAGAAAGGACATATTAGTTCCTGTATGTATAAAGTTTACAGGAATTTTCAGAGTATAGTAGTGCCAACTGGAAGAAACTTATCCCTTAAGAAGAGTTGTTTATGATGTGGAAAGTGCTCTTTAAATATTACTTGGGACCACCAAAACACTTTCTTGAAATATACATGGTTATTGTGTATCTTAATGCGCTTAAATGAAGAGTTTAATAAATTTAGATCCTGCAGAAGTGATTGATAATAATATGTTGAAAGCATTAACGATTAGAAGTAGCTAATTCTATGTATATCTTGGAAGGGTGTAATTATGACAGTTGGTATGTCAGCTCAAAGCCAAACATCTGGATGCAAAGTGAAACATTCAATTATACCAAAATGTTCATGTTCAAGACACACGTCTGAATGATTCAGTGAAATATTCACTTTTTATTTGAATTGGTACTACCTATGATTTACATTACAATAGAGGCCCTATTATAGAGAGGAAAATACATCTGATTCTCTAAGCTACATTTTGTGATAAACACAAATCGTTTTATGCTGGAAATTGAACAGTTTTGTTAGATAGAAGTTATACAAAAGCAGTGGAAGGAGTGCCCTGAGGCACAGTCCCAAGTCTTTGAAGGGGGATGATAGAGATGGAAGCTGAAGAAGGCAAGGACACTGATAAATGATAGGTTCCACATTAGAGGGGAGGCATGGCATCCTGACCTTGTGGCTTCCAAGACCTGGAGCAGACAGATGTAGAGTCACAGGTGCAGAACAGCACTCCTCTTCCACCTCTGCCCTATCATAACCCCTAGTCTCATAGTTCATCTGCATTGCAGGAATAGCCCCACCTGACAGAGAAACTGTCCAGGGGGTTATGGTACTAAACTTGTAGGGTCAAACCCCCCCCCCAACCTGGAGGAGGAGTTTACCAAATGATTGAAAGCAGCCTCTATTAGAGATCACCCCACTAAGTGTCAAAGTTCCTCCAACACTAGAAAGACCCAACAATATCCAATCCCAAAACAACCGAGGGGCCCCTTCCACCTCGCAGAACCTGTCAAGATTCTCACGCCTTGAGAGTGTACTTTCACTTTAATAAACAACTGTGTGCTTCCTACTTTCCATCTAGCTGTCTTTATTGGTGTCTAATCTTCACCTAAATCTTTTCCTGGGAAATCCAAGGACCCAGACCTCCATTCATAAAACACAGACTCACTTTCACCCCTAACATCTTGCATATTAATAAAACAATGATGAATATAATAGAAATAGAAACGCTAATAGAATAAATCAACACCTTGTAATCTACATTCCCCTGCTGTGTGTCCTTCAATTCACAACCTGATCTAGGTGGGCAGACAATACTAGATGAAAACTGAGCCACAAAGTAGCTCTTCCAATGTTACCCAAAATAAGGGGCAGAAAAAGTACCCTTCAATCTTCTGATCCCTAAATAGGCCATATTCTCTCAATATTTGCTCTTGTAACATAGCTTACAAATGAATGATTATATTATTACCTAGGATTTTACAGGGTTATTTTTCATACAGGAAAAAAAATAGTTTTTTTCATACAGTCCTTTACAGGAACTGAAAGAAATTGAGTGACTCAAAGTTATAGAGCTCATAAAAGGCTGGTGCTAGACTGAAACATAGATTTTTGTTACTCTTATTTGAAATGTCATGTTGTATAAAATACATAAAGGAATTATGTAAAAAAATCCAGGTGATTAACTACTCTGTATTTCACTAAAGTTTTAAATGAAAAAGTAAAACAATGGAACTATTCATAATAACTGATATATTTAATAACAGATACCAGAAATGACTTAGTATAAAAACATAAACTATATTTAGAGACAGTGAAACACTAAAAAGTTAATTGTAAGTAGTTTCCAATCAGATATATAATTTCCAATGTTAAATTATATATGTTCAAAAGAATACAATCTTTCAAAATTGGTACTATTATTTTATTAAGGCAAATATCTGCAGAAACTCTTAATTTGATTTGCATTCAGCAAAGTGTTTAGTTTAGAGTAGGCCTTTAATACATGTTTATTGAAGTCAACCAATAACAAATTATACAAGGCAATCTGTAACTTATTAAGAAATTTTTATAAGTTAATCACTTTTGGAGAGCAAAAATTTTAATCTAATTTTCCAATCTTACCTTGTATAAATCAAAATGTTACCAAATTGGGCTTACCAGTGTATTATTTGGAAAAGACTGACATTTCAGTTTTCTTAAAATCAGTTCCATCTTCACAAAACAATTCTGTCACCATCAAGAAAATGTGACTCTGGTAGCCCCCCCCAAATATGTAACCCATCATGATTATTCTAAAGTGGAGGAAATAAAAAGAAAATCCTGTAACTCACAGGCAGAAGATCAGAAATGGCTGTAAAAATATATGTATCATTTTATTTTGCTCCTATCTCATGTACAGATGCATAGACAAAGGAGAAAAGAAGGCATATCAGTTGCATCAAGTCCATGTTAAAAACTAATGTAGGAAAAAAGGTCATTTAGGATTTATTTATTGATTTATATTTCAATCTTAACTGACAGACTGATAAAGATTCCTGATATTTGTGAGACTTTTAATGTCATACAAAGATTTACGTAAACATGAATTTTAAAGAAAAGTTAGCATGAAATTAAATAAAAATAAGAAAAATACATTAAGTGTATATTAATCTGCTATAATTTTAATAGTCTATTTAACTCAGTTCTTAATCTTCATTTTAATTGACCTCTCTGCATCATTTAAGACTGCTGATTGTGCTTTCTTCACAGATGTACTTTCTTCCATTGGCTTCTAGGACATAACTTTTTCATGTTTAATTTTTTTCTTTTATATACCATTGACTGCTTCTAATCATTACCCTCCATTACTTTCTACTTTCTCTTGGGTACTTTAATACCCAACACTGAAGTGTCCCCCAGCTCAATTATAGTGATTGGATAATGATCTCATCTACTACCATCTCTTTAAATATCATTAATATGATGATGCTCTAACTTTATTTTTCCAACAAACTTCTTTCCCAAATTCTTACTTTTATATATCCAATTTCATCTACTGAGCATTATAATTTCCATATTCCAAACTTGAACCATTAGTATTGCACCTAAACTACTTCATCTCAATTGATGGCATCTGTATTCTTCGCATTGTGAAGTCTAAAACCTCTGCAGCCATGCTTGATTTCTTTTATTATCCAACATACTACATCTAATTCATCAGTACACCCTGTTGGATCAATTTTAAAAATAGGATCTAACCATTTCTCATCAAACTTATGGCCACAACCCTGTCTGATCTACCATTATCCCTAAGGTAGGTTGAAATTTCTGTTTTCTAAAGGTTTTCTTACTTCTATTTTCTACCACTACAGTCTAATTTCAATACATTAGCTAAGTGATCCTCAGGAAGATAGGGTAAACAAAGGCAAAGAGTTTTTGTACTTAGAATGGCCATAAAATCACACTTATATTTCAATTTAACTCTATTACATGTTACTACCTGAGATTAAAGATAACAAAGGCATTATTTTATAACATCTGGAAAGACACTTTGAAGAGAAAATAAGTCAGGGAAAGAAAATGTGCATCAGATTATACATAAAATAAAAAATGGAAAACCTTGGAATAATCACATTGACCTACCTAAAATGAATCTACTGATATGGCAAGTTAGTCACTTTTGCTTTATTGTGATTTTTTAAAATATCTTTAGAATAGAATTAGAAAGAATGAGGCAATTTCTTCCTTTTCTTTATGCTCCACAACTGTGAAAGTCAAATTCTGAGTTAAGCAGGGCTTTGGGTCCTAGAGAATCGGGGTTCCCTGCTCCCAGGGTAGAAATGACAGGTTTTCTTTCCTATAGGAGGAGGACAATTTAAGTACAAGAAAAATTGTTAGTGCTCTGAAACTTTTACAGTCAGGGTGGTTTAAAACTACCAGACATGGGAAATTTCTACAGGACTGAAAGAAAAGGTAATATCTTCCAGTTCCTAGAACAGTGGAAAATAATTCAATAGTCTACTAAAGAATCCAGGGTAGGTGATAGAAACTCATGAGGCTAATTGTGAGTTTTATATAGGTAGTGAAAGACTGATCTGGGATGACACTTGATTGCTATCTTGACATAGGAACACAGAAGCAGTGGAGGTATTTTTATACCTCTCTTTTTGGAAAACTGTAGATTTGGATAAAAAAATAAATGGCTCATTATATATTGAAATTCAAATTCTCACCCACATGTGAAGAGGAGACTCAGGATAATTTATATTTGTTTATAAAGAATAAAATAAATACAACTTTTCCTGCACCTCAAAATTATAGCAGAAGAACAATTAAAACCTCTGCAGTAGATCCAGTCCACACAGATCAGATTAATACCCAAAAGACAAGGTGAAATTTCAACATGGGATATAGGGCCCAGCTGAAATAGAAAAACTAACGTAACAATGTGCTTACGTTAAGAAATTGCTTTCGTGATGAACAACTCTGTTCATATTAAATATATATGACACTAATTCTTAGAGAATCATCATTAGAATTAAACAAATCTGGAATCTTAATTGTTGAGTATCCAATCACTATCTAAAAGGGAAAATTCCATCCTAGTGTAGAAAGAAATATTCTAACTGATATAAAAATCAAATTAAGTGAAGCTAAACTAAAGATTATTTTCAGATACTTGACAGCATTTATGACAAAAAGATATCATCATTCATCTGAATAGTTAAATGAGCTTCAGACTACTGTTTTTATTACAAAAATTAGTTTAAATACACATTTACTCAGATGGAACAGTATCCTATACAGCATTCATGAATGTTGATCATCATGAATTGTTTAATTGTTTGTGTTTTACAAAATTTTCTGTTGGAACCATGTAAAGTTTCATTACCAATACTGGTAAATACTTGTCTCTTTTTATTTATGGAAGGTTCAGTTCTACGCCATTAATCCAAAAGGAAAAACAATAAATTTAATCCTACAGTACACTGTTTTTCAACTAGTCCCAAACTGGTATAAATGTAACAAATACTACCAAAGAACAAGAATTTCAATTCATCTGTTATTAGTAAAAAAAAAAAAAAAAAAAAAAAAAAAGGTGTGACATTAGAAAGATGGCCGAATGGAAAGCCATAGCCCCCATTTTTACACAAAGAGACCAACTTAACAACAATGGACAGTCCCCAGAAGACCTTTGTGAGATCTCTAGAAATCAGGTGCTGGACTCCAGGCAAGAGCAAAGCCAAGAACATGTGCAGTAACACAAATAGAAAAGCCATTTCATAAACTGCTTTTATAGTGTTTAGGTAAGTTCCTTCTACTCTGACTTTCTCAAGGGTTTTTATTAAGAACGGGTGCTGTATTTTGTCAAATGCTTTTTCTGCATCTATCGACAGGATCATATGGTTTTTATCCTTTCTTTTGTTAATGTGGTGGATCACATTGATGGATTTGCAAATATTTAACCAGCCCTGTAATCCAGGAATGAATCCCACTTGATCATGATGGATAATTCTTTTTATATGCTGTTGAATTCAATCTGCTAGTATCTTGTTGAGTATTTTTGCATCTGTATTCATTAAGGATATTGGTCTGTAGTTCTCCTTTTTTGCTGGGTCTCTGTCTGGTTTGGGTATCAAGGTGATGCTGGCTTCGTACAATGAGTTTGGAAGTTTTCCTTATATTTCTATTTTTGGAATAGTTTGAGAAGAATGGATATGAGCTCTGCTTTAAGTGTCTGGTAGAATTCCCCTGGGAAGCCATCTGGCCCTGGGCTCTTATTTGTTGGGAGATTTTTGATAACGGATTCAATTTCTTCACTTTTATTGGTCTATTCATGCTTTCTCTCTCTTCCTGTTTGAATTTTGGCAGTGCATGTGCATTTAGGAATTTGTCCATTTCTTCCAGATTGTCCAGATTGTTGGCATATAATTTTTCATAGTAATCTCTGATGATTGCTTGTATTTCTAAGAGATTGGTTTTAATAGATCCTTTCTCATTCATGATTTTGTCAATCTGGGTGCTCTCTCTTTGCTTTCTGAGGAGCCTGGCTAGACCTGAATGTGAGACAGGAAACCATCAAAACCCTCGAGGAGAAAGTAGGAAACAACCTCCTTGACCTTAACCGCAGCAATTTCCTACTTGACACATCCCCAAAGGCAAGGGAAATGAAAGCAAATCTGAACTCTTGGGACCTCATCAAGATAAAAAGCTTCTGCACCACAAAGGAAACAATCAAGAAAACTAATAGGCAACCGACAGAATGGGAAAAGATAGTTGCAAATCACATATCAAATAAAGGGCTAGTATCTATAATATACAAGGAACTCACCAAACTTCACACCCACAAAACAAATAACCCAGGGAAGAAATGGGCAGAAGACATAAACAGACACTTCTCCAAAGAGGACATCCAGATGGCCTACAGGCACATGAAGCAATGCTCAACATCACTCATCATCAGGGAAACACAAATCAAAACCACACTGAGATACCACCTCACGCCAGTCAGAGTGGCTAAAATGAAGAAATCAGAGACTATAGATGCTGGCGAGGGTGTGGAAGATGGGCACCCTCCTACACTGTTCGTGGGAATGTAAACTGGTACAGCTGCTCTGGAAAAGCAGTGTGGAGGTTCCTCAAAAAACTATCCATAGAACTCCCTTATGACCCAGCAAGAGCACTGCTAGGGATTTACCCAAGGGATACAGAAGTGGTGATGCAGAGGAGCACATACCCCAATGTTCATAGCAGCAATGTCAACAATAGCTAAAACATGGAAAGAGCCTAAATGTTCATCACCTGATGAGTGGATCAAGAAGATGTGGTGTGTATATATATACAATGGAGTATTACATGGCAATGAGAAAGAATGAAATCTGGCCATTTGTAGGAAAGTAGATGGACCTCAAGGGTGTCATGCTAAGCGAAATAAGTGAGGCAGAGAAGGACAGATACCATATGTTTGCACTCACAGGTCTAACAGGAGAACAGGAGAAACCTAATGGAGGACCAGGGGGAGGGGAAGAAAGAAAGAGAGTTGGGGAGAGAGAGGGACACAAAACTTGAGAGACTATTGAATACTGAAAACGAACTGAAGGTTGAAGGGGGAGAGGGGAAAGAGGTGGAGGTGATAGAGGAGGGCACTTGTGGGGAAGAACACTGGGTGTTGTATGGAAACATTTGACAATAAATTACTTAAAAAAAGAAGGAAAGGGAAGTGAAGGGAAGGGAAGGGAAGGGAAGGGAAGGGAAGGGAAGGGAAGCCATTTCCTAACAACTGTGATAAACCTTTCCCCAAGACAGCACAGATTGGTGCAACTGAAAGGAAAAGACCAGATCAGAGCTTCTTCGGGAGGGCACAATAAGAATAAAATGTACATCCAATGTTTCAGCTTCAGAGGATGTCCCAATAAAGTGGTTTCTGTGTTTCTTGATTTGTAGTACTGATGGGGAACTGCCATACTTTTGATGTCTGGGGGCCACTGAGAACAATAGAGCTCAGCAGATTATTCAGTGCCAGAGAACCTGAAGTATTGTAGACAAATATTGAAAGGATCAAGAGATTTACAATCTTTTAAAAAACACACGAGTAGACATAATTAGGAAATTACATGTCCAAACTCAAGGATATATCCCTGGTAATGATTTGAGAATCCTTAAGAATCTGGGCTAATTGGTGAAGGAATCCTACACAAAGTCAGTTTGTGAGGACTGAGAGGAGTGTCTGTTTTTCAAATGCATACATTACAGCTAAAAATAGCAGAGTATGCAAAAAACAGGAAAATGTCGCATAGAGAATCAAAATAAATCTCCAGAAACTGACCCAAAATAAATGGAGATCTATGAATTACCTAACAGAGTTGAAAATAATAGTCTCAAAGAAGCTCAGGGTACTACAAGAGAACACAGACAACTAAATAAGATAAGGAAAATAATGCATGAACAAGATGAGAATAACAACAAAGAGACAGAAACAGAAACTGCAAAGAAAAAATATAAATTCCAGAACAGAAGAATGTAACAAAAACATTGAAAAATACATTAGAGGAGATGAATAGCAGACTTGATCAATCAAAAGAAAGAATCAGTTACCTGAAGATAGGTAATTTGAAGTTATCCTCTCAGAAAAATGAAAAGAAATTAAAGGGAATAAAGCTTATGGGACTTGTGGTATAACAATAGTCACATAATGGGAGTCCCAGAGGAGAGAAAAAATTTGAGAAAATAATGGCCCCCAAATATCTCAAACATAAGTAAGGAAATAGACCTTCAAATTCAATGAAGTCAAAGATCCCAATAAGTAAACACAAAGAGGCCCATACTGAGATGTATCATAAGCAAACTATCAATAATTGAAGACAAAGGGAGAGTCTTGAAACTAGCCAGAAGAAAAGCAACTTGTCACTATAAGTAAGCTCCCAAAATATTACCAGTGGATTTTTCAGCAGTAGTGCAGTTGAATGATATATACAAAATGCTCAAAGACAAAACAAAATAATCAAATGAAAATATATCTGGTAAAAGAAATCCTTCAAAGTGAAAGAGAGATAAATGCCTTCCCAGATAAACAAAAGCAAAGGGAGTTTGTCACACTTAGCCTACTTTACAAGAATTACAAAAGGAATCCTGCCAGTTGAGTCAAAGGATGCTAGACAACAAAAAGAAGCATATGAAAGCACAAAGCTCTCTGATAAAGGTAAATTTATACAAAATCCTGTAATGCTATAATTATAATGCATAAATAACTTTCAATTATAGTATTAACTTAAAAATAAAATCATAAAATGTAATTATAGAATCACATTAATGGAAACAAATTATTAAAAAACATAATCTATGACAGTGATAATATAAAGGCAAGAAGAGATATAAAACTAGATTTTCTTGTATGCAGTTGAATATAGTTACCAGTTAAAAGTATATTGTTATGGATGAAGAAGATGTTGTTTATATATACAATGGAATACTACATGGCAATGAGAAAAAAATGAAATCTGGCCACTTGTAGCAAAATGGATGGACCTAGAGGGAATCATACTAATCGAAATAAGTCAGGCAGAGAAGGACAAATACCATATGTTGTCACTCATAGGTCTAACAGGAGAAACCTAGTAGGAGACCATGGGAATGAGAAAGCAGGGCAAAGCATTGGGGAGAGGAGGTGAAGCAAATCATGAGAGACTCTTGAATGCTGAGCACAAACTGAGGGCTGAAGAGGGAGGGGGAAGAGTAAGGGGGTGATGGTCATAGAGACAGGGCACTTGTGGGGAAGAGCACTGGGTGTTATATGGAAACCAACTTGTTAATAAACTATATTTTTTTTAAAAAAAAGTATATTGTTACAGGAGAGTTCAATCACCAAAAGACAGAGTTAGGAGTACCCCGGCCCCCCAGCCACCATTCCCCATAAAGAACAACAACTAGACATCTATCCACGAATGAAAATAGCCTTGGAAGTGTTCATGAATCCACTTAAGGAGATTCAGCAATGTAGTGGAGCAAAAACCCTGAGAAAAATGCACAAAAAGCATAGGAAGAATTGCTTGATTTTGTTAACATCATTTCATCCCAGGCCAACACATCTTAGTGCTAAGAAGGAATTCCCCAGCCCAAGAGTGTTCCCCTCATCGGAAGGAAGTGAGCCAGGTGAGTGACTAGAATCTCCAGTATTTCAGGGCAGTGCATGTAAGTTTCACTTCATCTAGAGATCTGTATAGCTGAGACATCTGGAGATAGCTAGGAAGAAGGAAGTAGGGGAGGGGCTACCATAATCAGTCATGCAGCAACAAGACTACAGTTCCCAGTGGCCTGATCTGTAGGGGATTCTAGCGGCTATCACTGAGGACTTCAGCAATTCTTCTGGACACTGTAGAACATCATCATAGAGGACCCTGTCATGGATATTGGTGGCTTGTTCCACAGATAACCAGAGCTGCTTTAGGATATTGATGGCCAACACCACCAAAATTGATCCCCTGTAGCCTTCACCATTGAGGGTCCCACAAATTTTTACTTTCAGACCCCAGATGCCTGAGTCCTTCCCTCCCATTCCTCTCACTGGAACTGCCACAGCCAGTGCCACAGTGGACATTGTAGTCCTCAGGATCCAGTGTGTCTCTGCACCTTAAGCCAGCTTCAGTGTCTGTGGCAGCATGTGTGAATTATGTCTTCCCACTCCCCCAAAGCTGACCCCCATGGCCATATGCACTCCCACTATGAGATCCTAAGGCTGCAAAAATGAACACCAATAGTCCAGCTCCTGCAGATTCTCAGGCTCTCAGAGAGAACTTTAACTGCTGTACACAACCACAGCCAGCCTTCACTTTTACTCTGCCAGCTTGATTCCCATCACCAGCAGCCACCACCATCTTGGTGCCTGCAGCTAGTCCCTGCGGCTACATGACTGCATATCAACAACCTGGGACCCTGCAACTGTTAATATGCCATCATGAGTTCTGACTTTGGCCTTCACCTTTATGTGTGTGCCTGCAGACAGTCCACACTACCAGCATGTGCAAAACCACTGGCTCCGTCTACCACTACCACCTGCCTGGCTCTTGCCACGGGAACTGGGGGCATTGTTGAGAATTCCAACAGCCCTAGCAGGCTCTATGGACCCCCTTGACTCTTGCCACCAAGAGCCACAAGGCTGTCAATGAGCTAGAAACCAAGTGCCTGAGCCAAAACACAATGCCCCACAAACCTGGAATCATTCATATCACCCCAGAAATTAGTGCTCCACACCACTAGTCCCAGAGCCACAAAATCCCCAATATGTCCCATCCATAGGTGAATGTCTTTCCTGAAGCTAATCTATAAGTGGAAAAGGTGACTGCTTCCTCAAATGTGCAAATATTTACAGAAGGGTACAGGGATCACAAGGAATCAGAGAAACTTGATACCAACAAAGGAATACAATAAACTTTCAGTAATTGATTCCAAAGAAATGGAGATTGACAAGGTTTCTGACAAAAATGAAATGTGATTATTTACAGTCAATTGGAAAATGACATGAGGATACAGATAAACAATTTAACAGAATCAGGAAAACCATTTAAGAACAAAATGAGAAGTTCAACAGAGAGAAAGTATAAAAAAGAACCAATCAGAAATTTTGAAGCTGAAGAATATAACGATTAAATTAAAAACTGCAGTGGAGAGCTACAACATCAGACTTGAACAATCAGAAGAAAGAACTACTTCTCTTTGTGTGATTTCAAAGATAGGCAATTTCAAATGAAGCAGTAGGAGGAGAAAAGCTATCTTTCAGATTTGAAGGAAAGATAATGATATTCCCAGACAAATGAAAGCTGAAGGAGTTTATCACCACTAGACCAGACTTACAAGAAATGCTCTTTTTCAAAGGAAATTTTTCAAACTGGAAAGAAAGTACACTAATAAAATGAACTCATATAAAAGTATAAAATGCATTTATAAAAGTAAGTATATAGTCAAATTCAAATATTCGAATACTGTAATGGTAATAATATGAATCACATAGCTCTAGTGTAAAGGTTAAAACAAAATAATTAAAAATAACTGTAGCTACAATAACTTGTTTATGGATATACAATATAAAAAGATGTAAATTTTGGCATCAAAACCATTAAATATGACAGAGTAGTAATAAAAATATTGAGCTTCTGTGTGTGAACAAATTATCAGCTTAAAATGGACTGTCATAATGGTAAGATGTTTTGTGTAAGCCTCATGTTTTTCACAAAGCAGAAACCTATAGTAGATACACAAAAGATAAACAGAAAAAAGTCAAACCATATTACTATAGAAAATTATCATTTCACATAGGAAGACAGCAAAAGAAAAAAGAGACAAAGAATCTACAAAATACTCAGAATAAAATGAACAAAATATCAATAGTAAGTCCTATTATTACCTATCAATAATTTATTTAAATAAAATGGAGTAAATTTTCCAACAACAAGATATGGAATGGCTGAACATACCCAAGTATATGTTGGCAAAAAGAATTTACTGCACCTTTGAAGATACACATTGGCTGAAAATGAAAGGATAGAATAAGTTATTCCATGCAAATGGAAACCAAAAGACAGCAGAGGTAGCATACTTATATTAGACAAAAAAAAAATAGACATTAAGTCGAAAATTATAATAAGAGAAAAAGAAAGTCATTGTATAACGATTAAGAGGTCAATTCATCAAGTGGAAATATCAATAGTAAATAAATATGTGCCCAACATTGGAACACCTAAATATATAAAGCATATAGTAACAGGTAATAAAGGAGAAATAGATAGCAATTAACTAAAAGTACCAGATTTCAATACCTCACTTTCAATAATAGATAATCATCCATACAGAAAATCCACATGCATCTGAACTACACTTTCTACCAAATGGGCTAACAGACATGTGTAGAATGTTCCACGACAGCGGCAGCATGCGAATTCTTCTCAAGTGCACAGTGAATATTTTGCAGGACAGATCATGTATTAGGGCCACAAATCCTAATAAATTTAATTGACTGAAATCATATCAAACACCTTTTCTGCATACAACGGTATGAAACTATAAATTGACAGCCGGGAACAAATCTGGAAAATTAACAATATATGGATATTGAACAACACATGCCTAAACAACCAATGGCTCAAAAAAAATCAAAAGGGAAAATTAAAAACTTGATACCTATATATATCTGTATCTATTTATATCTATATCTGTCTTAGACAGAAATGGACACATAGCAAACCAAAACTAAAGGGCGTTAGCAGAAACAATTTTAAGAGGGAATTTTACAACAATAAATGCCTACATAAAGAGAAAAGACAACCTGACTTTAAACCTCAAGAGAATAGAAAAAGGCAAATAAATAAAATACAAAGTTAAAAGAAGAAAATAACAAAGATTAGAGTGAAAATAAACAAAAAAGGAGGCTAAAAGGGCAAGATAAATGATCAGTGGAACTGACTGGAGACTTGGCAAGACGGCAGAGAAGTACTTCCTGACTGAATCTCTTAAAGAAGTGATGAAGCCAAAGAATTCTGAACCACAAGAGTCTGGGAGGAAAAGAGATGGAGTTCACTAAGAAGACAGCCTCATAGGTGCGTAATTGCAAACTGGGAAAGATAAAGATGGGCCAGGACCCAGAGGTACAGAGGGGAGGGAGCACCTTCTGTAGAGAAACAAAGGGAATAAAAAGAATGGCTGGGGAATTGTAGAACTGTACCTAGAAAAGAGAAAAACCTTGGCCTGGGACAGAGAGGGATTCTATCATTGCATCTCTAACTGCAGGGCTTTCAGAGAGAGAGATCCCATCTCTAACTGTGGAGTTTATTTGGGCTGGGTGCCCTGGTCCCAGAAGTTCCCTCTGGGACAGTCAGTATGCAAGGGATGCAGTTGGCATTAGCAGGAGCCAGTCCTCTGCTTGGTCCGCTGCCAGGAAGTGCCCTGGCTTGTGGGATTACATTTCAGGTGGTATCATTAATGTGCAGGGAGTAGAGTTTGAAATAGGGCTGGATGTGGGACACAGGACTTGGTCCACCTTGGCTGTGACCACTGCACAGTGAGATTGAACCCAAAGGAGTGATTTGGAACACCTGGTTCCACAAGGGACTGGGAGGTTGCCATGTTTCTCCCCACAACCACCAAGGCGGGGCCTAAGGGAGTGGTCCTGAGGGACACACAGTGGAGGCAAGACCCGCTGATACCAAACCACACCCATCTTCTTATCTGCGCTGAGCATCTGCTTTTATACCAGAGCCAGATAGATGCTGTGGAAACAGCCCCTCACCCAAGACCAGCACTGATACACTACCGTGATGAACTCTAGATCAATTCTTGCTATTCAGATATATTTTCCCTTACCTCATTCTTCTCTCTCCCCTCCTTTGGACTGGTTTTTCTGGTTACAGGTTTGCTTAAACAGGCATACTTAATCCATTCTCCGGATGCATATTCTACACCTCCTTTGTTACCTTCCTTTCTCTCTCTCTGAAATAATCAGACTATATAGTTTCTGTTAACATTATCTTCGGTTTTTTTCCTCCTCACCTCCTGCCATATTCTCCTTTTTCCCTCTCTGAATTAAGCCTTTTAGCCGCTCTACCTGGTCAATGTTCAATTTCTCTTTTTCCCCACCCCTGTCTCTTTGTATGTGTTCTCTCTTTGTATGTGTTCTTCCATCACCACTGCCTCCACCCTGCTCTTTATTTGTAGCTGGGATTTCTGGTTTTATGAACTTAGACTGCCCTTTGTCTTTTGTTGTTCTTGTATTGTGGGTTTTTCTTTTTTTCCAGTTTGCTCATTTGATTTGTTTGTGTGTTTACATGCTTTTGTTCCCTGTTTGTTTTTCTGTCTATTTTCCTTTCCAGGGCTACCTCAAGAAACAAACCAAAGTACACATGGTGGAAAGTCCCAAATAACACTATGAGTAGGGAAATAAAAAACCAAAGTGGTAACAAGAGAGACCGAGAGGCACCATTAAAATAAACTTCCTGAACGGACAGGCTCTGGGCAGTCTATGAGCCTCCTTTAATATAGCAGTACTCTCAGGTACAGAGCACACAACAAGCTTTTACAACATACAAGAGACAGAAAACTAGCCAAAATGATGAAACAGAAGAATTCTCCTCAAAGGAAATTCCAGGAAGAAAGGACAGGTAAAGAATTGGTCAAAGCAGATATAAGCAAAATAACTGACCAAGAATGTAAAACAATAGTCATAAAATTAATTGGTTGGCTTGAAAAAGGCATGGAAGACACCAGAGATGCTGTTGCCACAAAGATTATGGATCTTAAAAATAGTTATGATGAATTAAAAAATGCTATAAATGAGGTACATAGTAAAATGGAGGTGGCCACTGCACAGATTGAAGAGGCAGAGAGGAGAATAGGTGAATTAGAAGATACAATTATCGAAAAAGAGGAAGCCGAGGAAAAGAGAAATTGATCCAGGAGCATGAAAGGAGAATTCAAAAACTAAGTGATGCAACCAAATGAAACAATGTCTGTATCACAGGAATTCCAGAAGGAGAAAGGAGAGAGAGAAAAGGGGCTGAAGGGGTACTTGAACAAATTATAGCTGAGAACGTTCCTGTTTGGCCATGGAGGCAGGTGTGATCTTCAGATGCCCGGGCAACAAGGGCTACCTCCTCACCTCAATGGGACCTTACCCAGGGCTACCCAGGAGACCATTCCCCGAATTTTCCCACCCTGAGCAACGAACACATCTTCACCTGGAACAAGGAACTGACATGTCTGCACACAGAACAAGGAACAGCTACCAAAATTACTGTTTATAGACATACCAATGCCCCTCCCCCTCAGCCAACCTTATGAAAATGCGCCACCCCACCACCATGTGTGATTTCTCTGGCCCCACTCTGTCCGGTCCAATGAACCTCACCCAAGAGCACTCCCAATAAAGGCCTTTTATATTTATTTCTGATCTCGGTTTTCTGCATTGTCTTTGAGGCCTTACATTTGGTGCTAAAACCTGGGGGAGGTTTTGAGTCCCCAGCCTTGGTCAGGGACCCCTCCTTCCCAATGTCAGACCTCACCTCTCCAAAACTCTCACAGGGTAAGCCTATACTTTGTATGCATGTGTGTGTGATTGTGTGGCTCCACCGGACCAGGTCCCATAGAGTCTGATTGGGCCCCCACCCACAGTTCCGTGGTGACCTCATAAGACTCAGGGCTGAATCAGGCCCAGGTCCTGATCCATGTCAGGGGTTTATACCAAACTGTCAAAGCCAAGAAGCACCTAATTCTCCACGAGGAGAGCGGCCAGATGGGCAAAGCGAGTGTTTCCCATACCCTCTAAGTCCTCTCCCAGCCCCATTATAACTCCTGACTCCCCACCCTTGGCCACCCAAACCATTCCCAAATAACCTAAACCCTGACCTTCTCTGCCCTCTCAGAAAGGTCACTGGAGCAGAAGGTGTAATCTGGGTCCACGTCCCTTTCTCCCTCCAGGACTTATCCCAAATAGAAAAACGCTTAGGGTCTTTTTCCACTAATCCTGCAGCCTATATTAGTTCTGCTACCTCACCCAGGCGTATGACATCACCTGGCATGACATTTTTGTCACCCAGGCATCCACCCTCTCCCCCAAAGAATGAGACTGCATCCTGGAAGCAGTCTGGATGCCAACAGGGGCTCTTGCTGTCCTGCCAGCAGACTCTGAGTGGGACTATCAGGCAAGACAAGATGGCCACCGTAGGCGGGACTGAAAGCTTCAATGCCTCCTGGTGGAAATGCATGTCGCTCTAAAAAAGGTGGTCAACTTTAATAAGCTGAAGGAAATCTTACGAGGCTCTGAGGAAAACCCTGCTATCTTTCTCAGCCGCCTTACCGAGGCACTTACTCAATACACCCTTCTTGACCCCGCTTCCCCAGCCAGAGTCATGGATCTCACAACCCACTTCATTACCTAGTCAGCTCCAGACATCCAAAAACAAAAGAAGGCAGAGGAGGGCCCTCAAACCCCAATACAGGACTTGGTGAGAATGACATTTAAAGTCTTTAACGCTCAGGAGGAGACGGCTGAGGACTGTCGCCAGGCTTGCAAGAAACAGAAGGTAACAATCCAAACTCAGGCGTTGGTGGCAGCCCTGAGGACCACAGGCCCCAGGGACCAACAAATGAGGGTCCCCACAAAGTCCACCTTGCCAGAGGCTTGCTTCAAGTGCAATAACGAGGGCCACTGGGCCCTCCAATGACCCAACCCGGGGACCCCAATCAGGCCCTACCTGGCCTGTTGACAGATGGGGCACTAGAAGTCAGATTATCCTTCAGTCAGATCCTCATTGGTGCCTCCACCTGGGGGACCATCTGACCAGACAATCCCCCATACTCAAACTCTTTGTGTTGATGGACAACAGACAAAGCCTGGACTTGGGGCCCCCTCTCACTGTATCCAAGGCCAGGGTAATGCTCCAGGTAGCAGGTAAATCCATTTCCTTCCTTGTGGACACAGGTGCTACCTTCTCCGTCTTGCCATCACTCAGGCCCTACTCCTCCTTCACCTGTCTCAGTAATGGGAAGTGATGGCACAACCTCTTGCCCAGTCAAAACCCTCCCACTCTCTTGCTCACTCGATGGATTCCCCTTTTCTCACTCCTTTCTTTTTATTCTGTCATGTCCCATACCCCTCCTGGGATGTGATCTCCTCCAAAAACTGGGGGCCTCCATTCATATCCACCCCTTTCTACTCAAACCACTTTCTTACTGATGCCTTTTCTCTCTCCAGACCCCAACTCTCACATCCCTTCCCTCCCCGACCCTGTCAACCCATCAGTTTGGGACACTTCCAAACCAGCGGTCACCACTCACCACCAACCTGTCCACATTTGTTTTAAACAGGGGGCTGGCTTTCCCTCTTGGGCCCAGTTCCCCATATCAGAAGCTCATAAATGGGGCCTTAAGCCTATCATTACCCATCTATTAGACATCTATTAGCTCCTCATTCCAACGAACTCCCCTTGCAATGCCCCCATTCTCCCTGTCTGCAAACCCTCTGGGGCCTACCAGCTGGTCCAGGAACTCCGCCTCATAAATGAGGCAGTAGTACCCATAGACCCGGTAGTCCCCAATCCTTATACCCTCCTCTCTCACATTCCCCCTTCTACTACACACTTTACTGTCCTAGATCTCAAAGACACCTTCTTCATGGTACCTCTACACTCAGATTCTTACTTTCTCTTTGCTTTTCCTGGGAGGACCCTGACACCCGCACCTCAGGGTAGCTTACTTAGACAGTCCTTCCTCAAGGTTTTAGGGACAGTCTCCACTTATTTGGACAGGCCCTTGCCAAAGACCTCACATCCTACAGCCTAGAACCAAACACCCCCCTTCAGTATGTAGATGATCTTTTACTCTGTAGCCCTTCTCTCCACCACTCTCAAAAGGCATCCACTGCTCTCCTAAACTTTCTGGGCACACGTAGCTACCATATTTTTCCATCCAAAGCTCAACTATGTACTCCCACTGTAACATACTTGGAAATTTCTGTAACCCCCACCTCTAAGGAACTCACAACTGATCGCATTCAACTTCTACAAAATCTCCAACCCCCCCCGCCCCCCAAACTGCTAATCAAATTCTTTCCTTTCTGGGACTAGCAGGGTTCTTTCAGCACTGGATCCCCAACTTTGCCGTGTTGGCCAAACCTCTATACCAAGCTTCCAGAAAAAAACCCATGGGGCCATTCACATCACCTGCCTTAGTTAGACAACATTTTTCCAAACTCTGAGACACCCTAACCACTACTCCAACTCTCACTCTCCTCAACCTCTCTTGTCCTTTCCACCTATTTATGAATGAATGCACAGGGGTGGCTACAGGTCTCCTGGCCCAGACAGTAGGCCCCATCTACCACGCTGTCACTTATCTTTCAAAACAGCTAGATTCTACTGTTAGATGGTGGCAGCCTTGCCTCCACACTCTGGTGGCAGCCACCAAACTCACAAAGGAGTCCCTCAAACTCATTCTGGGACTACCCCTAATAGTCTTCTCCTCCCATCACCTCTCTGAACTTCTAGGCCATAAATCCCTTGCCCACCTCAGTCCTTGTCGTGTCCAATTATTCCACCTTCTCTTTATCGAAAACCCCCACATCACTCTGTTACCTTCCCCCACACTCAATCTGGCTACTCTCTTAGCCACACCCATCCTCCAACCCCCTTCCACACACTCTTGCCTTCAACTGGTGGAAGCCCTAACTCCCCCACGCTCTGTCCTCCATGACCAGCTTTTACCAGATGCAGCTCATATTCTTTGTATTAATGGTAGTTCTGTACATGGACCTGACGGCTGCCGAAGGGCAGCCTAGGTGGTGGTAACCTTAACCAATATACCATTGAGGCGGCCTCACTCCCAAAGGGGACCACTTCCCAAAAGGCTGAACTTATAGCTCTTATCAGGGCTCTCCAACTCTCCAAGGGACAGAGAGTTACCCTGTATACTGACTCCAAATATGCTTTTCTTATTGCACATACTCACTCAATTCTTTGGCATGAGCGAGACTTCCTCACCACTAAGGGAACCCCAGTGATTAATGGTCCCCTCATCATGAAAGTTTTAGAGGCACTCCAACTCCCCAAAGAGGTGGCCAATGTTCACTGTTGGGGTCAACAGGCCTCCACAGACTCTGCTGCTCAAGGAAACTCACAAGCAAACTCAACAGTCCAAGGATTCACTACTGGCCTTCCGCCAGCCCCAATACTGTTCCTGTCTACCCCACATCAACTGCACTATGAACTAGCCAAATGAGCAACCCTAATATCCCTGGGAGGTACAGAAGCAGACAAGGGTTGGATATTTATAAAAAATAAACCTGCTTTTCCCCAAAACCTGACATTCTTTCCAAAACACTCAACTCAACTCAAACTCTCCTATGTGTTCCTGTCTCTCTGGTCCCCCAACTCACTCTGTATGGCCAAGCTGAATTCCTCCTCCTTTCCTCACCCACCCAGCCCCAGTTCAATCCAAAGAAGCAGCTTTTCTACCCCCTGTTGTAGGAGTTTCGTTAGATTTATCCCTAGTGGCTACGGGACTGGGTAGTGGGGCCCTCATTCATTCTACCAGCACCTCCAGAGAACTCACTAAAAAACTTCAGCTGACAGTCAAGGCCTCAGTAGAGACCCTGGCGTCCCTTCAATGCCAAATAACCTCTATCACCCAAGTGACCCTCCAAAATCACCATGCTCTTAGCCTTCTCTCCACAGACAAAGGGGGATACTGCCTCTTCCTTCGAGAAGAATGCTGCTATTACATCAACGAGTTCAGAGTGTTCAAAACCAACATCGATGCACACACAGCACTCAAGGAGGACCTCCAACGTTGCCAGAAGCAGCCAAACCCATGCCTGATGGCACTCCACTCTCCTAACCTGGTTAGTACCAATTTTAGGGCCCCTCCTAATCCTCTGCCTTTTATTGATGCTGGCTCCTTACATTCTTAAGTTTCTCCAGGAACGGATCCATGAAGTCTCCCGGGTCACAGTTAATCAGCTCCTACTTCACCGGTATACCTGCCTCCCAACTGAAATCCTGACAGCCAATAAACCCCCACACCACCCCTCTTCAGCAGGAAGTGGCCAGGTTTGAGTTGGCACCCATTACACCAAGAAGGTCCTTATGTTTGGGCATGGAGGTGGGTGTGACTGGCCATGGAGGCGGGTGTGACCTTCAGATGCCCAGGCAACAAGGGCCACATCCTCACCTCAATGGGACCTTACCTGGGGCTACCCAGGAGACCATTCCCCAAACTTTCTCACCCTGAGCAATTGATGTATCCTCACCTGGAACAAGGAACTGACACGTCTGCACCCAGAACAAGGAACCGCTACCAAAATTACTGTATATAGACATACCAATGCTTCATACCCCTCGCTCTCAGCCAACCTTATAAGAACACGCCACCCCACCAACAGGCGTGACTTTTCTGGCCCTGCTCTGTCCAGATCTGTGAACCTCACCGGAGAGCCCTCCTAATAAAGGCCTTTTACATTTATTTCTGACCTTGGCTTTCTGCATTGTCTTTGCAATCTTATAGTCCCCCACCTGGGGAAGGAAACAGACATTGAAATCCAAGAGGCATAGAGAACTCCCCTCATGCAACTTGAATCAATCTTCTGTACAACATATCATAGTGAAACTGGCAAAATATGAGGATAAAGAGAGAATTCTGAAAGCAGTTAGGGATAAAAGGGCCCTAACACACAAAGGGAGACACATCTGGGTAGTAGCAGACCTCTCTACTTAAACTTGGCAGGCCAGAAAGAAATGGCAGGAAATCTTCAATGTGATGAACAGGAAAAATATGCAGCCATAAATCTTTATCCAGCAAGCCTGTCATTCAGAACAGAAGGAGAGATAAAGGTTTTCCGAAACAAACAAACATTGAAAGAATTCATCACCACTAAACCAGCTCTACAAGGAATCCTAAGGGGGACTCTATGAGGGAAATGTTGCAAGGAACACAAAGTATCAGAGACACCACTACAACCATGAATCCTAGAAAACACAATGACTCTAAACCCATATTTTTCAATAATAACACTGAATGTAAATGGACTAAATGCTCCAATCAATAGACATAGGCATCAGAATGGATAAAAAACCAAGACCCATCTATTTGATGTCTACAAAAGACTCATTTTAGACTGGAAGACACCTTCAGATTGAAAGTGAGGGAATGGAGAAATATCTATCATGAAGATATATCTTGATTCATCAGGAAGAGCTAACAATTATAAATGTCTATGTGTGGAATTCAAGAGCACCCAATTACATAAAATAATTAATTATGAACATAAGCATTCATACTGCTTATCATATTGATTAGAATATGCAGGGGACTTTAATACACCACTTACAGCAATGGATAGATCAACTAGACAGAAAATCAATAAAAAAAACAATGGACCTGAACGACACATTGGACCAGATGGACTTGACAGATAATATTTAGAACTCTACATCCTGAGGCTATGGAATTCACTTTCTTCTCAAGTGCACAGTGTACATTATCCAAGATAGATCACATACTGTGTCACAAAGCAGCCCTCAATAAATGTAAAATAATTGTGATTATACAATGCACACTTTTAGATCACAATATTATGAAACTTGAATTCAATCAAAGGATAAAGTCTGCAAAACCTCCAGAAGCATGGAGGTTAAAGACCACCTACTAAAGAACGAATGGGCTAATCAGACAATTAGAGAAGAAATTAAAAATATATATGGAAACAAATGAAAATGAAAATACAACAATCCAAACTCTTTGGGATGTAGCAAAAGCAGTCCTAAGAGTAAAGTATATTGCAATCCAGGCTATTTTCAAGAAACTAGAAAAAGCACAAATACAAAATTTAACAGGGCACCTAAAGAAACTAGAAGCAGAGTAGCAAGAACAATCCAAACCCAGGAGAAGAAGAGAAATAATAAAAATCAGGACAGAAATAACAAATATAGAATTAAAAAAAAACAGTTGAACAAATCAATGAAACCAAGAGTTGGCTTTTAGAAAACATAAATAAAATTGATAAACCTCTAGCCAGGTTTCTCAAAAAAGAAGAAAGAGCACCCAAATAGACAAAATCAAAAATGAAAATAGATCTTTTGCAACCAAACCCTCAGAAATACAATGATCAACAGGGAATACTATGAAAAATTATATGCCAACAAACTGGACAATCAAGAAGAAATGGACAAATTCCTAAACATGCACACACTACCAAAATCCAAACAGGAAGAGATAGAAAATCTGAATAGACCCATAACTAATCAAGAAATTGAATATGTTATCAAAAATCTACCAACAAATAAGAGCCCTGGGTCAGATGTCTTCTCTGGGGAATTCTACCAAACATTTAAATCGGAGTTAATACCTATTCTTCTCAAGCTATTCCAAAAAATAGAAACAGCAGGAAAACTTCCAGACTCAATCTATGAAGCCAATATCACATTGATTCCCAAACCAGAGACCCAACAACACCAAAAGAGTACTACTGGCCAATTTCCCTGATGAATATAGATGCAAAAATTCTCAACAAGATATTAGCAAATCAAACTCAACAGCATATAAAAAGAATTATCCACCATGATCAAGTGGGATTCACTCCTGGGTTACAGGGTTGTTTCAATATTCACAAAACACTGTAATATATCACATTAACAAAGAAAAATATAAAAACCATATGATCTTGTCAATAGATTCAGAAAAAGCTTTTGACAAAATACAACATCCTTTCTTATTAAAAAACCTTCAAGAAAGTCGGGATAGAAGGAACTTACTTAAATATAATAAAAGCCATTTATGAAAAGCCCACAGCTAATATTATCCTCAATGGGATGATCAGGAACATCATCCTGAGATCAGGAACATGACAGGAATGTCCACTCTCACCACTGTTGTTTAACATGGTGCTAGAAGTTCTAGCATCAACAATCAAATAACAAAAGGAAATAAAAGGCATCAGAATTGGCAAAAATGAAGTCAAACTTTCATGTTTTGCAGATGACATGATACTCTACATGGAAAACTGACAGATTCCACCAGAAGCCTTCTAGAACTGATCCATGAATTCAGCAAAGTCGCAGGGTACAAAATCACTGTACAGAATTAATTGCATTTGTATACACCACTAATGAAGCAGCGGAAGGAGAAATCAAGAAACTGATCCCATTCACAATTGCACAAAAACCCATAAACGATCTAAGAATAAATCTAACCAAAGATGTAAATGATCTGTATGATGAAAACTATAGAAAACTTATGAAAGAAATTGAAGAAGACACAAAGAAATGAAAACAAATTTAATGCTCTTGGAGTGGAAGAAAAAATATTAAAATGTCAATACTACCCAAAGCAATCTACGCATTTGAAAATTGCACCAGAATTTTTCCTCAAAGCTAGAACAAACAATACTAAAATTTGTAGGGAACTGCAAAAGGTCCCGAATAGCCAAAGTAATATTAAAGAAGAAAACTAGAACAGGAGGCATCACAATCGCAGACTTTAGCCTCTACTACAAAGCTGTCATCATCAAGACAGTATGGTATTGGCACAAAAACAGACATATAGACCAATGGAATAGAACAGAGAACCCAGAACTGGACCCACAAATGTGTGGCCAATTAATCTTTGACAAAGTAGGAAAGAATATCCAATGGAAAAAAGACAGCCTCTTTAACAGATGATACTGGGAGAACTGGACAGCAACATGCAAAAGAATAAAACTAAACCACTTTCTTACACCACACACAAAAATAAACTCAAAATGGATAAAGGACTGAATGTGAAACACGAAACCATCAAAACCCTAGAGGAGAAAGCAGGAAACAACCTCCTTGATTTCAACCACAGCAATTTCTTACTCGACACATCTCCAAAGGCAAGGGAATCAAGAGCAAAAATGAACTATTGGGACTTCATCAAGATATAAAGCTTCTGCACAGCAAAGGAAACAGCCAGTAAAACTAATAGGCAACCAACAGAATGGGATAGTTGCAAAAGACATATCAGTAAAAGGGCTGATCTCCAAAATCTATAAGGAACTCACCAAACTCTACACCTGAAAAACAAATAATCCAGTGAGGAATTGGGTAGGAGACATAAACAGACACTTCTCCATTGAGGACATCTTGATGGCCAACAGACACATGAAACTATGCTCAATGTCAGTCATCATCAGGGAAATACAAATCAAAACCACAGTGAGATACCACCTCATGCCAGTCAGAGTGGCTAAAATAAACAAATCAGGAAACTATAGACGCTGGCAAGGATATGGAGAAACAGGCACTTTCCTACACTCTTGGTGGGAATGTAAACTGATGCAGCCACTCTAGAAAATAGTGTGGAGGTTCCTCAAAAAATTAACAATACAATTCCCCTATGACCCAGAACTTCTAGGAATTTACCCAAGGGATACAGGAGTGCTGATACCCCAATGTTCATAGCAGCACTTTCTACAATAGCCAAATCATGGACACAGCCTAAATGTCTATCAACTGATGAATGGATCAAGAAGATGTGGTTTGGGGTGCCTGGGTGGCTCAGTCCATTAAGCGTCTGGCTTGGGCTCAGGTCAGGATGTCACAGTTTCGTGGCTTCAAGCCCCGTGTCGGGCTCTAGCTGATAGCCTGAGCCTACTTCAGATTCTGTATCTCCCTTTCTCTATGACCCTCCCCTGCTCGCGCTATCTCTCTCTGTCTCTCAAAAATAAATTTAAAAAATTTTAAATCTAAAAAAAAGATGTGGTTTATCTATACAATGGCATACTACATAGAAATAAGAAAGAATGAAATCTGGCCATTTGTAGCAACGTGGATGGAACTTGAGGATGTCATGCTAGGTGAAATAAGTCATGCAGAGAAGGACAGAAACCATATGTTTTCACTTATAAGTGGAACAGAAGAAACTTAACAAGGGACCATGGGGGAGGGGAAGGAGAAAAAACAGTTAGGGAGAGGGAGGGAGGCAAACCAAGAGAGACTCTTGAATACTGAGAACAAACAAGGTTGATGGAGGTGGGGGAGAAGGTAAGGGGGGAGTGAGCATAGAGGAGGGCACTTGTGATGAGCACTGGGTGTTATATGGAAACAAACTTGACAATAAACCTTAACAAAAAAAAAATAATAAAAGTTTTAAAAATTTAATTTAATTTTAAAAAGGTGAATAAGTTATGGAGATCTGTTGCACAAGGCACATATAGTTTACTGTATACTTAAAAATGGCTTAGATGATAAATTTTAGGTTATGTGCTTTTTACCACAACAATGAAATAGCACTTTATGTAACCATATGGAAAATTTTCAAGGTGTATATTTTAAATAAATGCTATAAAGAATAGAGCATGCTATCATTGAATCAAAGATGGGAGAAAGAGTATACACTGTTTTTATATGTATATATACATTGTTAAAAATTTCTGAAAGAATAAAAAATAATTTCCCTAGATGTTAAATAAATTGGTACCTACTACATTGATGCTAAAAGATTTCAATGATATTAGAATATAGCTCTCAAATACCGCATCTGAGGAAGCGCAAAGAAAATGCTAGGAAAGCTTTAGCTATGGTTTGTGTTGGCTGAATAGAAATGTAAATATTTTGATACAAGCTATAAAATTTTTTATGTGTGAAAATAATATAATATTTTTTTTTCTTTTCCAGAGAAATTGAGAAAAGTAAAAGCTAGGTCTGGAGATGACAGAGAACAAAACACTATCAATTATATAACTATAAAATAAAGAAGCACTGAAAATACAACTCTTGAGTTACTTTTATCATATAAACTGAGTTATTCATTCATTTCCTGAAATTATCCATAATGCAGATAGCAGTCAGGACATTTTGAACAACAGTATATGAAGGGGCAAATACAGTTGGCAATCTTCTTTTTTTCTCTGTGAAAGCATGTCTTAAATATTGCTTTAGATATAGGACTGAAAGCATTACAGAAAAAAATGGTTGTCAAAATATCTGGTTTCAGTTCTAGACAAAAACAGAAATATCCAGTGGTCATAAATCTGTGAATACAATTTATTGAATACATTTTTCAAGTCACTGCAGTGAGACAGAGTAAATTGAAATGAGTCTCTGTGTACACCTGTTTTGTTCCACACTACGTGAAAAGGGCCCACCCTGGACTCAGTCCAAATTGACAGAAGAGCTTTAGAAGAATGAGAGACGTTAATACATCTGTTAGCTGATAGTGATTAATGGCCATATCTCAAACTCTTTCAGAAGTTTGAGATTTAGTGTCTCATCACTTCTGAGTAGATTTATCAGAGACAGTTAACTGGTGTTTCCACAAGGAAAATTACCAATATTACAAAGACTGAAATCTTACCATTTGCAACTACATGAATGGAACTAGAGGGTATCATGCTAAGTGAAATTAGTCAGCCAGAGAAAGACAAATAAAATGACTTCACTCATATAAGGACTTTAATATACAAAACTGATGAACATAAAGGAAAGGAAGCAAAAATAATTTAAAAACAGGGAGGGGGACAAAAATATAAGAGACACCTAAATAAGGAGAACAAACAGAGGGTTACTGGAGGGGTTATTAGAGGAAAGAGGGGCTAAATGGATAAGGGACATTAAGGAATCTACTCTTGTAATTGTAATACCCAAGATTTCTTTATCGTCCCCAAAAACCAGAAACCGCCAGGGAGACCAAGTCACGCCTGTAAAAGCAAAGGGCCTTTATTAGAAGCTTAAGCTCGGGCTCACAGTCTCCAGCCAACCTGCTGGCCACGTGGAGAGAGCCCCGAACAAAGGCAGGGCAGGGCCTTTTATGCCTTTGGGAGGGGGAGTTACAGGAAATGATGACAGGTGTACAGTGATCCAATCCCTGCCCCCCATCAACACTGGCAGTTGTGGGAGCCAATTACACAATCCGGAGCACTGACCAATCAGAGTGGGCCCAGGACGCCCCACGTGGGGCGTGACTAGGCCCGCCTCTAGAAAGGTCAAAAGTATCAGCTGGCCGCCCCCAATTGGGCGCCGCAGGAGTTGTCCCTCCTTAATGCGTGCCCTTTCAGGAGAAGCCAGTGCCTTCCCCTTTAAGTAAAGGGGAAGGCTGGATCCGACCTGCGGCCAGTGGGAGAATGCACCCCCCACGGCCACCGGGCGCATCTCCACCGCGCGCATCTCCACCACGGAGGTGCACCGCGACCGGCTCTGGGAAGGCTGGGCTGGCCCGGTGGTGAGGACCGGATCGGACCTGCATCCTTACATAATCATTGTTGCACTATGTGCTAACTAACTTGGATGTAAACAAAAAATAAATAAAAACTATGAGTTTGCTGGAAAAAAAAAAGACTCCTTGTTAGAAGTTGATTGTAGACATCACCAGTAGAGTAAGAATTTTCACATTATCCAGACTGTATGCTTATGGAAAAACTAGTTGCATGCTTTTCCTCAAGTTACCTTTATAGTAATTGGCAGCTACTAAGCTTTTGTAAAAATAGTTTATAAATACACAAAAGATTCATTTGTATTCTACTTGAAATGTTAGTGAATATAAAATAACAACACAAATGTAAGCAATATTTAATCTACAATTTTATATACCCATAGGTAATGGCATTAGGCTCACCTGAGTGTGAGAATTTCTCCACTCACTTGTTATAATCTTGATCAGTCTTTTAATCTTGGAAACACTTGCTAAGTACATTTCACTGATTATAATTATGTTAATTTTTTTACTTGAAAATGTATTTAAAATAAGCTAGAGGGTTTTTTTTTTTTTTTTGCTGAAGATGTTAGAGCAAACAATGACAAATAAGGCTCTGTAAAAGAGGAAAAAAGGCTTTAATTCTAATAAAATTCATTATTCTGAACTTAACTGAAAATTATCAAGTATTGCCTCAGGCCATATAATACTGATATCCCCAGAATTTTGGGACCTGTTCAGTTTACCTTCAGTGTAAAACTATTGAAAGTTATATGAAAATACTTAGTGGTATATTTATGTTAACACAATAGATTGACAATATTTCTTTTTCTTTGGCTTACTGAAGACCCTATCCTCGTAAAGTACTCTTTATTCCTCTCTCATCTCTCTAGTTTCCTCTTTCTTTTCCTCAACTTTCTCATTTACTCTGGGGACTTTCTCTGTGAGAAGATCTCATTATCTTTCATTATCTCTTTTGTCTTAATTAATTCAAAGATAACATTTCTTGTCAAAGTTGATGGTTTTTACAGGTTCTGGAAAAATATTTTTAAAAATTTAGGGAGTGTCTAGAATGCTAAATATTTTTAAAAGTAAAAGTTTTAATGACCATCTACTATGAATGTGTATGTATTGAGTCAGTAAATCAGATTTAACAATGGTATGCAAACAGATACCATATGATATTAGGTCTGCCCTTGTAGTATTATTCCTAATTTAGTATAATATTGTGAAGACAGTTTCATTGTTATTAGCATGCTCAATACAGAATATTTTTTGTAATAAAAAAAGTAGATTTCAAGTAATTTTAGGAAAGAAATGGAATTTGGTTATTGTTGAAATCTTAGTATGGGTATCTTAAGATGTAGTTCAACTTTGAGAACTGCTTTTATCATAATGATAGCTCTAACAATACAAAATTGAATTTTAAACTTTCTCTACATGTTTGCAATTATCAGACTCTTAGAAGAGAATAAAAAGAAACAGTGAAGTAAATTGAAGTTGGGAATAACTTGAAGCAATAGTCCTTGAAGCATAATCAAAATTTCTTATTTTATTCAAATGTTTGCCTATTTCTATTTGTAATTGAAAATAATGTATTATCACAACATGAACATGCTTCATTTACCCCATGGATAGAAAGTAAAATAAAATTAAGTCGTGATCATTTTTATGTTGAGAGAATCATAAATTTAAAGCTCATAATCTCTAAGGTAGGAAAGAAATGATTATTGTGTGTGTTTATATGAATATAAGAATGTAATATAAATCTATGCAAACTAGAGCAGTGGATATTAGAAGTATTACATGCTACAGAATGTTGGGTATATAAAAAGAAGAAAGAAGGTTCTAAAAAGTTCTAAAAAGAACAGCTGTATATTTGATATTAAAAATAAAAACAATATTGTTGGGAGCTATTTGAACACACTGGTAGAGTGAATATTCCTGGTGAGGGCATGGCAAGTTTGCACGGTCTCTTGCCCCCAGATAGCTCCCAAAACATTCATTTCTGCTTGAGCGCCAAACCTCAGAGTGTTTTGCTAATTAGAGTCAGGAGCTGGCTGCACCCCCCCCCCCCCCCCCGCAGTCCCTGAGACGTGAAGCAAGTAAACTAGATACACCCTAATGCAACACATAACTTTCCCCTAAGCAATACAGATAACTGAATACCTTCTGGGCCTGAACGCCTTTGTGATATTCACTAGTGCATAAAATGTATCTATTATCTTTGGGACTATGACCTTGAGTGCCTGTGGCTAAAATTGTAAAACTTATCCATTGGAAATCATTTACTGCCCCTTCTCGTCCTTGTACTTTTGCCATAAATAAACCTGAGAACCAGACAAGATGGAGACACCTGCCAGATGGGCAGGAGTGCTTGTCTGGGGATTAGAACGAAAACGCAAGGCTCTCCCACTTTCTCTTTGGCCTGCACCCTCATCCTTCGGGGGGACCCCTGGACCTGCGGGAGCTGGACTCCGGCACAATCTTTCATCTTATTCATTTATAAATTCAAATTTTAATTGTAGGAATTTGAAGAAAAACACTACTTTTTCACATTTATGAATAAAATTTGGAAAATTACAAACTAACAGTGAAAAGGAAAGTAATGTTTGCTACTTGTGTGTGTGTGTGTGTGTGTGTGTGTGTGTGTGTGTGTGTGACTGATAGCCAAATAACTGATAAGTGTGAGAAAACCTAACCCCCAAATTTAGTTTTTTCTATGGTCATCAGAGAAAGAAAAAGGATAAAAAATTGAGCTGCACCTATAACTTAAAAATTCAAATAAAATATTAGATAAAAGCCAGAGGTCTTAGATTAACAATTAGTTTTCACGTTCATTCATACCAAATCGTCTACAAATTTAAAATTCATCTATTGCATAGTGTTCTAGTTCTCTCTCTACATTTTAGGTTAAGGTGCTAATGAGCCACTAAATGAATAGCTAGTACCAAAGAGAAATAAAGCTCATGAAATATTACAAACTAGAATAATCAGCTATAAAAATTACTGACATTTTATATAATAGAGAGGCAGAATAACCCAATGTTAAGAATACAAGCTTTAGAAATGGAATAAAAGGGGTTCAAATCTTGACTTTAAAATTATCTATTATACATATAGATATTAATATTTATATTTAATAATACTTTGGTAACTTTTCTTTCTGCATTTTACTGAAGGAAAGTGCAAAAGAGATATTAATGTAGGTTTCCTTTTAATCAAGTGGAATAATCTATGCAGTGTTCCTGGCATAGCTCTAGTATATAAGTATTCAAGAAAAGGAAACGTTTTTTATTAGACATGCATTATTGTTACCTTCACTGTTCAGAATCACTAAGCTTTTTATAATACAGTATCATTTTACCACTACATAAAATCTCAATACTTATTTTGTCTTTATAGTGTTTTCTTTATCTTATTTTTATTGTCTTTCATCTACAAGTTTCTTATTGAGGAAGAAGAATCAGTAGTGGAGGGAGCATGAGTCATATTACCAAAATAATTTACTTTCCATTGGATATTTTGATCTAGTCGATATCACAGTGTTATTAATCATTACAGGATTTCATTACACTCAAAGACTGATAGATTTAGCTTAGATCTCATAAAGTTTGTCATTAAATTTTGAAATTTGCATTATTAAATCAGATCAATGAAGACTATCACCTCACAATAGCTCTATATAGAATTTTTTTAAGTCTACTGCTTAAGGGAACCATTCAGGGAACATCAAAACCTTTACTTTTAGTGTCCCAGTTTGCTTAATCTCTTCACACTCAGGTAAAAACGTTTCTGAATTAACCTCCCACGTGATTTCAAAATAAATTTTAAAAAATATCAGTGTGAAACAAAAATACTTTGTTACCCCCCCACACACAAAGATAGGGGAAAATAGTGTATATAAACATTCAGCTTAAGTAAAAACAATTATATTTAAAAATATACACTAGGAACATTGGTTATTGTCATTAAGACTGAATGTTACTTATTTTTAGATTGGCATCATTTGTCTCAAAGTTGTAACTGAATTTTAAACATAATCACAAAGATAATTAACCACAAAATGCAATGCATAGTATCCCCAAATTTGTATACAAACTCCCTACTACTATTAATTTCCTAGAAAAAAAAATTAAGGCCCAAACAACATCTTCTAAATCTTATCTATAAAGTTACAAAAGAAAAAACCCCACAAAAATTGGAATTTATCCTCCTCACACTTTGCTGTTTGTTTATTCAGTCTTAGTTGTAGGAGTGTCTTGATGACTCTGAAATAGGTCTAGTCAGTAAAATAAATAAATTGACTTGAGGAGCACTCTGAAGTTTTTCAGTCCCAATAGATTTCTCATCAGTCTGCACCAAACATACATAAAAGAAAACCACAATCCCTTGATGGGATATTTATCCTTTTTGATTAAAGATCATCATACACTATTTGTGGGGCTTTCCCCCCCCCTTTCCAGTATATTGTAAAGTGTGCCTTTTATTTCAATGTAAATGCACTTGTTGCAGAATCCCACAGTCACTTCACTTACTCCAGTCGTTTTCTAGGGCTACCATAACAAACTACCACACTGGGGGTCTTTGAACAACAGAAATTTGTTGTCCCACAATTCTGGAGGCCAGATGTTTGAAATCACTATGTCAGCAGGGCCAGGGTCCCTCTGAAATCTCTAGGAAATTCTTGCTTCTCTCCTAGCTGCTATAGCCCAAGTACTCCCTAGTTTGTGGATATGTCCATTCTCTTATCTTCTCTTAGTATTCTTCTTGCGAGCCTCCATATTGTCTTCCCCCATGTGGGTCTGCCTCTGTACCCCAATGGTTCCTTTTATAAGGATATCAGTCATCCTGGAGTTGGGCATACCATAATCACCTCATTTTAACTTGATTATCTCTTTAAAGACCCCATTTCCATGTAAGGTCACCTTTTGAGCACTTAGGTAAAGATTTATGTATATCTTTTTTGAGGGGATACAATTCAATTCCTAACACTCACCCAATCACAAGTAATACTGAAATATTATATGTAAAACTCGAGTGGCAGAGAATAAAACACAAGTATGTATACCATGTGGTATATTACTTCCTAAAAAAACCTAAGAATCAGAAATACACCCCACATCCCTGTGGAATGGTGAGGATTAATGCAAGATGCCAAAAATGGTTATTTAAATACAACTTTAGACAGAAACTTTATCCATTAATATCCTTATTGCTATTTGAAATCTTATTTATTTCATTACTATTATGTCCTTCTAACCCACAAAATGGTTGTTGGTTATCTGTTGTTGCTGCACTTCCAGTTTTTAGCATAAAACCTATACTCAGTAAATACTTGTTAGTAATTAGATGAATATGTATGTCTGAATTAGGAGCTATTTACTGCTTAAGAAAATATTTTACTTACGTTAGTATGTTTTATAGTTTCTTTTCACCAAAGATATAACACATGGTTAAATTATGGATTTTTGCATTTGAAAAGATGTTTCCAAATATTAAGCCATTAAGCTCTTCAATATCACATACCATTTGACATTTATTATTCAAATTTTAACAAAGTCCATCCCTGCAGTTGTGGCTCTGTTTCAAGTGTATTCTCAAATAAGAGCATTCCAAGATACTCTTTGGGTTCCCAAAGTAATCCCAACTATCAAATGCAAGGATAAATTTTCTTTCACAATTTTTAGCAGAATAGTGTCAAAAAATCAGGTAGTGGCATCAGTTTTGAAGTTATAAGGTTTGTAGCTATTATGTACTAGTTTTATAAACTTCAAGAAACCACTTAAATCTTAATAATGTTGTGTTTATAAAAACAGTGATGGCAAGAGTAACAGACCACAGTTTGCAAGGAGTATCAAATAAAATAGCTTGCACAAAATACTTTCTTTGGCACTATACGTGTAGCAGTTACTATTCACTTACCAGAGCTCTTTGTGAGGCTTGTTGAAATTCATGCATTTTCAAAAACACTAAAATCTTGAAAACTAATATTTCTGGGAACTGGACTTTGATTGTAAGATATATCTCATTAATGGGAATGTATAATATTTTTGCCACAAAGAGGTAAAAAATCTTTTTTGTAAAATAACCTAAAGTTAATACTTTAATCTATCACATAAAATAATTCACATGAATTCTGAAATATTATATGTAGCAGAATTAGAAGTTTTTGACCCAAAATTACAAAAGTTCTACTAGAATATTTTTATATTACACAATTTTATGTATCTCATAAAAAAGACTGAGTGTAGGTAGTCCAGATTTGTTACAATAGTCCATCAGAATACCTTTCTATTCTACCATAGGCTTTCAATCTCACTCTTGTAAACATATTAAAATCTAATGCTGCAGGTCGAGGCGCAAAGAGGAAGAAAAAAAGTACAAAGGGAAAAAGGCGGAAAGGTAAAACGGCTTAGTTTTTAATGAATCTTTGCATTTTTATGAGAAAGGAACATATCTCTCTGAACTTTGTTATGTTATTTTAAATTAAGAATAGTGTCACATATGTACTCCATATACACTTGTAGCAAAGGATTTTCGGTCACCTTTGTCTAGAAGCAGTTGAAGAAAAGAAATATTAGGAAGAGAGATTGGGCCAACCATCAGGGAATGTCAGCAACATGTTAAAAATTAATGTTTCACCATAGAATTGATGTGTTCTCAAAGCAGTTACATTTCTGTTAGAGTAACAGTTTTGCCGAATAAAAGTAAAACTAAATCTTGACCTTAAGACTTAAAGAGTGACGTCACATATACCAAAGACATCAAGATATTTTGAATTAGCCAAAGATAAAAAGTAGATCGTTTTATAAAGACCATCCATTATTCAACACCTCACTGCTCAGTAACTTCTCAATAGCAACAACAGAAACCTGAAGACAGGAGGGAGATATCTTCAAAGTATTGACAAAAATATAAAGTGTCCTATAAATTATAGACATTAAGTAACTATGTCAAGAACTAGAGTAGTATAAGAAAACTTTCAGAGAAACAAAGTGGAATTTATAACTAATAAATCCTCTCTCTGAAAATCAAAGATGGAAGAAAAACTACCCCAGATGGAAGTTTAGTGGTACTGAAGAGGAAATGATGAAAGCAGTCCATATGAGAAAGTATTTTGTGGAGGGGAAGAAATAAAATGGAAAATAAATTTCTATTCAAAAGAAGAACAAAAGAGAGGGCAAATAGTAGGATAAATATAACCAAACAAGATCTTAAAATTAATCCAAGTATACAAGTATTAATGATAAGTAGAAATGATGTGTATACTCCAAAGAAAATGTTACACTGGATAAAATACCAAATCTACCTTGAAACTGTTTATAAGAAATGAAATGAAAATGCAAAGAAAATGAAAGTGAAAGAGTTGGGGGAAATATAAGGAAAATTGTAATAGAAAGAATGCTGGAATAGTTACACTAATTTCAGGAAAAAAATAATTGTTGTAAAACATTACAGAGATAAAGAATGTAGTTCCCTAATTATAATGGCTTACTTCATAAGATGTAGGAATACTTATAAAGTATACTCTCATACTCTCAGTAACAAAGGTTACACACACAAATACACCCCCCCATAACTATGAGAAAGAGGGGAGAGAGAGAAAGGGCGAGAAGGCGAGAGAGAGAGAAAGAGAGAGAGACAGACAGACAGAAGCTGCGATGTCCTTCATGCCTAGCCTCAGCATTATTTCTGCCACATACTACTGATCATCACAGAAGTTACAAAGACTTTTCAGATTGAAGGAGATGGAACATAGACCCACCTTTGATAGAGTAATATCAATATTATATTATTAAGTTCATGTGGTATATATTGGTGTGTTTGGCTGGTTGATATCAAGAAACTAAATAAACAAAAAAGCTAGTAAAGCTACATATGTTTCGATGTTAAGTAAAATAATTTCAAATACACATTTCTGGATTAAAGAAGTATCATTTTGATATAAGAAAATAATAGACTTGATTGATGATAAGATATTATCTCATAGTATAACCACTGCAACAACCATAGATCTATTCTTCCTAGACATACCTCTTTTCATATCACCCTCATTCAAAATCTTTAGTGGTCCCCATGACTAGAAAAAAAACCCCACTTATTTCTCAGCAAAAATCATGAGTCTTCCATAATTATGACCTCCACATTTAAAACTATGGTTTCTCTCCTACTCCTCTCTTCTATATATATCTTATTTTTGCAGATTTTACAGAGATACACAAACACAAGCTAAACTTTCTTTTTATTATTAATCATATATTTCTCTGAATGGAATATGACTCTCTGCGATTAGCATTGCTAAATTCTCCATCTTATAAAATCTATTTCAAATTCTATCTTTTCAATGAAATGCTCTGTTTCCTCCAAGCCCAAGGTAAAATTTTTCTTCCTGTTTCTTTTACATGACCAAGAATACAAATATTTTGAAAATCATGCAATAGCATGTATCCCCTATTATTTTGTACTATTGTGTTTGTCTTTGAAGGCAGTGTTTCAAGATCAGAGAGCATGTGCTATATAACTGATATTTTCTATAACATACAGCATTTACTGGAAGTCCAGTAACTTCCAATATGTAATGTATGTATGACAGGATTAATTAATATTTGTTAAATTTGGGGCCCCTGGGTGGCTCAGTTGGTTAAACATCCAACTTCGGCTCATGTCATGATCTCACAGTTTGTGGGTTTGAGCCCCACTATGGGTTCAGTGCTGACAGCTCAGAGCCTGGAGCCTGCTTCGGATTCTGTGTCTCCCTATTTGTCTGCCTCTCTCCCACTCGTGTTTTATCTCTATCTAAAAAATAAATAATAACATTAAAAAAGTTTAAAAAATATTTGTTAAATTTATTTCACCTTTATATTCAGTATGTACTCTCAATATTTAAAAATAAAATCAATCTTTTTTACATGGTACAATTCTAACTTCCCCAAAATCAGAGATTTCTTTAGTTTGCAGTTTTTATTATTCTTCCCTTCCTACTTCTCCCTCCATTATAAAACAACTTGCAAATTAGCATATTTGCTCTTTGTCCTTTCATCAGTCATAATAAATCTGGTGTAACACCATGAGAGGAATAAACAATATGCTCTAAATATATCTAACCTGAGTACTAGATAAGAGAAATATACAGTCAATCCTTTAGGGTCAATAACTGTTGCTGATATATGAAATGTACAAGAATAGTAAAATTGAAAGTCATCAGCTTGCCCAGATTAATTTCTAACTGACATCTAAATGACCCACACTTGCACACTTTTCAAACTCTTTACCTATTACTGCTAGAATACTCAAAGGCATATAAAGCTACACAGAATAAGTGACAAAGATTGTTAACAGTGCAAAAGTTCCAGCTACATATATTTTTGTAAAGGGTCCTCCAATATTCAAATTCCTCTAGGAAGGAAAGCTCTATTTATCTCTATACAGCTCTCACAATGTTTTGCTCTTTGGTCAGTTTGGTCTTTCTTTTTCAGCAGGCAGAAAAGAAAACGGGCGTTGTCTAGTAGGGAGTGTTAATTTCAGAAGTTTTTAGGAGATTTACCACAGTAGCTGGAAGAAAGAAACTCACTTGGTTTTTATAGGCATGGTCTAATCCCAGGGCTGTGTGATGAGAAGCACCAGAGAGGTAGTAGAGTGGGCTGATGGACTTTAGCACCAAGTTCTTTCCATACAAATGCAAAGAAAAATTATTCCCTCAGGTTATAAACTCTCTTCTTATTTTCACCTTCATTGATTCACCATTAGTTGCACAAATCAAAAGCAGAATACTTGCTGCCTCTGTTTTTGAAGCTATGCATCCTATTTTCATTATGCTCTTTTTAAAAAGTTATTTTCTAGAGAGCTGTCATCTTTAAGAATGTGCAAAAAATTTAGCTTAATACTCTGTATTGGCAATGAGCCACACTTAGTTCATTTATGTTCTCTCAGCTGAATTTGATAGATTCTATTATTGTTGTTATTATTATCCACAATGTAAAATAATATGTTGCACAAATAATAGACATGTATATATTAGTAAGAGTTATTTAGTAACTATGAAACGGGACATAGGGAAGAAAGTGGTGGCTGAGTCTGCAACTCGAATGACAGAAGTCTTATATATACCTTCAGACTGTAACTTGTGGTTGAAGCAACTATAAATTTATCAATAAGTATGCAAATGAACATTGCATATATAAGTTGAAACACAAAGGCAAACCTAAAACATTTTTACCAACTCCCCATTCTAAGCAATCTATACATTTTTTATAGAAACATTAGAATGTAGAGGTTATCACCAATTCATCATCATTTGCAGATGAGGAAATGAAACTACAGAACTGTCAAAAAATTTGCCCCAAATCATACATGTAATCAGTGGTAGTACCTGAGTTATACATTCAGTCTGTCTCCAGAGCTTGTACACTTTGACCACTACATTGTCACTGAGTCCTTGTCTCTCCTTCCCATGCTGCCATTTAGCTATGTAGTAAGGTGAACCCTTTTCTATCCTGAGGGATGCCTCCATATGAAAAATCGTAAAGTGATCAGAGTCACTGGCTTACAGACAGGAATTCTGTAACTTGACTACATGGAACAAAAAACTGTTAGAGTAGGATTCTATTACATCTTTACAAGTATATACTTCTGTTTTGTTTTTTGTTTTTTTAAATAATTTCTTTTAATTTTTTATGTTTATTTATTATTGATACAAAGAGAAACAGAGCATGAGTGGGGGAGGGGCAGAGAGCGAAGGAGACACAGAATCTGAAACAGGCTCCAGGCTCTGAGCTATCTGCACAGAGCCCGACGCCAGGCTCAAACCCACAAACCATGAGATCATGACCTGGGCCGAAGTTGGGTGCTTAACCGACTGAGCCACCCAGGCGCCCCAACAAGTACATACTTTTGTAAATACTGATATTTTAGGGGCTCCTGGATGGCTCAGTCAGATAAGCATCTGACTCTTGCTTTCACCTCAGGTCATGATCTCAGGGTTCATGAGCTCTAAACCTGTGCCAGGCTCTGACAGCATGGAGCCTAGTTGGGATTCTCCCTTTCTCCCACTTTCTCTGCCCCTCCCCCTGTTCTTTCCCTGTCTTTCTCTAAAAATAAATAAATAAATTTTAAAAAGACTGAAATTTTACAGGCTGAAATATGACAGAAGAACACTTCATTTATTTTCCAGTAACAAAAAAAAAAAACCTTTTCTGATAGATGGTAATGTGCATATCTTAAAACGTGAATCTGATATTGAATCTATTTTTCCTTACCCACTTGGAAAGGAGATTCTGCTATTATTCATAATTACTCTAAGATATTTCATATATATTTGTACATTATATATTTGTTTGACAATGTTTTTATTGAAATATATTTCCTTTCATAGGTTCTTAATTAATGATACACTATCAGGAGGGGTAAGGAGTAGAAATGATAAGCTCAATATTTAGGGTTAATCTCCATTGACTGCCTTTTTTTAAAATTGTTGTTAGGAAGAACTTAGGAAATTACTGTGCAAAGGGAGGCTTGCCTCTTGGTTGCTGGGAAACAGTCATTTGTGATTATTTCAAGGCATTGCCACCTGGAGTTGAAAACGCTTCTCTATGCCAAGGTGCCAGATTAGACAGATCATATCATTTCAAGTCCAAACATCTGCTGAGACAAGGTTGAGTATGCTGTGAAGACTATTGGCTATGTTTTTAAGACCATGCGTTTCAAAATTTCATGTGCCAATTAGTCCATAAAATATTTATTGAGTCTCTAATATATTCAGAACACTGCAATAGTCACTGTGGGCAAACAAAAGGCAATAGATAGTTTGAGATCTACCTCTCTAAAGATTTATTTACAATTTAAGGCTAGAAATAGTTTCAAACATAAAACAGGTGTGACCTTGTCCCTGAGGAACTTACAGGACAGGCACTTCTGAATCGGAATCAAAGAACGCCCACCCAATGCAGCTTTTCTTTCTGATGTGTATTGTCATCTAGATCCTGATTAAATAAAACCAATAAGATCTATATCATTCTCTCTATCTAAGATGAAACCATATTATTTTGGGGGAATGCTCTAGCCATTAAGAAGTCTTTACACCATTATCCTTGGTGGACAAATGACCTTGGTCTATCCATAGTGAAAAAAGGAGAAGAACATCTTTGCAAACATCTAAAGATCTCTCCCACGCCTCCGTCACATATTTGTTCTCTAAGTCCAGCTCTCTAATTCCTTCATGCAATCTTCTGAAGTAACTTTTCAGTATAGTTTTATTTTCTTTTTATTTCACTCTCTTCAATTCTTTTTTTTTAATGTTTTATTTATTTTTGATACAGAGAGAGACAGAGCATGAGAGGGGGAGGGGCAGAGAGAGAAGGCGACACGGAACCAGAAGCAGGCTCCGGGCTCTGCGCTAGCTGTCAGCACAGAGCCTGAAGCAGGGCTTGAACCCACGAACGTGAGATCTGACCTGAGCTGAAGTCGGAGGCTCAGCCAACTGAGCCACCCAGGCACCCCTAAATTCTTGATCCAACATGTATTATGTCTATTTTCAAACAATTACCTCCCTGGCATTATCATTTTTAGTAAGGCAAAGTGAAAGATTCTTAAATCAACTAGGCTTCACCTGGAGTTCATGTCTTTTAATAATTATTATGTTTTTAACTTATTGTGTGGGGGAGGGGCAGAGTGAGAGGAAGACACAGAATCTGAAGCAGGCTATAGGCTCTGAGCTGTCAGCACAGAATGCAACAGGTTTGAACTTATGAATCATCAGATCATGCCCTGATCTGAAGTTGGACGCCTAACTGACTGAGCCACCCAGGTGCCCCTTGGAGTTATTTTCCATAAGATGCATTTTCTGGATGAGGATAATTTATACAAAAAAAACCCCAAAAAAACAAAAAATAGAAAAAACACCTAGAGGCATACACAAAGGTTTTGCTCCATTCTCACAAAGGAGAATGAGAGCCACTAAGACTTAAAATGCTTTGAAACCAAATAACACTTAGCAAACAAAACTAGAGGGACGGAGTACTGTAGAGCTTGAAAGAAAAGCAGAACAAGGTGATCATGTTTCTGATGGTTTTGGCAGTAGCACTTGCAGCTTGAGGTGCTGCTTTACAGGAGAGACAGACACTAGCAGGTGCTGGGTGAGATGTGGTGAAGGTATAATGAAATAATTCAGCTAATGTAATTCAGGGTACGTCTTGTACCTTCTCTCACACTAGACCAGACTGTAGTAGGGCAGGATGACCACTGCAATGCTTACTGTAGTAATAACCTCAAAGAATTAGATGGTTTGCCCAGATAGAGTAGGAGATCGTACTTATGTATTTCAGGTTAGAGAGAAACAAACAACTCCAAGTGTCTTGACAAGTCATTGTCCCAATGACCAGCTGCTTTCTGATACAGTTTGTCATTACCTTGTGCAGACATGGTATGCCAAGAGAGAATATATATATGTTTTACAAACATATAAATTCAACAAATTTTCAAGTGATTTCTTTTTATTCTATTGAATTCCACAGTTTTTCCTTTAATTTTTAAATGTTAGGTTTTAAGTTCTAAGGTTCCAAAAGACCTATTCTAAAAACCACCATTTCATCAACAAGTCCTAATTTCAAACAATCATTTTGGTAATTTTTTTACATGGTTTTATACTTTTCAAAAGAATAAAATGTTTTATCATCATAAAAATTTATGGAGTTTCTTATAGTTTCATTCTCTTTAAGAATAATAAACAAAAGCTCATGATGTAGAAAACAAAGAGTATAACATTTTGATCTGAATCCAAATCTGTAAGTCTTTTTATTCTCTCTGAGTAAGTTTTCTTCTTGACAAAAGAGACTGACAAGTCTGTTTAATCTTTCATATTGGCCACAGTGATAACTTCCTATTAAATATTTCAGACTGTTGTACTGATAAAGAACACAAGACATTATGCAGAACTTGGCACAAACCTGATTCAGGAGAGCGTCTGCTGAAAAACAGAACACTTGAGAGCCTGGAACCCGGTGCTTGGCAGTGGTCCCTAAAAGACAAGCCAGACGACTCATGTACTCAGTGACGCTACTGTGGCTCCTCGGATATTCTGCTCTTACCCTTACAGTAAACCTCTGGGTCCCAGCTGCTGGCCAATCTTAAAGTGATAGGGCAAACATCCCACAAATCTGTCCTAAGGATATCACCTCATCTATAGCTGGTTAATAAATAAAGTACCTCTTAGTCTCAGCTCAGCAAATTAAAGCTAGCTTTTAAATTGTTTATTGAGCTCAAGCATAACAGCTCTAACACATCACATTTATATTACCACGGACAGCGCTTAACTGGGAAAAAACGATCTTTCTATATAAATGATTTTCATCAAAACTGAAGTCTTTGAAATAAGTCAGATATATCTAAGAGAACCACTTCTACTGAGAGTCCCAACCACTATTTGATGATGAGTCTCCATCATTTGGAGAGAGCAAAAGTTAATATTTGAGTATTTTTTAAGTTAAAAATTATGTTACAAATCTCCCATAGTGGTCTGTGATTGTTGTCTTCTAATAATTCATACTTAAAACCTTTTGCTGGTTCTCTTTTCTGAAGAAAAATTGTATGACAGATCATTCACTATAATTAAAGTGAGCTCACCCTTCTGGAGCAAAACTCTCCTGTTTATAAAAACATTAAAAATAAAGTTACATTTTTCCTTGGCGATATTGGAATAGGGAGAGTAAAAATATTTATTTTGGTCAGTTTTTCTTATAAAATTAGAGAATCTTATAAGAATTACAAAAAAAAAATTGAACACAGGCATATGGTAGAAAAAAAGTGTGTTGCATACAGAAAAAAATACATTTAGAATGGGAAAAAAATCCATCACCAGAATCAGAAAATAAAAGGATAGTATATTAAAATTTAAAATAAAAATTGTATGTGGAATAGATCTGATACTTATTAAAGTTGAAACAGATTTATAGAGGAAATGTCCCCAGAAGAAGGTTATTCTTACTCAGGGATATGTTCAAAATCATGGGTAATAAAAAGCTTTATACCTTCAAAGATTCATTTATATACATATGATACACACATACACACACAGAAGTTAAAGGTATAATTTAATTTCTTAAATTTGTAATTTCTTACAAAATAGTGACCATTTAAGAAAGGAGTATGTTTTTTATATTCAATAAACCTTATACTTTAGGATATTGTCACTTTCTGCAATGAGTCCAAAATTACCTCACAGAGCCTATGCTGTGCAATCAGACAGAGTGGGATTCAAATTTAAGCTCTACCTCTTCCTAAAAACAATTTCAGCTACTGGGAATTCACATGTCTTACCTGAAAAATGAGGGAAAATATATAGAGAGAGTAATATACTTGACAGACTTCATTTTCTCCAAAGTGCAATATTTGGTGCAGAAGTTGCTATAAATGATAATAATTAAGTGACCAAGAACTTGACAGTATTTTACATGTTTTAACATGTTCTTCTGGCTATCAGTTTAGCCTCATATATATATATATATATATATATATATATATATATATATATACACATATATATATGATAGAATTATATGATATACACATTCAGCATTGTTTCTGTGCCTTTTTACCTAATATGTACAAATTTAATATATTTTTCCACAAGTAAAGATTGAAATCATTATTCATAGTAAGAGTAATTAAGAATTGAAAAACTTATTAACTCCTATTATTAATGGTCTTTCACAAAATGCCTTTCACAACCTAAATTTCTTGAAATGGATAACATTTTTCTTAATACTAAGATACATACTATATGACCAGTATTTTTCCACTACTGAATAGATGAATGAAATTAGAACCCTCAAGGTTGCCTAAACCCAATCAACTAAACTCAGTGTTGGACTTTCATGAATATTGGGCTGAGTAAATCTTGTCTTTGGTAATCTTAGAATTTCAAGAGAACTGTATACATAAATTTATTCATCAATAGATTTCTATTTCAATGATTCTTAAATTTATTATACATTTTAATAAAGGTTATCAATTAAACCACCCAAATTGTAGTTTAACTCCAAAACTGTGGTTGATTTTATCTATAAATAGGTAAAGAGCACAAGGACATCATTATGTGAAGGGCTAATTATGTTATTTAAGTTGAGTAAATACCCAGTGAAATTATCATGAATTCAGAGGCTAAGAAATGAATTAATGAGGCCCATATTCATGGCCTTAGACCTTTCTGGCACCTGAACTGCCTATCTGTTGCATGCTTTCTTCTAAGATCTTGTAATGTCAGGCAATATATACTGCATTCAGCATCCTACCTAGTTATCAGTCTCTTGGTTGCTTCAAATATTAAGAGAGGCTAGAAGTGCCTGGGTGGCTCAGTAGGTTGAGTGTTCAACTTATCATAATCTGGTGGTTTGTGAGTTCCAGCCCCTCATCAGGCTCCCTCCTGTGAGCACTGAGCCCGCTTCTGATCTTCTGTCTCCCTCTTTCTCTGCCCCTCCCCAGCTCACTCACATGCTCATTCTCTCTCTCTCTCAAAATTAAATAATCAATAAAAAAAGAGAGAGAGAGTGAAAGAAATAGAAAGCTAATCAATTGGGTGTCTTACCAACCCCATGTCCCAACTCAAATGTCATACTCACTTTCTATATAAGAGAATCAGAAATAGTAGATCACAGAACCTGAAAACTGAACGTCTTTTTATTTCAAATCCATTGTGGTCTCCACTATATTGTTGTATTTTTAGCAATGACAAATGAATCAGTTACATAATTATATAGTGCTTTAAGTGACTGTCACATTCTTCAGGGTTATCAGTGAATCATCTCAGGAGTAGTATAAATATAGAAGTAGAGAGACAACCTATTATGTTTCTCACTGTTGTATACCCTGTCTTCCATTCCCATGAAAAGGCACTTTGTTCTGAAGATATTTAAGTTTAATTGTTCCAGTGACCACTTTTCTGCAGGCCCAGATACTCTCATGAGATAAAATCTGATAATATAAATTACTTGAAAGACTTTTAGTTATACCACTGCCAGGATTCATTTCTCTTCGTATGAAATAGCAAAAAAATTATTTGTATCTTATTGGTTAAGAGCAGACTCTGAAACCAAACTGGACTCAAATCCAAGACTGAGCAAGAGGTAGTTGGATAATTGTGGGCAAATTACTTTATCTCTCTACCTCTCAGGTTTTTAATCTAAAAAAAAAAATAGGAATAATGATATTATCTCTCTCAGAGGATTATTGTGAGAACTGAATATTGAATATATGTAAAATGTTTAGAAGACAACTTTACATATAAAAACATTATATAAGTACATGGGTGTGAACTATGTATGTCCACTTATAGCAGGTTTTTGATAAATACAGCATAATGTTGTCTATATATTCCTTGTGATTTTATGAATAAAACTGTCTTTTCTCTAGTTCCCTCTAAGAATATAGTATGTAATACATGTAGCATACAAAATTTGAGATAATAGATTATGTTATCAGTAAGGGTTCCAGTCAATAGTAGGCTCTATGACTAGTTAGGTTTTAGGAGGGTCTGAATTATAATGGGATTTTCAATTGTGTGAGGGTCAGTGCTCCTAACTATTCAAATTCTTTAGATATCTACACAGTGTATTTTTATCAGTTTACACAAAAGACATTGGCTATAATGATCATTCTGAATTTGGGTTTTCTTGAAATTCTCATCATTTAACAAAAATCTACTCTATTAAATTCTCTCCTTGTCCCCTGATCCTTTCCTTGGCTCCAAAATTGTCACTGGTCAGTGAACACATGTTGAATGAACAAATAGTTATTTTGCTTGTCTTATTAGCATTGTGGAGCCTACATTGAAAACAGCAATTAACTTGATTCACAGTGTTACAATGAGTCTAACTAAACCAATTTTCTCCATTGCAATTATAGGTCCCAGAGTACACAGGACACTCCTAAGGCACTTCCCATATTCTGAAGAGTAAACAGTATTCACGTTTTCTTTGCTGCTCTAGCAGTGATACACAATTACAAGTGACAGAGAAAAACAAAGCCAAACAAAGCTGGAATGGTCATTGTGTGATAAGCACAGAGAATTGTCTTTAGTTACAATATTTGCCACATTTATAATACTAGAAGAAGACACTAGAGCTACATGCAATACACCACCTAGTTTAATATAACTAGGATCATATTTAAAGCTATAATGCATACATCATATCTTTTCCTAGAAAAGTCCACTGACATTCGAAAGAATTTTTGAAAATCTTTGAGAAAACACCGAGGGAAAGTGGAAGTCTGAATGTACAGAATTACCACTGTAGGGTTCAGTAAGGGCTGCTGGTTTTGGAGCTGAAGTCGGAGAGCTTATGAAGTCTACAAGACAGGTATAAAAACCAGGAGCTAATTCAGCCATGTCGGGGCTACCTGAGGGATGTTTTTTAGATTTCATCAGTTCAAGGAAGATGATCTTTCTCAGTTTTGATTCAAAAGGACACTGATTGTCAAACCCCACCACCATCCAAAAATTCAGAGACAGAAGAGCCATTCAGTAACCATTAACAAAAGTCAGAAAGAGACCAGGAAATGTCAAAAATTGAGCAGCAGAGAGAAGTTAGTGTCATGTAAAGACTGGGGTCATTCTGTAGAAGCATTACCAGAAACCAAAACAAAATGAAACAATACAAACACTTTTTGGAAATACCACTGAGGAAGGGAGAATTTTCAATGTGAACGTCAATCGGTTGTAAACTGACTGAACATTCCCCAAACTTGATGTAAAAGCCCAGAGACAAGAAGGTGATCCCGATATGGCAATTTTGGGTAAGCCAGGCAGGTAACTCGCTGAGAAAGAATGGAAATGGCTACAGCCATGACAATAAGGGATTCAATTCAAGGAATGTTGGTATATTTCAATTATTTAGGCTGTGGCCACAATCACAATTAAAAATTGAAAGTTTATAAGTACATGTATTTTTATAAGTACAAGACATCTATTAATAACACAAATTCTTTTTTTTTTAAGGTGTATTTATTTTTAGAGAGAAAGAGACAGCATGAGTGGGGGGTGGTGCAGAGAGAGGGGGAGACAGAAAATCCCAAGCAGGGTCCATGCCGTCAGTGCAGAGCCTGATGCGGGACTTAAACCCACAGTGCAGAGCCTGATGCGGGACTTAAACCCACAAACCAGGAGATGAGGACCTGAGCAGAAATTAAAAGTTGTGTGATTTTACTAACTGAGCCATGCAGGCACCCCTACAAATTCTTTGTTTTATAATTTTCTACCAATAATACTTTTAAAGACTTCAACAACTCTAAAAGGAGCTGACTTTTATCATTTCCAAATAAATACTAACTTTTATTTTATTTTTCTATTTGTTAAAGAAACCATAACCTTTTGCATTTCGTTTCTAATTATTTTGTTATTCAAAGCATGCAGAGAAGTTAGTCATCATAAAATAATTAAAGAAAAGGGCCTTGGGGCACCTGGGCGGTTCAGCTGGTTCAGCCTTTGACTTTGGCTCAGGTCTTGATCTCACAGTTCATGAGCTTGACCCCTACATCAGGTTCTGGGCTGACAGCTCAGAGCCTGGAGCCTGCCTCAGATTGTGTGTCTCCCTTTCTATGCACCTCTCCTGCTCATGCTGTGTCTCTGCCTCTCAAAAATAAATAAATATTTAAAAAAAAAGAAAAGGGCATTTATCAATGGCCTTTATAATTAACAGGAATTAATTAGCACTCCTATATACACTAGAGCAGGTTAATAGCTTACTAGATATTTACTCTTTTATACCCTTACTATGACAAGGTCAACTCCTAGAAATATGAGGAAAAGCGATCCATGGAAAGAAGTAGAATTCATTTTATAAACTCAGTATGTGATTTTGTAAACCTTATAGTGTATACAAGCCACTCTCATGGATGTATGCTTAGAATTTATTCAAATATGCCAGTTACACATAATTATAAATATTTTCCTGAACTAAGAATTTCTTTCATAGCCAGGATTTTTTCTCTGTAAGTTAAATATTCTTCACTCATAAAATAGATCACTTATTTTTATTATTTACCAAAATGGATTGAAATACTGATCTCTGGGGGGCATCTGAGTGGCCAGTTTGTTGAGCGGCAGACTCTTGATTTCTGCACAGGTCTCTCTCTGCCCCCCCCCCCCCGAATAAATAAACTTAAAAAGAAAAAGAAATACTGATCTCAGTTTTTATTTTTCATACCACATCATGTACTCATCACGGGAAAAGTATACTTTCCTACCCCTTGACTCTGGGCTTGGCCATATGACCTATTACGACCAATAGAATGTTATTGGGCTTGATATGAAGAAAGGCGGAAATTGAGATTGTGTGGTGAAGCCTGACAGATGAACTCTAGAAATTCTGTACCACAGAAGCAGAGAGAGAGTTATTAAGAATGGAGTACAGCCCCTACCCCATCCCACCCCCTCAAAAAAACCAAACCAAACAAAATAAAACAAAACACCTCAGGAAACTTTTGTTGAACCACGTTTCCAGATAATTCCTGCTAGAGTCAGCAACTAGCACATCAGGCTAAGCTACGCAAATTCATTTTGAGTAAAGTCATAATGTCTCAAGATCATTCACAACCTTACTTCAGGAGCAGTTTGGGTCTGCAACCACTCAAGTGTTGCATAACCCTGCTTCTAACCAAGAGGGTTTTTTTTTTAATGTTTATTATTGAGACAGAGAGAAATAAAGCATGAGTAGGGAAGGGGCAGAGAGAGAGGGAGACCGAGAATCCAAAGCAGGCTCCAGGTGCTGAGCTGTCAGCACAGAGCCCAACACGGGTTCAAACTCACAAACCACGAGATCATGACCTGAGCTGAAGCTGGACAGTTAACTAACTGAACCACCCAGGCGACCCCAAGAGAGTTTTTTTTTAATGACAGTTTTACAGTGATTATAAAGATGTAGAAGCAGAACTTATACTCTATGCCTGCCATTATAAATAGCCACGTAGACTTTGTGTTTGTGCTTGTGTTTAAAAAAAGAATGTGAAAAGAGCAAATTTTAAGGAGTAAATGTTTTGGCTTGCAAATGCAAATTTTAGTTTTAATATAAGGTTTATTGAATTTGATTTTTATCCAGTTTAATTTATCAATAAAATAGTGATTATCACTGATTAATACATGCTTATCTCATGGTTATTACTAAAAACCATTTTGTAATTTATGGGAAGGAGGGTGTTAATAGAGAATCCTTTTTGAATGTCAAACATGGTAGCTAAGTTTCTAAAGAAAACCAGTCCCCACACGGAGCTCCTTCAGCCTGGGCCCTAAAGCGAGGCAGCTGCAGAAGTGACCCAGCCTCCCTAGAGCCAGTCTGGGCCAAACCACAGCCTGTAGCTGAGGGACAGTCAATTCACATACCAGTAAGGGTGAGAATAGAGGCTCACCTTTTATAAACCCCGAGTGTGTTGCGGCGTGTAATTTAGGATTATTGTGGTATTTGTGTACCGATTCAGGTACCGGCTTTTCAGACTTTCATTTATTTACTGCTCAAGTTGTTTTATCCACCATTTCACTTTACACAATGTTTCAATCACAGAAAGGTCTCAGGGCTTATCTGCCGATCGGCTGACACTCAGCTTTAGACAGCAGGAATTTACAACCCACTGAAGAGAAAAGGAGCCCACGTGAAAAGGTGTAACAATGTAGGACACTATGTCATTGTACACATGGTATGCGCATGAAGAACACTTAGGGTTAAAAGGAAGACAGAAAAAAGTGCTGTCGGTGACTTCTGTGGGAGAAAATACAGAGGAATCTGTGAAGTTTGCTGAAGAAACAAGTTCTGTACTGTATTTAAATAATCGTCAGCACGCTTAGAGAGTGGGGGAGGCACGCAGAAAATGAGGTGTATATCTAGAGCATGACTGAGCACAGCATTCCCAGGCGTAAGTACAGAGTGGAGAAGAATCTTTGTGACCACACTGTTCGAGTTTTGCCGCTTATCCATGTAAGCAGTTGGAGCAAAATTACTTAACATGTCCAGACCCTTTATTTCTCTTCTCTGTAAGGGAGCTAAATAATCCTTCCTTAGTGGGACTATTTTGAGGATCATGTGATGTAGGTTACAACTGGCAGGCATATTGGATACATCAGAGACTACTAATCCCCATTGTTCAGTTGATTTTTCCCTCATGTCCCCATATATCTGTGTTTTGCTCTATTGTCTAATTTTCATTTCTAAGCCCAAGACATAGTTACATTTCTAATGTTCAGTTTAAGTTTGGGAAGTATGAAATGAAAAGATGTAGAGCCATAAACTGGTGTGTAGGTAATAGAAAGAGATCTGGTACCCTTCTGTTAAATTTTACAGGGCAGCCAATACCCATCATCTGAACAGTAATCCCAAGAGATCAGAGTCCATGACTTCCTGTGTTTTCTCGGGTGTGAATGAATCAGGGGGGTAATCACCGGTGAGAAATGACAAAGCCCTTTGTGTGTCAAAGTGTTTCTTCTCAAGTAGCTCAGTAACCTAGAAGAGGAGGAGCCAAAAGCAGTGGCGGAGAGTTAACGGGAGAGAACGTGCACATGTGCCCTCACACTCACACACTGTATCTTATCACATTTTCTGAGGCTTACAGGACTGGGGCTGAGGCGTGTTCAAGGTTGCACTGAAAAAAATTCTGTTGCACAGAATGTGTCCTTAGAGACAAATACACACTGCAGGATTTCTAGGTCAAGAACAAATGTTTTGAAAGAAGAGGCTTTCTGCTTTCATATTTCTATTTGGTATACTGTCGTTCTTATTGTTTTGAATATCTATTAAATATCATATTTATAAAGTCCTTTTTGAAAAAATAATTTTCAATAGAGTAAAATACTTAACCTGTGTCTGACAGAACCATTCATTTTCTCTGGTGGACCCTCAATTTAGAATGATTATTTTTTAATCAACACAATTCAAAATAGCACATATACATGAATAATGTATTGGAGAAAAATAAAAAAATACCTCAGAAAATCACTTTATTGAGATTATGCTTCATATGTTTTAGGTAGATGGTGGTAGAATGGGGGAAGCTCAGTTCTGAGCCCCAAGGGTTAAGGTTAAAAGGCCAATGGAGATAGAAAAGAAGCCAGAGAGAAGAGAGTTTGGGGAGAGCACTAAGCTATAGAATGTCCTCCCTCAGTTATTACCACCATCAGTGAGCTCTAAGGTTGCAGGGAAATAGAATTTGGGCTTAATTAAACTAGTCTTAGGAGCAAGAGAGCTCAGAGAAATTATTGGGTAGGACAGGGCAGCACACCAAAAGCAGGTATCAAGTAACCAAATTACATGCAGAATTACATTTGCAGAATATGAAATAACATCCAATTTCTACTGAGCAGCTGAAATGAATTAGACAAGTTGTAAGCATTTGATTGGACGGGGACAGTAGAAGACTTTTTAGTCAAGAGTTTTTGTGCTGGAAAGATTGTGTGAAGTAATTTGGGGAGGGCCAAAGTTGATTGAGGTTTTTGATGGGGAGCAAAGGTGCTCTCCCAACCTTCACCTCAGAATCACCTCTGTGAAACCAGTCACCGCCTAAACTTAAAGTCACAGTTTCATTCCCAGCAAGAAATGGTAGTTTTAAAGAGAAAAACCTTTCATGAACATAGTGGAGACTAGAAGAAACCTAAAGCGTAATGACACATACCACCAGGGTTTGCCTCAGGGACACTAGATCCTTAACATTAGGAAAATTCCAGGCTGTATATATTCAAAGATGGGGGGCTTATAATCTGCAATAGGGTTGGTTTCTGTATTGGTACAAATTGAGAACACAGGTGCACCTGGGTAGCCCTGTTGGTTAAGCATCTAAATCTTGGTTCTTGGCTCAGCTCATGATCTTGCAGTTTGTGGGATTGAGCCCTGTGTTGGGCTCTGAGCAGACAGCACAGAGCCTGGGATTCTCTCTCTCTCCCTCTTTCCGCCCTTCCCCGTGCCTGCACGCTCACCTTATCTAAGTAAATTTTTAAAAATTAAAAAAAAACAAATTAAGCATACAGATGAAAGGAGGAGCAGGGATGTGCAAAGGATATGTTGGATGAACACTAAGCATAACTACTTATATGTGTTTTTGGGGTCATCTGAAAAATTATGGTAAAAGCACCATAAAATTAAATCAAGGTAAAAGATATAAGCATAAATTAACATACATGTTATATTTTACTTTTGTTAAATTTACTGAAGGAGAAAAAAGTTTATCAATATTAGGGGTGCCTCGGTGGCTCCGTCGGTTAAGCGGCCAACTTCGCCTCAGGTCATCATCTCTCAGTTGGTGGGTTCCAGCCCCGTGTTGGACTCTATGCTGACTGCTCAGAGCCTAGAGCTTCAGATTCTGTGTCTTCTTCTTTCTTTGCCCTTCCCATGCTCATGCTCTATCTCTCTGTCTCTCAAAAATAAATAAACATTAAAATATATAAATAAATAAAATTTATCAATGTTAAAGTTTTTTAATTTAGGCTTTGTTTATCTTACTTAAGAAATTTATAAATAGACATTCAAATCTTGTCTCAAGTACTCTTCTATTATCTAGATAAGATACATCTTCTTCCTGGGCACCCGGGGCTCAGTCAGTTAAGCTTCTGGCTTTTGATTTTGGCTCTAGTCATGCATTCACGGTTTGAGAGAATAAACTCCATGCCAGGCTCCATGCAGAGCGTGGATCCTGCCTAAGATTCTGTCACTCCCTGTCTCTCTGCCCCTCCCCTGAACACACACATGCTTACATGCTTGCTCTCTCTCTCTCAAAATAAATAAACTTAAAAAAAAGATACAACCTCAAATGAATCCATTTGGTGCCACTCAGAGTTCTCTTTGCATCTACTGGTGAGGTCACAGGCACATCACAAGTCTCTAATGCTGCTTCCTAGCTCTGCCTCCCACTCTGCCCAAAATTCAATTTGTTCTGTTTCAATGTCTCAAATTTCTTCCTTACTGCTTTATTTCCATTTTTTTTTCTCCTCAGCTATGATTTTCCTTAGACTATTTGCATGGCTCTTGATTTGTATGACATCATCTTTAAGTTTTTCTTGGTGGCATGCAAACTGAAGACTTCTGAAATCCTCCCCAATGCCAGACCTGTTGTCTTCAATTCCCTGTGTCTCCATCCAGATCACTGGCCTCCAGGTAACCACTTATCCAGGAGGGCAGTCTCAACACAAAAACTACTATATTGGAAAGATCATAATTTTGAAAGATACATATCTCTTTCATTCTCTCTCAAGCCTTCTAAAACCAATTGTTGAAATTACATAAAAACCTTATCTCACTACACAAGATGGAAAACTTTTTGAAGACAGAGACTATTTTTTTCACTAGCAACTAATGCAAAACTCAACACATAGGTAGGAACACAGAGGCAGAGTTTGCAAGTGGATGACCAACTTGATGAATTAATAGAACCAAATACCTTCCCGGACCTCTTCACATGTATGAAGCACTGAGATCAGAGTGAGTAGGGGTCATAGAAGTTTCATGCCAGCAGTATATAAGCCACTAACCTTCTCCAGGGAAAGCCTATGAAATCTCACTCTGACTAATGAACTTTGACGACAGTTTATTCTGATTTTCTTATACAGACCTTGCTTTTGATCATCAACCTCCATTGGTATCTGAAGAATAATTGAAAACAGATATTAATCTATATCCTCTGGCATTACCGAAATGTTAGGTTTGCATTTCTCATAGAAGTTTCAATTCTGAACCTTAGCCCTCTGAAAACTGGTTTCTAATACTTTAGTGCTGAGTTTCCCAATCCGTTTCTCTCCCTGAAATTCTAACCATGGCATAAGCAACCTCAATTTATCACTGACATCATCATTTATTACAACCCTTCATCCTAACAACCCACTGCCTTTTAGTGTCCTTTCTTTTTACTTATTTATTTTGATGGCCTGCCTAGCTCTAAGTTTGCCTTGCATTCCCGATTTGCCTTTCAGCCAAGTGGCTAGTGCCGACTTAGGGGTTATCACCATCCATCACCATCAGCAGGCTGCACATTACTCACTGCATTTCAAATGGATGGTGCACTTCAGTTTTTTACATCCTCGATGCCTTTGGCCTCTCTGCCAATAATTCTTCTACTTTAATACTTAAGAGGCACCCAAAAGTTCGGATGTTTGCATATCTGCTTTACAAGTAAGTAGGGTGCAGCAGGAGAAAATATCCTCTCTAAAAACTTTGTGTCTCTTCTGCTTTTGGTGGATGAGTGCGGAGATGGGCTGGAAATTCTTTGTCCTTTGGTGGTGAATGACCACCCCTGTACTGATGTTTATCGTTTTAGTGTGAAAGACAGTGTTTTTAGAAAGTGTTAATCTTTCACATTCAAGGAGTTTCAGAGTCTAGTTAAATACTTTGTTTATATACAAAACTTCAAACAGCTGAAGTGAAATTTATTCTCACAACGCGATCATATTTTATACCTGGAATAGAGTTCAGATTGTGAAATAAGCATTAATTATGCTAAACATAGAGTGCTTTGTGTTCTATTTTTATTTTTGCTACAAAGACCTGAATCTGTGTTCACTGTTGCAGTCCCAGGTGACATAGATAAATTCAAAGGAAGGAAAGTAGTAATTTCTGTATTTCATAACCTAGAATGCTTATAAAGTAAAGTGTCTTAATCCTAAGAGGATGTGCATAAAATATTAGGAGCTATAACTGTAAGTACAATGTAATCTCTGCTTCCTAATATTTTCATAGGACTTAATATTAAAGCCCAACAAAAATAATTTACAAATACATTTTTAAATATCACTTTCTAGACATTGTGGTATATGTCCTCAATAAGTAGGGTAATAGCATAATTTATTCTACAAACTCTTTATATAGTATAAAGAGTGCCACAAATAGCAAAAATTATATTTTTCTAAATAGTTTTTCACTCAGTTGAATGATTCTATTGGTGATCTATGAAATAGTTCTATTTGAAACCTAATTTCAAAACTGAAATTTCTTCTAAAGTCCATGTACACTAATGGAAAAAATAAAGTCTTGAAAAAATTGTTAGAACATGAAAAATAATCTAGACCACCATTTGCAATGACATGGATGGAGGTAGAGAGTATTATGGTAAATGAAATAGCTTAATCAGAGAAAGATAAATATCACATGATTCCACCCATATGTGGAATTTAAGAAACAAAACAAGAGAACAAAGGGGAAAAGAGAGAGAGAGAGAGACAAATTAGAAAACAGACCCTTTTTCAAAGTTTATTTCTTTCTTTTAGTAATCTCCAACCCAGTGTGGGGCTCATATCCTAGAGATCAAGAGTTGCATGCTCTTCCAACTGAGCCAGTCAGCCCCCAGAAAACAGATTCTTGATTATAGAGAACAAACTGATGGTTACTGGAGGTGATAGGTTAGGTAGGTGATGGGGATTAAGGAGTGCACTTGTGATGAGCACTGGGTGTTGTATGGAAGTGCTGAATCACCGTATTGGACACCTGAAACTAGTATTACCCTGTCAACTAACTGGAATTTAAATAACAACTTAAAAAGATAATCTAGCCAAAAATAATGTAGTATATTCACATACTTTAATCAATTACTCCATCAAAGCTGTTTCTAATACTGTGTCAGTTTTAGAAAAAAGTTTCTGAAAAACACAGCTTTTTTTTTTTGATAGATGTATTTTTATGGTCTTTCCCCTCTTCCCAGCAAATTGTGTCTACTATCTTCTTTAAAGTTGCATTTAATGGGTAATGAAAAGTGTACATCTTCAATTAGCACTTCTCTGTAGATCACAACATTGTTAATTAAAAAATATATAGAGCTTATCTAAGATGTCTAAGCTCCTAGCAATTTAAGCTAAATAGAGGACTTGCTAAAATCTAATTTATCTCAAATAAAAATGTTTAAATATTCTATCTAAAATATTTGTGCAAGTATTATATTCTATCTCTATTCCTTTGATAAATAATTTTACCGACAAGGGTGCCTGGGTGCCCTAGTTGGTTAAGTGTCTGACTTCAGCTCAGGTCATTTTCTCACCACTGATGAGTTTGAGCCCTCCAACGGGCTCTGTGCTGACAGCTCAGAGAGCTTGGAGCTTGATTCGATTCTGTGTCTCCCTCTCTCTGTCCACTGCCTGCCCACACCCCCTTGACACACTCACATTCTGTCTGTTCCTCTTAAAAATAAACAAACATTAACATTTTTAAAAAATAATAATTTTACTGATAGAGTTCTCCAACATCTTGATGAAACATTAAGTGTATTATAATTTAGGTGCTGCCAAATCATAGTTTTTTTTTTTAGTCCATTACATTTTGGTTTACTAAAAACTATTCTTTTGCAAAAAGTATATTTTTATATCACTCAGTAGATAAAGACTTTTGTTTATATTGTAAGGTGACTTCTGAATTTCACATATTTTTTATGCCAAGTGAAATAATAACTGTTACTTATTGACCCCATTAGGAGATAAGAAACTTCAAAAGTTTTAAGTGATACCAGTTTTAGATCAATTCATCAGACCCTTGAAATATAAATTTAGTTATCAGTAATTGTTTGATTTTTCCCCCCATTCAATTTAAGAACTCAAAGTACAAGTTTTGGAAATGTATTCCTCTTGCTTTCTTGTAACACCAAAGGCAACACTTGTGATGGTCATATCCCAGAAACACATGCCCACTAAAACTGAGATTTTAATGTAAGAATGTAAAATACTGTCTCTTGTCTATACTTTGCCACAAACTAATAAGATTCCATTATAACAGCAGTAGTAGATTACAGCTGAGTTTGCAAGAGACAGATTCTCCCTGAGGAGGATCTATTTAAGCTTAAAATATTAAGCTATTTTAATAGCTATATAGTTATTTAAGAAGGCTATTTCTATTTTTTTTCTTATTTTTAGAAAAATTTTAAATGTTTATTTACTTTGAGAGAGAAAGAGAGACAGTATGAGCAGGGGAGGGGCAGAGAGAAAGAGGGAGACACAGAATCCAAAGCAGGCTCCAGGCTCTGAGCCATCAGCACATTAGCCCGATGCAGGGCTTGAACTTGTGAGCTGCGAGGTCATGACCTGAGCCAAAGTCAGTCGCTTAACTAATTGAGCCTCTCTGGTGCCCTGGATATATCTATTTTTAAAAGTTGAATCAATAATTGGTAACTTACAGGAAAAAATAAAGCATCAAGCCCAAATGGTTTCACTGGTGAATTCTACTAAATTCCTAAGAAGAAATGATACCAATTCTCCATAGTCTTTTCTAGAAATAGAAGCATAGGAAACACTTCCTAACTCTCTATGAGATTAGTATTATCCTATTACCAAAATCAGATAAATACATTACAAAATGGGAAAACTATAGACCAATATATATTTAGACACAAAAATACTAAATGCAGTATTATCAAAGCAACCCAACAATGTGTAAAAGGAATTTTATACCATTCCAAGAACCAATTAGGATTTAATCCAGGTATGCAAGTCTGGTTCAATATTCAGAAACCAAACAAAGCAATACAATTTTTCCAACAGGGCAAAGAATAAACAAACAAAATTGTGATCAGAACAACTGATAGAGTTAAAGCATTAGTAAAACCTAACATTATAAAAATTCACCACACTAGAAATTAAAGGATATTTTTTCAACTTGCGAAAGGACATTTGCAAAAAAATACTATAGCTGATAATATATGTATTAAGAGACTCACTTTTTTTTTTTTCTCCAAGATTAGGAACAAGCCAATGATGTCCTCTTTCACCACTTTCATTCAACAGTATAGAAGTCCTTTCTTACTGCAGCAAGGCAAGAAAATAAATGCCATGTAAATTGAAAAGGAAAAAATAATACTGTCTTTATTTTTAAATAACATGATTATCGATGTCATCCTTAAAAATCTACAGAACTTGTTAACCAATAAGGAAGTAAAACATGTTTGTAGGATATAAAGTTAATAAAGTCAAAGAATATAGAATAGTCATTTTCTTTACTATATACCATCAATAAACAACTAGAATTGGAAACAAAAAATAACATATATAAAAGCACCAAAAAACTGAAGTAATTGGATATAAATTTGACAAAATATCTATAGAATATTTAGAAAATTATCAAATGCCAACCAAAATCAAAAGCCAGATGAAAGTGGAGATATTTTCTGTTCATGGGTTGGAAAACTTGATATTGTTAAGATGTCAGTTCTTCCAGCTTGATCATTTGATTTGTTCAAAACCACTATAAGCTATTTTATATTTATCAACAAACTTATACCAAAATTTATATGAAATGGAAAACATCTAAAATAGCTAACACCATATTAAATAAGAATAAAGCTTATACCACATGATTTCAAGACTATTAAGTTAAAGTAATCAAGACAGCATGGTATTAGCAAAAGAACTAACATATACCAAAGGCATAAATATGAATAAAGGCCAATAGAGAGACACACAACTAGTTATTTAAGTCCACAAAAAAAAATATGTCGACTTATTTTTGACAAATGGGCAAAACCAATTCAATGGAATACAGAAACTCTTTTTACCAAATGATGATGGAATAATTGTAGGTCTATAAAACAACAAAATTGGACCCAGAGATTTAATGCCTTCTACAAAAATTAACTGAAAATAGATCATAGATATAAATATAAAATGTAAAACTATAAAACTTTGAGGAAAAATATCAGAAAAAATAGAAGTGATCTTGGGATTGGTGATGAGTTTTTAGATTTGACACCAAAAACCTGGTCCATGAAAGAGAAAAATCAATAGGTTGGACTTTATCAAAATTAAACATTCTGTTCAGGATAAGATACTCTTAGAATATTAAGAGACAAGCCACAGTTTGGGAGAATATATAGGTGCAAAACATATCTAATAAAAGAATTATATTCAAAATATGCAAGGAACTCTTCAAATTCAACAACAAAAAACCAGTCCAATTAAAAATGAGCAAATGATCTGAATAGACACATCAACAAAAAGATTCACAGATGGCAAATAAGCATATAAAAACCTGCTCAATAGCATTTGTCATTAGGGAAATGCAAATTAAAACAATGAGATACCACTACACACCTATTAGAATGGCTAACCTTCAGAAACTTGACAATTTCAATTGTTAGGGAGGATGCAGAGCAATAGAAATCCTCTTTCATTGCTGATGGAACTACAAAAGTTATACATTTTGGAAGACAGTTTGGCAGTTTCTTACAAAGTAAAATATTGTCTTACCATATGATCTAGCAATTATGTGCCCACATATTTATCCAATTGATTTTAAAATTTATTTCTATACAACAAATACATGTGAATGCTTACAGCAGCTTTATTCATAATTTCCAAAAAGTGAAAACTACCAAGATATTCTTCAATAGATGAATGGAAAAATATACTGTTGTTCCTCCATGCAATGGAAGACTATTCAGTGATAAAAAGGAATTGAGTTATGAACCCATACAAAGATGTGGACACATCGTAAATGCATACTGCTAAGAGAAAGAAGCCAATTTGGAAAGGCTACATGCTGACAAAGGCAAAATCATAGAGACGATAAACAGATGAATGGTTGCCAGGTGATGGGGAGTGGGGAATGGGTTGAGGTGGTAAAGCACAGGGGATGTTTTAGGACAATGAAACTATTCTGTGTGATGTTCTAATGGTGGATACATGACATGTGTTACAACCCATAACACTTTACAATGAAAAAAATGAACCTAATGTGTACAAATTTAAAAAGTCATTTAGGAGGTTAGGGTATCCAATGATTGAATATAATTGTAATTAAAGAACCTGTATCACAAATGTAGAAAATAGCCTTACGGAAGGGATGAGGAGCCAAGGTGCTGAGCCAAGTAACTTTGGAAATGAGTGATGTACGTAAAACTAAAAGCAAAAGGAGTTGAACATAAGAAATGTACTCTGGTTGGAAAAGTATTTCCCATGGAAGTGTGAGCTAGTAATTCAAAAGCCACTATGTATTTGTATATTGGAATTAAAAATTAAGTAAATAAATGGTAAATGGTGGGAGCCAGATTTTGTACTGCTGAAGTAGAAAGTTAAAATCAAGAATAATGATTTACATGGTAATGGTATTAGAGTTGAAGAATTCAGTATGAACTCATGGTTAGCTTAATGTATATACAGATGGGTAAATATACATACACATCAATGATTTATAAAGATTATAAATATTTATATACATATGTGGATATGTTAGTATATACATATATGTTCTTACTCTGTCCTCTGAAAATTTCTAGAAGCAATGGCGCTATAGAGGCAATAAACACACTTAACAACTAGATCTTGATTTCTACTTACATTTTCCAACATAAGAAATCAGATATCTTTGGAAAAATGCCTGATTCTAATTCTGGGCTAGGAAATATAAAGACTGTGCCAGAAGGACCTATAGTGGCACAGAGTAAGAAAACACTCAAAAATAAGCACAATGATGGCGGTATGCCATAAGGAAAAAGGAGCTCCCAATAGCCAAACAGAGAGCAATTTGAGTAACTAAGTAAATAGTGTTGGATTATAACCCAACATATAAAGTGAATACCCATGAGCCCATATTGATACAAATAAGTAATTAAATAAACAAATATGGAGAATAGACAAGTATTGCATGCCCAAGAAACTCTGTCCTCAAGCTGGTAAAACATAACATTTCACTCCTTAAGTGACTTCATTCCATGAAATCAATGTGGAAAGATAGAAATGTTACAGTGGAAAAGCCTAAATAAGTTATTTCATAATCATAATTAACATTAATAGAAGAAAATAATACTGTAATAACTTTGTATAGTGACAGATAAGTGCAGATGGTAACTGCACTTATCATGGTGACCACTGGTAATCTGTAAAATTGTTGAATCACTGTGTTGTACATCTGAAAATAATACAATATTTTATGTCAACTATACTTCAATAAAAAAAATTTAGAGAGAAATCATGTTGATAGCAGATACTCTTGAAAGGATATTATGAAAATGGCATTGTACATCTTGCTTTCACAAACCTATGCATCCAGTCTACTCATGAGAAAAAAAAAAGACATCAGGCAAGTCTCAAGTAAGAAACTTTCTACCAAATCTCAGCACTTCTGAAATATTGCCAAAGCCATCAAAAGAGAATGGCTTTGAGTCTGAGAATCTTTCACAGTCAAGAGATGACTAAGGACATATGATGTGTAAGTGTATAATGGTACCACAAATGGAATCCTGGAATGGAAATAGGACATTATTAAACAACTGATGAAATCTGAAAGTATGGATTTTAGTTAAAAAATAACATGTCAACATCAGTTTATTATTTGTGACAAATGTCTCGTACTAGTATAAGGTATTGATAATAGGGAAGCTGGGTCTGGGATATCCGCAAACTTTCTGTACCATCTTTAAAACTTTTCTGTAAACTTAAATCTACCCTAGAATAAATGTTTATTTTAAAAAATAAAATAAAACAAAATAAAAACACTCTGGTGTCACCAAACAAGAAAATGAACAGAATTGAGAATTTTCACTTTGCAAAAGCATTGTAACAAAAGCATTCAGACCATCCATTCAAAGGTAGGACTACTTAACCTCTATTTTGCCCCCATAGTTCACTCATTCCTAATATACTCGTTTATGTTTCCAATGACCCTGTCAAAAACTAGCCTGCTATGGCTGTGCGTCTTGCTAGTCTTGGCATAGAGCACAGCTGGCTTGTGCTTCAAATGGCTAACAGGGACTGTCCTGTCTTATTGCTGTCCAAGACCGGTCACATGAATCAGAAAGCACTTATTTTACAGGTGAGCACCTGCACCACTGATCTTAAAGGAGAGGTTTTGATTACCTTGCCTCTTGGACTTTTGGGAAGTGACAGACTATGTTTGATCTTCTTTAATATTTATTCATGTGATAAAAGCAAAAACTCTGTCTAGAGCATAGACATCATATACACTACTAGAGGATATCATGGCAGGATCTGTAATGACAATCTACCATATCCATTCTGACTTCTTTAACTATTATTAATTGTACTTCACTATATGAAAGCATTCAGACAAAATGCTAAACTAGATGGGACACAAGGGTATAGTCATGAATGGGGAGTGCCTGTAAAAAGCCAGAATAAGTGGTTATTTATTTCAATAAATTTCCCCAGGATTAGTTGCAAGAGTTTTTGTCACTCTAGTTTTGCTCATATATTAAGGGTTTAAAATTCAAGTGCCTTCGGTTGCCTTTATTCATAACTAAAATTGCCACACCAAGATGGGGCAAGACTTTGACAAATGATCTCATCCATTGTCTTAATTTTACCAAAGAAAATACACAAACCGAGGCAGTATAAGTAACTTGGAGAAGTTCACCAAGATCAGTCATGCTGGAGCCATTATTACAAACTAAATCTTCAGCCCATGGGCTTGTTCTTTCATTATACTACCCTGATAGTTTATACTGAAATTTTATCTCTCCTTATCTTAATACTGAGGGCCCTCTAGTACTTTGTTTTAGAGCAGCTGGAATGACACTTATGGAACTAAAAGTATTTATGTAATGATCTTGAAAACTTTTTTTTTCATAATATTTAAGGTATGCCCATATAGAACAAACAATATGAAATCAAAGGTACTATTCAATCTGGTCAACCTCCTTACTTATGAAAGGATTCCAGCGATAGAGTCAACATCTCTTTGGGGAGCAGCTACAATTTCTAAGCCATTGTGCTATGGACCAGAATGAGAGGATGGGAGTGGAGCAGAACATAAATGTTTAATCAGCATGAAAGATTGACCAAAGGTATAACTAAAGGCACCATCTACTATGCAATAAGATAGTATAAGTTCCTGGGAAAACCAATTGGAGTAATGGAAATTCCAACATGGAGATCAGGCAAAAAGTCATGAATAATGTGATATTTGAGCTTTCAGTTTTAAATAACAGAGAAAAGGAAAGATCAGAGATGTTAATACTGACTGCAGAATGACAACTGTCCTTATTTGTCATTTGTTTCTTGGAGGGAATTTGTGAGCGTCCTTTTTTAATGTTTGTTTTTGAGGTAGAGAAAGCACACCCAGGGGACGGGTAGAGAGAGGGGAGCACAGAGGGTCTGAGGTGGATTCTGTGCTGACAGCAGAGAACCCCATGAGGGGCTCAAACACAAACCTTGAGATCATGACCTAAGATCATCACGACATCAGACACTTAACTGACTGAACCACCCAAGTGCCTCGGTGATGGTTTTTTATAGAAAAGTATATTGGGACCAGATCATATAGTTCCTTCCAGATCATCTAGTAGGTGATATATATGCATTGAATGCCATTTAACTACTCTGTAACAAATATTACGTACTTGGAGAAATATCATCTGAGAAGTGAGAAATATTTATTAACTTTTATCCAAGATACTCTGTATCCAAATTTCATGGGTCAGTACTAAGAAAGCCTAAAATGAAATAAACATCAACATTATCACTGAAGGTTAAAAGTAAAAGTAAGCAATGGCGAGCACTGGAAAGTTTCCGCCTGCGGGAATAGCCAGGCAGGCAAAAGCCAGCACAGCCTGGGGAGCTGCAAAAAGGCTTTCATATCAATAGTGAGGCTTCTCTGATATTGCTTAGCTTTGCCACTCGGACCTTTGCTAACATTGTGAGGGTCTACCTCTCTGAGGTCAGTGAACTGTATCTAATAGAGGCGTTTGATTAAACTGACACTTAGTATATACAGAGAGTACTCTGTTTCATACAAACTACAATTCACTCCAATACCTGTATCATAGATGAGAACTTTATTCCAAGGACAACTGCTTGCTATATTGCAAATATGCAGTAGAGCATTAGGGTTTAGGTGACAGGGAAGAAGATAACAAAATCATTCATGTATGATTCTTGCAAAGCTTTGGTCAATATATATTGTCTTATTTTTATAAATTATTAGTAATACCAATCTACACATAGATTTTTAAGCCTTGCTAATTTTCTAGAAAGTGCAAGGAATATTGAATTTGTTCATTTGGCTTTGCTACTTAACATACTGTTATAAGGAGAAAAATTGCACAGAAGATAATTTCATTTCTTTCAAATGCAAATAATCAATAATGTACAATTTTATAATCCATTTATAGTAGTAAATTTTCAGAGTAAATCATCCAAAGAAAATTGGAATTTAAAAGTAATTATAAGGCATGGAAACTTAATATAATCATTTATCATGTAGAAAAAACATGCTAAATACTTGATTTCTGTAACAAACTTTCGTAAACATTATTTACCTTAAAATTATTGAATATATCCATGCAGCATAATACATATATTAAAATAACATATAAACTAATATTAAATGTATATTATAAAGTATATAGCTTAAAATATATAAGTGGAGCATTCCACAGGCATCAATTTTGGGAGAATGTGTGACAAAATATGAACTATATTTTATTAATCTCAGAGAATGTAATGAGAGGCAGGGGAAATATTTTATTCGCAACTAAATCTTGACTGCAAGTTTTAGGAGTGTTTTAATAAAATATATTTTCAGACATGACAGAAGAGTTAATTACAAAGTTCAGACACATGAAGTTTTTGAAATTTTAGATATTTGCAGATTGAAAGTGACATAGGAATAATTTTTAAAAACTTGTACTTTTAGCTCCAGGGCTGAAGTTGCTCCTAATTATGTCTGTGGTTCATTGATTATGGCTCAGTTGAAAATTTGTCTAAATGTATGTATTTAGAAATATATCTTCGTCTTTCTATGCTGCCATAGCTTTAAAAAATTTAAAGAGGAGGGTGGGTGGCTCAGTAAGTTAAGCGTCCAACCTCAGCTCTGGTCATGATCTCACAGTTCCTGTGTTCAAGCACCGCGTCAGGCTCTGCGCTGACAGCTCAGAGCCTGGAGCCTGCTTGGATTCTGTCTCCCTTTATCTCTGCCCCTCCCCTGCTTACACTCTTACTTTCTCTCTCTCAAAATTAAGCAAACATTACAAAAGTTAAAAAAAAATTAAAAAATTGAAAATAGACAAAGGAATTATATAAGCTATTTTATACTCAATATGCTAAGGGGAAAAAATGACCACAGTGGAGATTTCCATAACAAAGCCATCACCATCATTAGTGAAAGAGCTCCAGTCACCTGACCAACAGTACACACAGGTACACGTTCGCGCACACATACCGCACACCCAAACCCCACAGCAAACTCTCAGCTCTTAACAACACTCCCTGCTTGAAAACTTATGAGCAGAGCTCCTCTGGACTGATTATGGTACCACTAAGGAATTAACCAGTCTACTTGGGAAATAATCTGGTAGCAAAGGCTTTATTGCTCTGAAATTGCAGGAGGAGTCAATCAGCTGGTAAAAATCTGCCAACAGGCGCTCTGCCTGCAGTTTTCTTCTAGCTTAGTTCAGAAACTAGTTAACATTACAATTATTTTGCAACAAAGATGTGCTTCTCTGGGCGCCTGGTTGGCTCAGTCAGTTAAGCGTCCGGCTTAGGCTCAGGTCATGATCTCAAGGTTCATGGGTTCTAGCCCTGGCTCTTATGCAGGGTGACTTGCAAGTTAGCTACACTTCTGAAGGTTTATTTCCCCTTTTCTCTAATAATAATTACATTTCTTTGTGAATGGGCTTATATTTTTGAAGTGGATGAATCTAGAAAATAAAGTTCATTTTGTTTTTCTCCAAAAAAACATTTTTTAAAAAGCGTTATGATTTTTAAAATTCACGTGCTTGTTTTGAGGAGAGTCAGTCTCCTAAATAATCTTATTTCTTTAATTTTTTTAGTTTTATTAAATTCCAATATCTATTTCCCTTATATTCATGTGTGTGTTTTCTACTATAATTAGACAATGGCATAATGGGTAGTCATAAATATGAGACCAGAAGCTTCGCTTGTCAGAAATATAGAGGGGCACCTGGGTGACTCAGTAGGTTAAGAGTCAGGCTTTGGCTCAGGTCAGATCTCACGGTAGTGGGTCCAAGCCCCGCGACAGGCTTTGTGTTGACAGCTAGCTCAGAGCCTGGAGCCTGCTTCAGATTCTGTGTCTCCCTCTCTCTCTGCCCCTCCCCCACTCATGTTCTGTCTGTCTCAAGAATGAATAAACATTAAGAGAAATTAAAAAAAATAGAAATATAGATAATATGTTTTTGGTTTCCATAAAGAGATTCCCTTTTCTGTTAATTTCCTGCTGTTACTTGACTTGCTGGTTGAGCTATGCATCTCTCTTTCCTCCTCTATTTAGTCTAATTCATTTTTCAAACTGAAAGTTTCTTAAACTTACTGGTACTAGAAGTGTAGTTCTCAGCCAGCAGAAGGTTACCTATATCTTTCTATGGACAGTTAGAATAAGTTATTTCTAGAAGATATATAAATTCTAACCCCGAATTGTTTGCTCTTATCAGTTAAATTTTCCTAGATTCTCTTTTGAATAGCTAAACTCAGTATAAAAATTAAAAATATACACATATGTATACATAGTGTCTGTTATGCATATTTCTTACTATTTCAACTATAATTTAAGCACAGTAAAACCTTGGTATGCCAGCATAATTCAGTCTGGAAACATGCTTGTAATGCAAAGCACTTGTATGTCAGAGTGAATTTCCCCATAAGAAATAATAATCGGGCAATTCATTCCACAACCCAAAAAATAGTCATATAAAAATGATTACAATTCTGTAATATAATACAAAAAGCAACGAAAATATAAAATATAAAGAAAAATAAGCAAATTGATATGCAAATTAATCTGCAAATTAACTTTGAAAACCTTCATGTCAGGTAGGAGGGAGACAAGAGAGGAGGGTTTGCATAGGACAACTTTCATTATCACTAATGGATACTGACTATGGTACAGTATTAATAAACGCTTGTCATATACTGTATTTAATGTAACTGGCAATAAGGCAGCAGAGGAAAGGGTCTATATCAGCAGGCAGCCTGACCTAGAATGATGCAAAGCATTCCTATACTTATCCTTATATGGAAAAACAAAGGACAGTCCATAGTTGCTTTGAAGTGACAACAAATAAACTAGTGTTAGTTGTGGGCACCTTCCAATATTCTGAAAAATCACTGATTTCTGCCAAATATTCAGTCTGGGATGGAGCATCTAAGCATGGGAGAGGATTGCCCTAAACCACGGGGTAGAGGGGGGAGGAGGGAGAGAGAGAGAGAGAGAGAGAGAGAGAAGAACTATTGGCTCAGTTGTAATCATGTGACACTGAGTGTCACATACTATTCATATTGCAAGACATTGCTCATTTATCAAATTATAATTTATTAGAAATGCTTGCTTGTCTTGTGGAACACTCACCTAACAAGTTACTTGCAACTCAAGGTTTTATTGTACTTGTATTTATCAGATATATAATCTCATTTAATAATAAGAATGTGAAAAAGTTTTGCAAATTCTTATTTTAATAAATTGTGAAGTGGTATGTAAATCTAAATATCTATACTTTTAATGATAAAAAGATCATAAAAAGAAAATAACAGGCAATATTAAAATAGTCATTTTATTTCAATTTTTACCTGGTTGCTACTAATAAATTTAAAAAAATAAAAGATTTAAGTCATTCACATATAATTGTGATTTTTACTTACTAAAAATCTTTTTTTAATGTTTGTTTATTTTGAATGAGAAAAAGAGAGCTTTTGTGCACAAGTGGGGGAGGGGCAGAGAGCCAGGGCTGGATCCCATGAACTGTGAGATCATGACCTGAGCTGAAATCAAGAGTCAGGCGAGCCACACCTGAGCCACCCTGGGGCCCCTAACAAACTTTTTAAATTAAAAAAATTTTCTTTAATGTTTATTTATTTTTGAGAGACAGGATGTGAGCATGAGAGGGGAAGAGAGAGAGGGAGATACAGAATCTGAAGCAGGCTATAGGCTCTCAGCTGCCAGCACAGAGCCCAAAGTGGGGCTCGAAGCCACAGACTTTGAGATCATGACCTGAGCCAAAGTTGGATGCTTAACGGATGGAGCCACGCAGGCGCCTCACAAACCTTTAAAAATAAACCTTTCTTCAACAATGTTTCTTTTTTTATTTATGATGGTAAACTACAGTTTGATTTACAGTAATTGACTTAATGTGAATATTTTTTAATTTTTAAAGCAGAGGATTATTACTAAAATGGTGTGAATTCTAGTTTTAACTCTAGTGCTTTCTATCAAAATTGGGAATTTTCTGTCACAGGAATGCTAAAAATGATCTGTAAGCTCCATTCTAGTTCTGAGATAGAATTATAACCATATTTTATTTATAAACTGAATTAAATAAATATAAATATAGATATCAATATAATAAAATGTGCAAAAATGCACATGATGCTGGAACTTTGACTACTACCAAAGTCTTTAGCCTTGAATTTACTGTCTGTAAATTTGATGTATAGAAACATCAAAGTTGATATATTAATATTCAAATTTTAATTTACTTTATGGGAAAGACAAAATTATGCATTTAGAAAATTCAAAGAAGGTATTAAATATCAAAACAGATGGGTGGTAATCAAATTCTGTTAAACACCTTTATAGAAGCTTGGGGAAACATCAAATGCCTCTACAATTAATGTATTTTGTATTCACTTTATTCTTAGGCTTGGGCTCTGGCAGTTTCTGTGGGACCTGGCCTCTCAGAGAAGGTTACCTTGATGTTACAGTTGATAAGATCAGAGTTGACACCATTCAATGCATTATATTTTTTACTTTGTTGATTTCTGAGAGTTGTGTGATGGATAAAATATTAAATAACTTCCTGAAATCCATATGCCATACATGTTTTTAAATCTAAATACAGAAATGTCCCTGTAACCTGGGAATGGATCTGAAGATATTGTTAAGCCAAAAGCTGATGCTTGACATACATTTTGTAAAAAATCAAGTGGTCTCCCCTCCACCGCAGACTCTTCAGTTAGGCCATTGGTATGTTTCAAGGATAACCTAAGGTCAGGTTATAACCGGATCTCAGAAATGTTTATATGAGCAAAGATTTCCAGTGAATCCAAAGACAGAAAGTCTTATATTTCCCTATCTGGACAGTACTTCCATCTAAGAAACACTAATAAATGCATTAAAAATTATGTAAAATTTTTAATTCAGTACATTATCTAGTTGACCAGAGACAGAGTAAGAAAGGGGTCAATATATAACAAACTTGAGATCAAGCTAAAGATATAAAGAGGAGTAGTTCAAATGAATCTACCTAGGACCAGCAAATGTAGTCAGTTTTTCTGGCTTTTTTAAAAAACAGACCACAGTACTTTTTATCCACTTTTCCTGAACTTAAAAAGATACTGAAAATCAATTTCAGTGAGATGTGTAATCTAATATTTTAGGTGCTGTGGTAAGATCATTTTATATCTTTACATGTTGTTATGTTTTAAGTGAGGTGGTAAGATCATTTTATATCTTTGCATGTTGTTATGTTTTAAGTGAGTTTAAAATTTAATATTCTAGTATGAAAAGATGCTTTGATTATGCCTTTAAGCTCATATGAGGGCTAGATTACACAAACTAATCAGTAAACTAATTCTGCTTCTGTGAGAAAGAAAACTAGAGTTCAGATGCCGGGGCGGGGGGCTGGGGAGGCAGGCAACTATTAGTGGGAAACTATTCAGTGGATTTATTTTTCTGATGAAAAGAGTCAGTAATGTTGACATTCGCTTTCACTATCTCCATGGTTCAAAAAATCAGAATCTTGGTTACAGAGCTTACTGAAAAGATAGACTGGGAGTGTTAAACAAAGGGGCTAGCAAGGTACATTAACAAAATAAACAAGAGGGGGAAAAAATGGAAGAAAGAACAGGTAAAACAGAAAAACAAGAGAGGAAAAAGAGAGGAGAAGGAAGATAACTCAGAAAAGGGAAGTCTGTATCTGGAGAATGACCGCTGCAGGTTTTACTAGTTGAAATTATTCAAGGGCAGAAATCATGCAGGAAAGTTCTTTAACATTAAAGAAGAATAATTTAAATCAATCAGTGTTGTTCATGTTTGGGAACAATATGTGTTTGTTCACTTTTTCATTAATTTGCTCATCCACTTAAAAATATTGTTTATTCAAAATCTTCTATGTGCTAACTTGTTTTATAGGTCCTAGGGATATTTTAGACTAGACAGAAATAGATTCTACTCTCGTGGAATTATGTAGTCTGTCAGAGTTAGTAATTGATTAATCCTCAAACAGTAATAGTCAATGTTTGAAAGATAAGGTTTTCCATGTATTTAAATATGTTTAATAAGGGCAATTAGTCAAACTGCAACATATGTTAAGCTTCATCTATCGTAATCTGAAATTCCAACTTCAGAATCTAAAGTTTAGTTTAATCAAGTTCTTTAGACACAAGTGTTATGTTCTTCCAAAGTGCTTTCTAAAATATAAATCTCTTAGGAAGATACATATTAAGAATGATATTTCTTGGTGAAAGGAGTGACGTAAACAAAATTGAGGATGAATATGTCACATAATGGTAAATTTGGAGGCATAATGATAAATCTGGCCCTGGGCCAGTGGGGTCTCCAAGATTCCAGTAACACCCCAAGCTCCTTTTGTTTTTCAGCTCTGCCATCCTCAGGAAGATCATGCAATCACACTCTGACAGCTAGGAGTGTGGCAGCTGTATTCCTAACAGGAGGAAGCAGAACTATGAGTGGCCAATACTCAACACTGGTCAGCTATATTCTCTTTTAAAGTGCTTCCCCAGAAGCCCCAGGAAACACTTTGGTACATACAACACTTTGGTGAAGATAGTGTCAAATAGTAATTTTAAGTATAAAAGGGGATAGCGGATGTATTTCATTTTTTGAGCTGAGCCAATTTCCTCCTTCCAATTTCTGATTTCTCTTAGCAGTGAAAGGCTAATAAACAATGGGTAAAGAATTATCAGTCTCTGCATCACATAGAAGAGTATATCTGAAATGAATATACCTGAGTGTTGATAGTTGGAGGAGGG
>NC_043700.1:142504903-142531600 GCF_006229205.1 Suricata suricatta | reverse complement strand
TTATGGTATTTAAAGCTACATTTGTATTTTCCAAATCTTCCAGAGTTTTAGCTGTAATTTGCAAGGGATTTCTTTGTCACTCTTAAAAGTATGTGTTCAGCCATTTATTTCATGAAGATAACTGTGCTCTTTAAACATGCTACTTTTGAGTAGTTAGTAGAATGGAGACATCATCAGAGCTGGAGCTGAATGTCTCAGGAGGAACACAATGCCCTCTTTAACATCTGCATGCAGTATTTGTTTTTATTTGATTCATTAGACACGTGCCTAGTTCCAGGTATAGGTTTTTCCTTTCACTCTTATAATTCCATCTAAAGGAGAAAATATTATTCCTACTCCATATACAAGTTGGCAAGCATGTTTAACAACATTTGGTTTCTGTTGATAAGCAGTAAAAACAATTCTAAAAATAGATTAAAGAGAGCTTTTATGTGGCAGGCATTGTTCTAAGCTCTTTCCATCTATTCTCTCATTTAAATCCTCCATTAAACCTACAAGTTAGGTATATTATTGTATAATTACTATCATCATGACACAGATGGGAAACTGAGGCACAAAGATGTGAAGTGACTTATCTTTAATAATTCAAGAGATATGATTAAAGTGAGGTGAGCTCTGAAAGCTGGAAGTGTGACTTCAAGCATGGGTTCTTAGCTAATGTACATACTGCTTCCTGAAAAATCAAATCCAGTCCAATTTAGGAAATATTCAGCATAAGTTTTTATTGCACTAAGTATGGTTATACAACATGCTACAGCTTCAATAATGAGCTAGAGAAAGTAATCCCTGTGGAAACTCAAAGAAGAGCAGACAAATCTTGGAATTTGGCATCAAAATGATATTTGTTTGAGTGTTATCTTGCTCAATACTTTCAGATTCAACATGGAAACTCAAAGAAGGTATAAGAACATGCACAATGACAAGCCAAAAAGTAAAAGAAGCTATGAGGAAAGATCCATTGATGATGCAGGTTGCAGCTGTATGTAGGAGAAACATATCAAGGATGATGAGGTGACCTGAATTCACTAGAAGCAGATCTTGAGTAATAGACAAGAAGTAACAAGAACTCATATGACAGGACTTCAAATCCCACCTCTGTCATCCATTTGTGATCATAGGAATATCATTATCCATCTGTGAATCTTGGTTTCTCATGAGATTTAGAAACTAAGGGTAAAATATTTCAGAGGGTATAATAAGGACTGAAAATTTAGTGCATGAACAGTTTATGCTAAGAAAGGTTAGTAAAAGATATTAAAAGTATATTTCAGAAATTTTTAATCCATTGTTTTACTTCACACAATAATGTATGAATTATATATCATATATATGTATAATTTATATATTTATATAAATTATATATTTATCTTACATATGAAATGTTGAATCTGAAAGAAATATTAAGCAAGACAACCCTCAAATAAATATTGTTTTGATACCAAATTTCAAGATTTGCCCACTACTTAGAAAAGTCAAAATGAGCATTTATTATATCACTATTTTAATATTTTAAAAATTCTATTTTTCTCTACTATGAAGATAATATTTCAACATAACTATATAAGGTATAGTTTTTCTATCTATACTTATCTCAATAAAATAGCCATTCCAAATCACCTATAAACTGATTTATTTTCCTTCCCTTTTTCAATACAGTTATTCATATGCTAGGTATACATATTCATAAAATACTATGTCTTTGAGAATACTAAAGTTTGGTTCTGCTATTATTTTTCTGAATACTTTCTTTATAAATTACAGCACAAGAGCTTTTGTGAATCAAAGATCCAAATCTTGCCTATAAACAAAATTATAACATCCTATCAATTACAAAATTTTGGAGTGTGGAATAATCAGATTAGACAGCCACAGTTCATTAATTCAGCCAAGTTTTCTACCACTGCTAATATAAAGCAACTTGATTGAACTACCATAATCACTGAATCATTTCTGTCCTCACTGGGGAATTCAGGTCTTACACTTCGATGATGAGTCTGGAAAGGCATCGCAAAGAGGCATAAACATTTTCTTTCTAAAAACTGTAAAAAAAAAAAAAGTCAGGATCACTGGTTCACTAAGCAGCCTCAAAATATCAGAGATGCCCTAGCACTTTAAAAAATTATAATTAAGTCTCTGTGATAGATGAGTGATATTCCTTAATGTGGATTTGCCAATCTGATTATATCTACCGTGATGCCAGTTTAATTGCTTCAAATAACAAATATGCATTTTTCTACTTGATTTACACATTCACGCCTCACCATGGAACAACCTTCCAATTCTTACAAAATCTAAAAGGAAAGCAGGGTATATTTTCCAATCAGTAAGAAAAGAAACCACCCCAAATATATTTCATATTGTTGACCCTCAGTGTGACAACCAGAAATAAATCTCCTCTATTAGCTAATTTTCACATTTTGTTATCTGATAATACATAATAGGTTTGGGTTGGTTCTTTGGGATTTGAAAGCATCCAAGAATGGGACTGACTGATTTCAAAATGGGGAGAGTAAGGAGCTAATTGGAGAAGAAAGAAGGAGAAGACAGGTGAGATCTGGGAGAGACTGAGCCCTGATACAAGGTTAGCAAAGAGACAGGAAACAAAGCCATAATGTCACCGGTGCAGCTTTGAACAGAAAAATGGATAAGAAATACACTTTAAAAGTATTGCTCTGTGGGGTGCCTCAATGGCTCAGTTGGCTAAGCATGAGATTCTTGATTTTGTCTCAGGTCGTGACCCCAGGGTCCTGAGATCAGGCTCCTACTGGGTGTAGAACCTACTTAAGATTCTCTCTTTCTCGCTCTCTTTCTGCTCCTCCCTGCTGTGCATGCTCTCTCTCTTTCTCTAACAATAAATAAAGTATTTCTCTGTGTTATGAATGGCAATGTCTCTTTCAAGCTTTTAAGACATGTCAGTTAATATTGATATTTTTTTCAGTTCATCGAAGGTATATTTTGGTAGGCAAGGCAATGAGAAACCTTGCCTCAGCATGTCTAAATTAAAGGCCTCTGTCTCTAACTTCTTACAAAACAAAAAAAAAGAGTAAGAAAAATCTTTTAGTAAATATCAGTGCAGTAGTGTCAAAATGACAAGAATCTATTTCTATCAGGACTCAATACTTTGAAATTTCTAACAAATGTTCCTTTATTTCTCTCCCTTCCTTTTCCACATTATAGTCTACACATACATTTAATGCTAAGTGTTTTTATTGATATCTAAATTATAATCTCACTTCTATTTTGAAGAAAGCCTAGGCATAATATAATAGATATGATACTTCTTCAGTTCATTTGGATTAAATTGTGTCTCTATAGTAGGCCTCTTAATTACCATCTGTATAGTCAGTGCTCCCAAGAACCAATGAGTGTTCAGAAATACTGGGTTCTTGTGCCCATCTCTCAGGGGAAACATGCATGGTGATCTGAATTTGTCTTTTGTTTTTCCTACATTTCTCATACTGTATGCTTCCCATAAGGAATCCCTCTTCTACCCTCATAGATGCATAGCCTACATGTCTCCTTCCCTCAAACCTAGGTAAATCCCATCTGTAGTTTTTTGAATCCTACAGGTTACAAAACCTATTTTACTGACACATATTAAAAACATATCCAGGGCATCTGGGTGGCTTAGTCAGCTAGGGATTAGACTTCGGCTGAGGTCATCATCTCATGGTTCATGAGTTTGAGCCCCAGATCACGCTGTGTGCTGACAGCAGAGCCTGCTTTGGATTCTCTGTCTCCCTCTCTCTCTTCTCCTCTCCTGCTTGCAGTCTCTCACTCTCAAAAATAAATTTTAAAAAAATGAAATAAAGGGGCACCTGGGTGGCTCTCTTGATTCAGGGCCCAACTTCGACTCAAGTCATGGTCTTGTAGTTCATGAGTTTGAACCTTTCATCAGGCTTGTTGTCAGCAGAGTCCACTTTGGATGCTCTGTGCCCTTCTGTCTGCCCCTTCCCTGCTCATGCTCTCTCTCAAAAATAAATAGAATATTAAAAAATGAAATAAACACATATTCTGGCTCACCAATAGGCAGTAACTCCATTCCTCCCAGTCATAATTCTTACAACAAAAACACCCCACCCATAACAGAACAAAGAAGCATAGGAAAACTCTAAATGGTGGAAAGCAGCAGGCAGACTGCCTAGAAACCTCAGGGCATGAGCCGCACACAGCAGTGAGTCCCCTGGGTCTCCTCCTTGCTCTGTTTAACCCAGATGAGGACTGCAGAAACTGCTAAGCTGGACACACACAGATCAATAAAGCTCCAAGAAAAGCCTGTTTTCTCTACCAAAAGGACCAGATCAAGGTGGCCTAACAACAGAACATCTTTCTATCAGTACCTGCACTATATCAGTGAAACACAAACAGGAAAAACCATTTTACAGTTTTAGAAAAGGTTACCATTGGGGGAAACTAAGTAAACTGTACTTTGGATCTTTCTACATTCTTTCTTAGAACAGTATGGGACTCTACAGTCTCCATACAAAATTTTAATTAATATATTCTGTTTCTAGCTTTGTGCTACCTTCAGATGAACATATCTAAGTGTGTTTATATTTCAACAGATATCTGGGTTTTAGATAAAAGATCAAAGCGTCCATAGAAGTTCTACGGTCAACCAGTAGATCAGGGAAGGGAGGCCCTTTTTACACGGCGCCAAGTGACCTGTGAAGTCATATGATTTGTTCATTCCATGAAGTTTTTATGATTTCATGTCATGTGCATGGCTCCAGGAGCCCAGAGGCAACTGTGTGATGGTCCTTATCTATGAAGCATTCCTAAGTATGTGTTGAATACACACTTAAACCAAAATTAGATTTATAGAGTGATAAATACAAGTGCATGGGAGGAGAATACAACTATGAGACAAGAGCACAGGGAAGGAAAGACATAGGTGGCAGCCAATCCCACATATAGTTGATTCCAAATTGGCCAAAAATTACGTATGGGAACAACAGTTGATCCTACGGCTTTTGCACAGTTCTTCTACTGAGTTTATACTGCACCATTCAATGGATTACTCAGTATTCATTCAACAGAACTCTGCTGGTGCCTCATGGCATTTTTAAATTGTGTGGATATTACTGATGGCATGTATTAGCAGCTTATAGTTCTGTTCCTGCTCCATCTTAAAAATGTTTTGACAAAGTATGCCTGGAAGTCTTTAAACTAAAAGCTGTTAATAGTCTTATTTTTTTTGTGAATAAGTCTAACAATCTTATTCATTGTGAAAACAATTTGGAAGATACTAACATTGAAGGTAATTATGAGAAAAAAACTAAAGTATATTTTGCAAACATATTCAATACCCATAAACTTAAGATCTAAAAAATATTTGAGTCATATGTGTTTTTATTTTTTTATTTACTATTACTTGTTTATGTGAATGATACAAATAAAGAGCCAGATGAAGTGCTAAAGTGGGTAAGGTCTGGGAGGCTCTCAAGCATAGCAGCTTCTCCCCTTGGAGTGTTGGATATGTCAATTCCCTGGTATTTGTATATGTTCACAAAGTCAGAAACTCTCCAAATCACATAATTTGGGGTTTACCCATGAGTGCCTAAATCATTGGCCATTAGTGATTAAATCAGTTTCTAGCATTCTTCCCTCTTCTGTGGAGTGTGTTCGTGTGGGTTGGAGTGGGGTGTGGTGCCAAAAGTTCCAATCCACTGGTGATGAAATAGTTGGTTCCTCTGGCAACCAGTCCCTATCCTTAAGTTGTCCACAGACCTCTCAGCTGAGTCATCTCATTAGCATACTAAATACTCTTCTAGCACTCAGGAGATTCCAATGGTCTTAGAAGCTCTGTGTCAGGCAACAGGGCAGAGACCAAATGAATATTCTTTTATTATATCTCACCTCTAGTCTTCTATTAAGACATTTTAAAACTTATCTTTCAAGTTTCCTGTAATCTCTAGATTCCTCCTCCATCCATTTTGTTTACTTATAGTTTGTTGGTTGAGGGATGCTTGCCCTGTAAAATTTCCCAGTCTGAGCTTTGCTGATTGCACACTTATGATAAAGTTTATTATGTTCCTCTGTCCCTGTATTTCCTGAAAATTTGCAGCTGGATCCATAGACTGGTTCAGGCTCAGGTTAGGTCCCTTTGGCCAGACTGTAGGAAACACTGCTGTCTTTCTTCTTTGTAATGTTAATAGGCTTTGATTCTTAATGCTTTCAGGTCTTAAATTTCTGGAGATTGTTAAGTGGTAATTTTCCCCCAATTTATTTAACTAAAAAGAAGAAAAAAAGGTAACCCATTTCTCCCCACCCTATCTCCCACATTAAGTTAGAGAAACCAATATAAAAATACTTACTTTTGTAATATTCAGGTATTTTTTTCATCAACTTTATGCATCCATTATGTTCAATAAAATTTCCCTCACTTCATTAACCTTTAGCTATTTTATATACTTTATCCTTACTATTTTGCTCTTTATATCTCTAGCAATTTTTACTGAATGCTAGCTATTGTGAATAATATATTGTGGAGTATCTAGATTTAGCTCTCTATATAAAGCAGGAATTTTCTGGGTCTCAACTGACTGCCCTGAATATTAGTGAGGTCTCCCCATTTTGGCTCATGCAATTCTAAGATCTCCTTGTTCTGTTTCAGTCCTGCAGGTTTTTGAGATTACATGTCCCCAGAGTTCCTGGTTTTCTGTACTTGCAGATTATATACATACTGCCAAAGACTTCAGGTATTCTTCTGCAGATGTATGGAGAATTTTTCCTAAATAGCTTTCTCTTATCCAGTACATCTTCCTGATCATTTCAGCTTCCTCAGCCTCCCCAATAGCCTATCTTTGTTTCCACAGCTCAGTAAGACTCATATGTGCTTGCTTGTATTTTCTGTTGCCATATTGTATTACAGAAATCCCTTCTAGGCCAAGATCCTGTGCAAACATAAGGCTCATATATATTTTTTCTTTTTCAATAAGGGATACATTTCTATAATTCATATTTTCTGGTATCTGAAAATAGTTATGTCATATTTTGTTCACTTTTCCAATATTTTACATAAGGTGGTCTAGGCCTATACCAGAATCTCTGTCATTTTCAGAAGCAAGGGGCTGGATTCATCTGGAAGGGAGAACTGACATGATCTGCTCATGAATTGCATGTGACAGATAAGGAGAAGTTAAGAATGACTCTAAGACTTTTATCGTTTACTTAGAATGACGAGATTGCCATGGAAGGGAAAGGAATCACCATGGGAGGGACACACCATTTGTTTCTACTGTGGGGAGAGGTATGAATACCAAAAACTGAATGTTCAAACATATAGATTTGATGTTTCTGTTAGAATCCAAATAGATATACTACGTAGGCAGTTATATATTTAAATGTAAATGTCAGGGGGAAATGTAGACTAGTGATTTAATTAGAGAGCTCTCAATGTGTAGAGAAGTCTTGGGACTAGAAAACATTTCCCAACAAATCAAATGTAGATAGAAAAAGAGATGGCAAGTAGACCTTAGACTTCGGACCTGCTTGAGCCCTCTTTAATGAAAAATGGGTTATTAGTTGAATAACTTTTAATGAAAAATTATTTTACTCTACTTTTTCTCTTGCTATTTAGGCAGTACATACTGGTAGAACTTTTTTGTTGTTTACCTTTGAACTGTTGTTCAAAGGGACACCAAAAGCGAAGTAATGGGGAGAAAGAAATTAAGAAATGAAAGACAAAAGGACACTGAATTACTCTATAAAAGGAAGAGGAGAACAAGATAAAGAGAAAGATCGCTGTATAAGACAAGCTACACATGTGTTGGAATAGTACATAGGGAGATGCTCAACAAAATTTACTCATTAACTGTAGAAATGAAGAGTTCACCCTTCTATTTCCATTCAAATTAAGCGCTTATAAGGGGAGACCTCCTGGAAAAAGTCTCAGGTGGGACTAGTTTAGTTGTGAATTTGGTAAAATATAACTCTTGGAACACATCAAGAAAAATAAAGTTCTTCAATTTCATTATATTTGGCTCCATATTGGTTTCAAGTTACTTTATACTGTGGATAATGTTACTTTTAAGCCATGGACAAAAATGATTTTCTGTTTGGTTCCATCCCAAACTAATGTTAGCATTTTAATAATTGAATTTGAAATTGCTTTCTTTTGTTTACTGAAGCAGTGGTGGTTAGATCACAAGACTGTAAATCACTTAGGCAGTAATAAAGATGCTTCTACAGTATTACACAAGACCTAAAGTCTTGTATGTGCATTTTGTGAGAACAAAGGCCATTTAATTTTTTCTTGGTCTGTGCCAGATTTTACCTAATTTTAATGCAAATAGTTATTTTTATCACATACTACATACATTTGAGGGTGGAAGAAATATATATTTCTAGACTGCACAAAATTATTCACTGCAAAATACTTAAATACAGCTCTCTAAGAACATTCCCACAATGACTATAAAGCAAATAGAAAACATTTTTCAAAGTTTCAAATGGAAGTATAGAGAACACAGGATGAAAGATGACTGAGATCCAGCTGTCACTGGATCACTCAGTTCTTGTCCCAGATGCACCAAAGAATTGGAGCCCCCTGATCAGAATGGGGAGAAAGTATCAAGTAGACAAGTATACTACACCGTCAAGCTTGAAAAGCACACCACTGCCAGAACAAGAATGGCAATGGCCCCAAGAGTCTTTTTGATTGACATCTGGTAGTTATATGACATCTCAGCTTCTCCGCATGTACTACCCATGATGCATTTTGTTATCTTTGCATTTATTTATGTATTGTATATTTATGAGTGTCTTATGAGCTTTTATTGTGACATTAAATGTACCTAAAGGCAAGGTGCACCTTTTGTGTGCCTGTAAGTCCCTTGTGGCTTTTGATCCAGCTCTGTGGGGAGACCTTTCCTGTTCTGTTAGCCTTTAGAGGTGGCTGTGAAGCGGTGACTGCTAACTTTCAGAGTTGGCTCCAAGGGTGTAGCCAGTACCTGCTTTATCCCTCCTTGCTCACACCAGTTAGCATGAGTGTTTTGTGACTTGACCAGGTCATCCAATTAGCAGGTTATAGAGTTACAGAGGAGATCCAGGATATTTTTGTCTAAAATTTCTGTGGATTAGTATATTGAAGAAGAGGAAGAATGGGGCACTTGGGTGACTTAGTGGGTTAAGCATCTGACTTCAGCTCAGGTCATGCTATAGCAGTTACTGTATATACTTATACAGTATGAGCTTGAGGCTTGACCATGTCCACAGGAAGGATGAGGTACTAGGGAGAGTATTACTTCTTCATTTACACTTTCCCTCAAGTTAGTCACTAGATAATATCAAAAATACAGTTACTTTCTTTTTGATTTATGAATATATAATTTAGTACAGATATCTCTAAGTCCCCATATAAATCCAACCAAAGAACAGCCTTATCAAAACAATTAGCTCCATTTCCACAAGTTATTAAATATCCAAACCTCCAAGATAATGTAAAGATATTTTTAAAAAGTAAATGTTGGCAATTGCTACATTGACTGAATGCCTATAATACAGAATTTTTATTCAAAACTTTCTACAACATACTTTTTATTCATCTGTAGAAAGTACTCAGGGAAATTATTAACAGCTTAATTTTATAGATGTTGAGATGAGGTGATGATTGGCATATATATTTTTTTAATTGTGGCACTTACATCTTTTTTTCTCACACATGTTCTTGTAAAACAACAAGATAAGCCCACATACTTTTAGGAAAAGCAATAATATGGATGAATGTGTCATCAATATTGAAAAGGGATAAACATTTGAAAAAATAGGACATAAAAATTACACTCAAATTTTTCACACAAAAAAATCAAAACTGAACTACCATATTATCCAGCATTTTTACAAAGGAAATGAAAGCATTCTGTTGAAAAGGTATCTCCACCCTTGTGGTCATAGCATCATTATTTACAACAGCCAAAATTTTGAAACAACCTAAAGTTCTATCAGTAAATGAATGGATAAAGAAGTTGTGTGTATGTGTACACACACACACACACACACACACACACACACACACATACTGGAGTATACAGCCAATCCAGCTATAAAAGAAGAACTCCTGTTATTTGCCACAAGATGGATGGCCCTGAAGGGAATTATGCTAAGTGAAATAAGTCAGAGAGAAAAAGACAAATACTCATCAACAGAACAAAAAGGCAATCAACTGAATGAGGGATGATATTTGGAAACCAAATATCCAATAAGGGGTTAATACCTAAAATATATAAAAACTTACATAACAGTATAAAAATTTTTAAATGGAAAGAAAACTTAAATAGACATTTTCCCAAAGAAGACATACTGATGGCCAACAGGCGTATGAAAAGAGATTCAACAACTACAAGGTGTACATTGAAAAGACACTCCACATCACTAATTATCAGAGAAATGCAAATCAAAACCAAAATGAGATATTAGCTCACACCTGTCAGATTGGTTATTAACAAAAAGACAACAGTAACTGGTGTTGGTGAGAATATAAAGGAAAGGGAATCCTTGTACTCTGTTGGAGGAAATGCAAATTGGTACAGCCATTATGGAAAAGAGTATGAAGAGTGTTTAAAATTCAAAACAGAACTACCAGATGTTCAAGCAATTCTACTTTTGGGTATTTATGTGAAGAAAACAAAAATACTAATTCAAAGAGATATATATGTTCATTTCAGCATTATTTGCAATAACTAAGACATAAAAGTAACCTGGGTTCGCTGATAAATGAATAAAGGTGACATATGTATGTATATATGTATGTATGTGTATATACATTCCTTTACTGGACATACCTCACTTTATTGTACTCACTTTATTGCACTTTGTAGATATTGCCTTTCCTACGAATTGAAGGTTTATAGCAACTCTGTATCAAGCAAGTCTATCAGTTTGCCATTTTGCTAACAGCATTTGCTCACTCCGTCTCTCACATTTATTATTCGTATAATATTTCAAACTTTTTCGTTATTATATTTGTAATGGTGATCTATGATCAATTATTATGACTTGGTGAAAGCTCAGATGATGGTTAGCATCTTTCAACAATGAAATATTTTTTTCATTAAGGTACGTATATTGTTTTATCGGACATAATGATATTGCACACTTAATAGTCTACAGTAGAAATACAGCTTTTATATGTACTAGAAACCAAAAATTTTATTTGACTTGCTTTGTTGTGAAGATCACTTTATTGCAGTGGTCTGGAACTGAACTTGTAGTATCTCCAAGATATGCCTGTACCATAGAATATTACTCAGACTTCAAGAAGAAACAAATTTTGCCATATGTGACAACAGGGACTGAAAGGGTATTATGCTAAGTGAAATAAATCTGAGAAAGACAAATACTTATGTGTGGAATCTAAACAAGACAAACAAACAAAAGAAAAGAAACTTACAGGGAACAAAATGCAGCCTGGTTGCCACAGCAGGGAATATGAGGATGGGCAAAATATGTGAAGGGAACTAAGAAGTACAAACTTCTAGAAAATAAGAGAGAGAGAGAAAAAGAGAGAGAGACCGACCAATACTGTATGCTTTCACTTCTGTGTTGGAAATTTAAAAACAAATAAATAAATAGATAAAACAAATCATAGAAAAAATAACAGAAATAATAGATTTGTGACTACCAGAAATAGGGGCAGGAATGGGGGAAACGGAGGAAGGTGGTCAAATTGTCAGTTAGAAGTACTAGGGACGTACTGTACCATGAGGACTATAGTTAGCACTGCTGTTTGGCATATACAAAAGTTGTTGAGAGTAAACCCTAAAAGTTCTCATCACCAACCTGTATCTATATGAGATGATTAGAGTTAACTAAACTTACTGTAGCCAGCATTTCATGGTATATGTAAGTGAAATCATTATGCTGTGCATTTTACTTATGTGGTGTATATGTCAATTACATCTCAATAAAACGAGGATAAGACACTCAAAGAATATTATCGATGGATTTGAGAACTGAAAACAAAGCTTTTAAAGTTCTAAAACATAGAATAACAGTAAGTTAATAAACAAGAAGATCAAACTAGGAAAATATTTAAAAATAACATTATTAGTGAAGTGTTACTATCCATGATAGATATGAAGTTTCTATAAAGTAGTAAGAAACTTTAGATTCTACATAAAATAAGAAGATGCATAAGGAGAAAATGTGTATAACAAACAAAATTGGCCAATTAACTTAGAAATACATCATGGTTAAAAATGAAACTAATGTGTAGTTTTAAAGTATTTTGTCTATCACATTTGCAAAGTTATAAATAAATCCTGGAATATATCATAGTTTTCAAGCATAATTAAGTTTAAGCATAAACTAGAACTATTTTTATGTGATATTTAGGTATGATTTTAACTTTTTTGGGTTTTTTGCCATAGTTTGACATAGAATTTGCATTTTCAGAGATTTATCTTAAGACCTCCAAACTGTGGAATAATTAATGTTCCATGTATTTATTTCAGCATTAATCATACTAATCAGAAATTAATACTAAAAATCTCAGAGATACTTTTCTTAAATGGTTACTGATTCCAATACTCACTCTCTTTTTCTTTTTTCAAAAATAGAGTATTGATAATTTTAGTTGGATGCATGACCACCTACTTAGAGACCATATTAGCAAGATTCTCGTAATTCAAAACTGCCATATTTTGTCCAGTAAGAGGGGAGCAGATGATGAATGTGACTTACTAATAATTCCTGAAAAGAAAATGCTCCCCATTCAAGTATGTTTTCTGACATTCAGTCTTATTTAGATGAGACATGGTTATAGCAACATCCTAGGGGATGGTAGCCCAAAAATATAGAAGATACCTCTTTCCCTCCAAGTTCATCTAATATTTCAGAATTTTTAGAAAGAAAAGTATGATTATTATGTTGTTTAAGACACCGCTATCAGTTCTCAAAGAGCATTGCCCACATCTTAACAGTTTTCTGTACTTCCCAATAATCTATAGTAAATATCTACACAGATAACACAGGTCAATATTTTATAGGTGAAAGTGGCCAAATATAAAAATGGACAGAATTCACTCAACTGGTATTTTACTACTAGAAGCTGGTGATCTTAACTCTAAGCTATTTGGGTGCCTAAGAATCTCTTAAGACTTATCACTATAAAATATTCTATATGTAAGTAATAGATGTAGTATACTAACTTTAAATGAATGATTGCTTCATCTATTCACATACACATGAATATAACAGAATTAGGGGAAGGTAATATAGAGTAGCCTTTTTGAATTGGCAGAGGATCTTCTATAATAAGGAAAAAAACAGAATAGTGTTAGCAACGTATTTCTTAAGGAAACCTTGCATTATAGCATTTTTCAAAGAGACCTAGACATAGTTATACTGTATAGTTATAATCATTTGGGTTACATTTTTAGTCATAATAAAGTGAGTATAATACAACAACCTAACTCATCAAGTAAAACGATGATTAAAAAATAATTTAGCATTGTAGTTAGCACACATATGGAGTTTCATAAAGATTAGTTTATTATTATTATTATTATGATAAGCCAATTTAGAGATGGGATACTAAGATTAAATGACAAATAGTAAATATATACCTGGGTATCTCTCAATGGACTTTAAGGTTAGAAAGTTAATGTGGATTAATTGAAAAGAACTAGATGGTAGTTAATAATTTTTCATTTATTCAGTTAGTAATTCAAATCTGGAGATGTGCCTTGGAATAAAGATATAAGAAAATGTATATTTTAAGATATCAAACCACATCAAATTATATTTAAAGTGTGTTTAAAAATTATTGTGCTATGACATTTTTACTGGCACACATGACTAATATCCTCTAATGATGATATGAGCCAAAGTGTTTTCATAGGTGAAATACTTTTATAGACAATATGTAGCCTCAATAGAGGATAATTATTTTATTTCTAATATCATTGAGTATCAAAAGACTTATATATATCATTATTAATAAACTTAAATGTAATATCTGTCTGGGTGCCAATGCACATTTTTATAGAATGTCATCTAGAGTAAGAAGATGCATGAGATTACATTTGAGTTCTATACCACTCCAGATAAATGTATATAGTGTTTTATATAAGGGGGAAGGAGTAGAAGTGGGATAAAGTAGACTGAGTAAATTCATTAGGGATGCATTTAAGGCTGTGTCTTAATTATATATTATCCGAAGATAATATATATACATAAGAAACTATACATATATATAAATAACTATATATGTAACTATATATATAAGAAACTATGTACATAACAGTTTATGTTATTGAAAACTATAGATTTGTATCAATATATCCATTTTCCTTCTTCTAAGCCTGGCTTTCAGGTGTTCTGATATTAATTACCCCATCATTATTTTCCCTTAATTTTTATTACCAATCTTATTGGAATGTAAGCTTCTTAACAGAGGAATATTGGTCTGTTTTATTCAACAGTTCATCATCAACGGATCATCATCATCATCCAACTGCCTTGCAATAAAAATGCTATGTAGTCTCGTACACATATAAATTAAATGTTTAATAAATACATATTTTTTAACTAAAGAGAGTCAGCAATGTAAATAAAGGAAAGAGACCAAGAGATCATCAAGTTTTTGTAGATAAGAAAACTGAGGCCAAGAGAGGACAGACAAAAAGCTCAAATCACAGAACCAGTCCATGGGAGAGATTATGTGGTCATGAGAACATTGGTAATTTTAGATTTTTTTTCTTTAAGCATTAATTATCCTAATATCCATTCTCTCTCTTCCTTTTAGTAAGAGAATGCTTATCATTATTATTTTAAATCACTCTCCCTTTTAATGATAAAGGATAGTCTCTTTAATAAAAATGAGTTGTTGGGAAAATGAATGAGCATAACATTAAGGGTTACTTCTCTGGTCATGTTTCTGAAGTATGCAGTGGATAATACATTAAAATCAACTTACTGTATATTGCTAGCATTTCCACAAACTAGTTTCAGCCATAAAAAATACAGCTTAGAAAATGTCATTTCCAAAGTACAAAATTTTTCATGGTTGTGTTAGAATTCGATCTGAGGACTTTCTATTTCAAGTATAGAATTTTCTATAAAATAAATGGATAACAATATGTTAAATTAGCACGGTTTCAGAATAATAAATAATAGGTAAGTGTAGTGCACATTAGTTACTGACTTTTGGTTTCTATTCTCTTTTTCTCCTTCAGATGTTCTATCTGGTGACTGTATTTTACAATCTCTTTTGCAGTTTGATATGGTCATATGACTGTGTCCATATTAATGGCATATGAACAGATGTGCAACTTTTGACTTATCATTATCACTGTTCCCCTGGGGAAAAAAACTGTTAGAACACAGACCTGGTAGTACTTTATCTTGGACCATGCAAATCTGGACAATACCTTGGGGTATGGGCATATTTATAAATGATCTTGGTTACTGAGTGATATCCTAGAACTAAGCCAATGTGGTCTTAGATACTTGTGCAAGGTAAGCAAGCATCTATTTTAAAAAAAATTTTTCAATGTTATTTTTGAGAGAGGGAGAGAGCAGAGAGCGAGCATGAGTGGGAGAGGGGCAGACAGAGGGAGACACATAATCTGAAGCAGTCTCCAGGCTCTAAGCTGTCAGCACAGAGCATGATGTGGGGCTCATACCCATGAACCATTAGATCATGTCCTGAGCTAAAGTTGAGTGCTTAACTAACTGAGCCACCCAGGTGCTCCTGCAAACATCTATTTTTAAAAATGTTTATCTTTGAGAGAGAGGGAGAGAGAGAGCAAGCGAGTGAGCGAGCATGCACACACATGCAAGTAGAGGACGGGCAGTGAGAGAGTGGGCAAAGGATTTGAAGGGGCTCCACACTGACATCAGAAAGCCCAATGCAGGCCTTGAACTCAAGAACTGTGAGATCATGACTTGAGCTGAAGTCAGAAGTTTAACCAGCTAAGCCACCCAGGCACCATGGTCTATCTTATTTTACCCTTGAATGTCTAGATCTCATTCTTACTATATATTTACCTATATATATAGCCTATACATTTACTAATATTGAGTAAATAAGAAATCAAGAGAGACCGAAGAGATGTAACTCCCGCTTAAGCATAAGATCAGAACTCAGACCCTGGAAGCCAAGAGTGGAAAACAGAAGATCAAGAATTTGACAGGGTAATTAACTGAAAACATTTATGACAGCTAGAGACAGGAAGACATATACTGCTTATGGACACAAAGAACTCATCCTGGGTATGTTTAAGAATAATAAATAAAGAAATTGAGAAGGTCTATTCCTTTTCTGGTTAGCTCAGAGAAATTAGAGTGGAAATAAGGTAAAAAAAGTAATGAGAATGAAGGTCTTCTTAGGGAGATAAGCAAATAGATGAGAAGCAGCTCAGGTAAATGAGCAGTGTGTGTTTAGAATTAATGTGTATCTAAATATGAAGAATTCTTTACAAATCCACTCATTCAGGGGCTTTTTAAAGGGTTAATTAAGTAGTAGGAGTAGAGCTTATATTCTTTTGGCTGAATTAAGTAACGTGTCTGACCTCAGCTTTATCACCTGAAAAAGAGTGGTTTTAAGAATTTGATAAAATCATGATGGAAAGAAAATGGCACATAAAAGTCTAATTATTCATGTTTATATCATTGTTAGAGAAAATGAGGTGACTAATTCTCCATAGTATCTGACATTATCAAAGTAGAATATAATAATTTATCTGTGCTTTTGAATAATAAGTAGATATGTTTTAGGCAGAGAGCAAGATAGAGTTTTTCAAACAGAAGAAAGTGTATACTTAATGACAAAAAATCATGTAAGATCATCATATATAGAAAAAAATAATAGAGATATTCAAACCTCGGAACATAGTTTACAAAACAGGAAATAACTGAACAAGTAGATTAAACGTATCTTATATTTTTGCTATAGTGGTCATCTCCTATATCTTCATACTTCTTCATAAGGAGTTTGTATATGGAGAAGCTGCTTTCTCCCAAGAAAGTATTTGAATTTCGGTGGGAAGGAGTTTATGGTATGCCAAAAAGTGGTTCAGGCAGTATGCTGGCTATGAGGGACAGAATGAGGAAGACATTAAACATGGCCCCTGCATTTATAACGCCGAGTCTATAATGAGAAAGCAGATAAATTGTGATGGTTAATTTTATGTGTCAATTTTGACCAGGGAAATGGATGTTCAGATTAAACCCTATTTCTGGTTGTGTCTTTGAGAGTGTTTTTGAATAAGATTAGCATTTGAATGAGTGGACTCATTAAAATAGATAGCCCTCCCCAACATGGGTGAGCATCATCCAATCCCTGAGGGCTCCAGTAGAACAAAAAGGTTTATGAAGGAAGATTTCACCCCTTTTTGCTTCCTTCATGCCTTCCTGAGTGAGGCTATCTGTCTCCTGCCCTTGAACTGAGATTTGCACCATCAGTTCCCCTGAATTTTAAGCCTTTGGAATAGGACTGGAATTACACCATTGGCTTTATGGGGTTTTCATCTTGCAGATAACAGATCATAGGACTTCAGATGCATGAGCTAAATTATTAAAACCTCTTTTCAAATTTCTATTCAAATGCATGAGCTAAATTATTATAATCTCCTTATATAAATCCACTATGGCTTTATTTCTCTGGAGGACTCTAATACACAAACTAAGAGAAATTTGTTAATCAAGATACCATCATGACCAATGGTGAGAAGAACAGCAAGGTGAAGTTTAGCTCCTGGGGTTATACTCACATGGTAAATGGAATCATACAGCTATTTTGTTCAGTTATGTTTCCTGTTGAAAGGATTTATATCCCTAATAAAAATGAAGTGAACACCTTCCAGTAGCAACAGCTAATATCTATGAACAGGAACAGAAGCAAAAAGCCATTCATCCAATCTAGAAAGGCCTGATGGAGAAGCAGTGGAAGGAGAAAAAAAAGAAAAAGACTGGCCCTTATGGAGACCATATTATCTGAAGACTTTCAAACTTCAATAAAAGGGGCTTAGTCCTAACAATCTCTTCACCAACTCAGGCTAATACTAAACTTATTCCTCTATAAAATTCCAAGAATAACACAAGTAAGCTGAGATTAAGAGATAAAGAAAAACCTCTCACTGAACCTGTAATTTAATGGATAAGAAAAGGAACAGGGTGAAGGGACAATGATGGAAGGGTGTCTTTCCAAATACACCTTGTTAACTATAGTTTTGCTTTAGAAAATATGTAAATATAAAAATACAAAATTATAAAAATTATAAAATATAAAAATTTAAATAAAGGAAATTTAAATTTACAGAAGCCCCCTCCACCAAAACAAATTGGAAAAAAAAATACTCAACTTTATTTCAAGGTGGTAACACAGACACATTCAGAGGAAAATTACTTTAAATGACTTTGAAATAAATTAGAAGTGCAAAGAATAGTATATATTATTTACCAGTCTAACTGTTGGAATGTAATCAATATTATGATTTTAAACTTTTTGTGTGGAATAACACAACTATTTATTACCTTAATGTTATAAACCATTTTTTTGGTGAAAAAGAACAAGATCAAGATCCAATAACTTTAAGTTTTGTAATATTAAACTTGATTTTGAAATATGATAGACCCATGATTTTTCTTAGGAAATCTACATATTTCTATCTAAATAAAGGTTTGTATCTTCAAAAACAGCCATGTCATGAATGACAAGAAAGACTAAGAAACTCTAAATGAATAATCAAGAGAAATAACAAAAGCATTCTTTGAAATTCAGAGTATTCAATATTCAATACTTAGAAATACTGAAGCAAGTTTAAAGTTTAATGTAAAAATTACAAAGAAATTGTCATAATTTCTCTGCAATATAAACCAGTAAAATATTGCTGAAATCATTGAGTAAACACTTTTAAGTCAAATTAGATTTTTGCAAACATAAAGCATTCTGTAACTAGCTTCAAAGTTCTTTAAAATAAGAAAAAAAATTTTATAATTGCACCAAAAATAAGATACACAGAATAATCCTAACCAAAGAGGTAAAAGATGTGTACTCTGAAAAGTAGAAAGCATTACTGAAAGAAATTGAACACACAAACATGTAGAAAAACATTCCATACTCATGGATTAGAAGAACAATATTGTTAAAATGTTTCTACTACTGAAAGCAATCTACACATTTATTGTGATCCCTATCAAAATATGAACATAATGTTCCACAGAACATAATGTTCCATAAAATTTCTATGGAACCACAAAAGACCCCAGATAGCCAAAGCAATCTTGAAAAAGAAAGCTGGAGATATCACAATTCCAGACTTCAAATTATATTACAAAGTTACAGTCATCAAGACAATATACTGGCACAAAAACAAACACAGAGATCAATGGAACGGAAGAGGAAACCTAGAAATGAACCCAAAACGATATGGTCAATTATTCTTTGACAAAGCGGGAAAGACCATCTATTGTGAAGACGACAATCTCTTCAACAAATGGTGTTGGGAAACTGGACAGCAAACTCCAAAAAGAAAGAAACTGGGATACTTTCTTATCCCATACACAAAAATACACTCAAAAATGGATTAAACACCTGAACATGAGACCTGTAACCATAAACAAATAAACCATAAAATCTTAGAAAAGAACATAGGCAATAATATCTTTGACATCTGCCAAAACAATGTTTTTGTAGCTACGTCTCCTGAGGCCAGGGAAACAAAAGCAAAAATAAATTCTTGGGACTACACCAGGAAAAAAAATATTTTGCACAGCAAAGGAAACAACCAGCAAAACTAAAGGGCAACCTATGGAATGGGAGAAGATATTTGCAAATGACATACCCAGTAAAGAGTTAGTATCCAAAATACATAAAGAATTTATACAAGTCAACACCACAAAAAAAATAATCCAATTAAAAATGGGCAGAAGATATGATCAGACATTTCTCCAAAGAAAATATATAGATGGCCAAAAGACATATGAAAAGATGTTCATCATCACTAACCATCAGGAAAATGTAAATCAGTACTATAATGAGATATCACCTCATACCTGTGAAAATGGGTAAAATCAGCAACACAAGCAACAACAAGTATTGGCAAAGATGTGGAGAAAAAGAAACCCTCTTCCACTGTTGGTGGATATGCAAACTGGTGCAGCCACTCTGGAAAACAGTATGGCAGTTTCCCAAAACAATTAAAAATAGAACTACCTATGATCCAGTAATGACACTACTGGGTATTTTCCTAAAGACTGCAAAAACACTAATTCAAAGGATATACACATGTACCTCTATGTTTATAGCAGATTACATACAAGAGCCAATATATGGAAGCAGCCCCAGTACACATCAGCTGATGAATGGACAAGGAAGAAGTGGTGTGTGTGTGGGTGTGTGTGTGTGTGTGTGTGTGTGTGTGTAGTCACCTAATTACACACACACACACACACACACACACACACACACCCACACACACACCAGAATATTATTCATCCATATAAAAGAATGAAACCTTGCCATTTGCAATGACATGGGCAGAATTAGAGAGTATTATGCTAAGCGAAATAAGTTAAAGAAAGACAAATACCATAGGATTTCACTCATATGTGGAATTTAAGAAACAAAACAAATGAGCAAAGTGAAAAAAGAGAGAGAAATAAAGAAATCAAGAAACACAGTTGTAACCTCTAAGGAACACATTGATGGTTACTAGAGGGAAATTGGGAGGACAGATAGGATAAATAGGTAATGGGGATTAAGGAGAGCATTTGTTGTGATGAACACTGAGTAATGCATGGAATCATTGGATCACTATATTGTACACCTGAAACTTATATAACACTGTACATTAACTAGAATTAAAATAAAAACTAAAAAAATTAATTACTTCTTTTAATATTCTCAGGCAAGGGGCACCTGAATGATTCAGTTGGTTAAGCACTGACTTCAGCTCAGGTCTTGATCTCACAGCTCATGAGTTTGAGCCCCACTGTTTGGCTCTGTGCTGACGACTTAGAGCCTGGAGCCTGGTTCAGATTGTGTGTGTGTGTGTGTGTGTGTGTGTGTGTGTATCTCCCTCCCTCTCCCCCTCTCAAAAATAAACAGTTAAAAAAGCTAAAATTCTGAGGCAGGTTTTACTCAACATTTACAGATTTGAATGAGCAAAATGTAATTCATAACAAGAGGCAAAATGGATTTAATTACTTATGATTTATTCTGAATTTCGTTTTAAGTTCCAGTTTAGTTGTTTTTAGTGTTTTAAGAAATATATTATGTTAACCTTCATTTTCTAGGAAATAGGAAAGATGGGCTTTCAAAAACCTACTATTTGCATGGCATTATTTTGTATGTTATTATTATACACAGAACACCATGGTCATGGTTTATTTGGATTAGATTTATTTATCTTAATTTAGAAAAACCTGTGGTCTTTACTCCTAAAACATTATCTTTAAGATTTTTTTTAATGTAAGATTTCAGGCACAAAAATTGAATGGATAAAGAAATGATGAATTTTTATTAATGTGCTGCTTCTTTAATAACTGAGCACCTCAGAAAGAGAGAGTGGTATTTAAGCTCAGTGGGAAGATCATGAATATCAGCATTCCATTTAATTCAAACATTCTTGGCAGGTTTTTATTTATTTTTAATATACTACCCAAAACACATAACAGAACTCAGGGTGATTTTCAGTACGTTCTCACACAATCTTAGTACTTCATGTGAACTTCAGGCATCTGCGAAGTGATCGTTTGCTTTCACTTTTTCCCCAATTCACTTTGTCTAAAATGACTTGACACAACATGAATTTACTTTATTGCACTTACAAATATAAAAAGAGCAGTCTTCTTTTATGAATTAGTTTCCCATTGTCCATATATCTTTCTAAGTTGACAAAAATAATGTATATTACAGTCTGTGTTAATCTCACATTCCTCTAGACTTTTAGCAGATAAACATGAAAATCTGCATACTATAATTACCATAAATCTGGAAAGGTTAATTTGGACATAATTTTTAATGTAATTCATCTGCTAGACTTGGAAGGCAATGATAATTCTGCTTTGTCTCATGCTTTCTCTTGAACCTCCTTCCAAAAATTTTCCACCTTCTGCCTTCCAGAAATCAGGCAATTTCAAACTACAAAAATAAACTTAATACATGTATTTAAAACTAATCAACCTTATATAACAAAATAGTTTTATTCTTAATATTGTTAAATGAGCTTTGGTTTTGTCTGTGTATGATCTTTTGGGATTTTTGTTTTGTGTCCCTGTATCATTTCCTTAAATGTACCATGTGGCGATACTGCCTACCTATTTTTCTTATTTTCTAAAAGTTGCTTGTAACACCTCCCTGAGTATTTAACAAAAATGTTAAATTATTTGAAAAATATTTATTTTTAGCTATATTTATTACTATGAAAATTTTTATAAGCTGTGATGCTGTCTTTAATCTACTGATGCAGTAGTGTTCTTTTGGTTAAAATATTTTAAACAGTTTATATTCACATATCTCTAAGCTGTAATAAATCCATGAATCTCAGTGTTTATAATTGGTAAACTTTCCTTAAATGTTTAATTGATAATTTTTTCATATTCCAGAATTTTCCCTTAACTATGTTTATCTTTGTGAATATGTCAGTATTTATGTTGAGGTTTGAGACAGGTTTCTGATATTTCTATGTTGAGATAATAAACAATAATCTGGCTGATCTTTGTCTTACAGTTTAAAGAAAACTGTCATGAGATAATTAAAATAAGACAAAACTGAGTGCTAAGACCGTAAGTTTTTAGCCTGTGCCAGAAATTAATGATATCACAAAATTCACAGTTTTCCAATGTGACTGGAATAAAATAAATAATTTCCTAGATCGTTTCTAAGTTCTTGGAGTTTAAAAATTCCAGAAAATTTTAATTTTGTTGATATGACCTATATTTTTGATTATATATTATTTCATGTGCACATTATATATATAATGCTGAGTGAATATTAAAATTTGACATTATATTTTTTTAGCTTCACATTTTTATTTAAATTCGAGTTAGTTAACATACACTGTAATATTAGTTTCAGGTGTGCAGTATAGTAATTCAACACTTCCATTCATCACCCTGCGCTCATCTTGACAGGTGCACTCCTTAATCCTCATCACCCATTTAATCCATGCCCCCACCCACCTTCCATCTGATAATAATCCCTGTGGTTTTTTTCTGGTTTGCCCCTCTCTTTTTATCCTTTTTACCCCTATGTCCATCTGTTTTGTTTCTTAAATTCTACATATGAGTGAAATCATATGGTATTTGTCTTTCTTTGACTGATTTGTTTCACTTAGCCATATACTCTTTAGTTCCATCCACATCATTGCAAAAGGCAAGGTTTCATTCTTTTTGATGGTTGAGTAATATTCCATTCTATTTAAATACCATATCTTCTTTATCCATTCATTAGTCAGTGGATATTTGGGCTCTTTCCATGATTTGGCTATTATTAATAAAACTGCCATAAACATCAGGGTGCATGTGGCCCTTCAAACCAGTATTTTTGTAACCACTGGGTAAATACCTAGTGGTGCAATTGCTGAATCAGGGTAGTTCTATTTTTAACTTTTTGAGAAACTTTCATACTGTTTTCCAGAGTGGCTGTACCATTCATTTTTTGCAGAACTAGAAGAATTCCAAAATTTGTATGTAATCATAAAAGACCCCGAATAGCCAAAGCAATCTTGAAAAAGAAAAACAAAGCTGAAGGCATCACAAACAGACTTCAAGTTATATTACAAACATATAATGATCAAGACAATATGGCACTGACACAAAAACAGACACATGGATCAATGGAACAGAACATCCAGAAAAGGATCCATAACATATGGTCAATGAATCTTTGACAAAGAAGAAAAGAATACACAATGGAAATGTCTTTTCAACAAATGGTGTTGGAAAAACTAGACACTATCCTGCAAAAGAATAAAACTGGATCAATTTTTTATATACAAAAGAAACACAAAATGTATGCAAAACCTCAGTGTGAGGAAATCATTAAAATCCTAGAGGAGAACAGAGGCAATAACTTCATTGATGTCAGCCATAGCAACTTCTTATTAGAAATGTCTTCTATCATAAGGGAAACAAAAGCAAAAATAAACTATTGGACTTCATCAAGATAAAAATATTCAGAGAGAAAGAATCAATCAACAAAACTAATAGGCAACCAATGGAATGGTAGAAAATACTTGCAAATGACATATCTGATAAAAGATTACTATCCAAAATATTTTTTAAAAACTTATAAAAGTCAACACCCAAAACACAATCTAATTAAAAAATGGACAGAAGATATGAATAGAAATTTTTCAAAGCAGACATAAAGATAGATGACAGACACATGAAAAGTTTTGCAGCTTCTGACTTCAGCTCAGGTCATGACCTCACAGTTTGTGAGTTTGAGTCCCGCATAGGGCTCTATGCTGACAGCTCAGAACCTGGAGCCTGCTTTGGTTTCTGTGTCTCCCTCCCTCCCTCTCTCCCTCTCTCCCTCCCTCCCTCTCTCTCTCTCTCTCTCTCTCTCTCAAAAATTAACATTAAAATTTTTTTAAATAAAAATGGTGAGACTTGACATCCTTGTTTTGCTCCTGACTATAGATAAAAAGCTCTCAGTTTTTTCCCATTGAGGATGAGGATGATGATATTAGCCATGGTTTTTTGCATATGGCCTTTATGATGTTACCTCTATCCCTACTTATTGTGGATTTTTCAGACTTTTGTAGTGGTTACTCTACAAAGGACTTGAAACCAAGGGCTTCAATTTTTTGACTTAGGCATCAAAATATTGGGATAAGTTTTTTTGGTTATTTCTTTTTAGAATATTAGATATTACTGTCCTCATTTTTGCTTGAAAGTAGATTTGGAGAATATGGATGGGACAGATCTATAACATGCACAAAATATATGTTTAATAATAATGTAATTAATTTCTATTACTGGCTTCTATTGCAGGTTGAGGGTTTTTTTTTTTATGTTATTTTTGAGAGAGCATGAGTAGGGTAGGGGCAGAGAGAGAGAAAGCCAGAGAATCCAAAGCAAGCTCCACACTGTCAGCACAAAGCCCAATGCAAGGCTCAAACCCACCAACTATGATATCATGACCTGAGCCAAAGTCGGACACTCAATCAACTGAGCCACCCAGGTGCCCTGAGTAGAGTCAGTTTTTAGGAAAAGAAAAGAAGACTCTCATACATCTTTAAACTCTTTTTTCCCCCTGAAGTTTAATTCTTTCTGAATTAGGATAACTAAGCAAACAAAAATATACCCTCTCTCTCAGTATTGGTCTCCATTCTGGCTTCTTCTCAGTTTTCTCTCTATCTGGCACTGAATTGGGTCTTGCCAAGGCTCCAGATTTACACAAGGAAGTCTTGGTTCAGGAGTCCTCTCTGGTGTGTCCTTTCCCAGTGGTTGGTATTATAAGAAAACCAACCAGACTGTTTTATCAAATGTAGCAGATAGGTGCTAGTATGCATGCCATCACCCTTCTCTTCAGTGTACTTCTCTCTCAAGGGTTTGCATTTAACATATAGTTCTAGCATCCTCTTGGGGAGGATAACTAAAGATTGAGAAAAATAATATTCTCCAACAGAACTGTAGTTCAGTGGTTCTTAACACTGGTTTACATTGGAATCCCCTAGAAAACTTTAAACAGCACCACCAAGCCCCAACACAAGAAAACCTAACAAAGTTGATGTGGGAAGGGACACCAGTATTCTCACATATAGCCAATTTGTCAGTCACTAACTTGGGAGCTACCTGGATCAGCTGCTCAAAAAATGACAAAATAATCTGAAGATAACAAAAAGAAGCACAACTAAAGTTCACTATCTCCAGCCTTGCCTTATTTGAGAATTATGGATAGGATTTATCTTTTCGTAATAAGCTATTAAAAAGATTTTGTAATGGGGATTCCTGGGTGGCTCCATCAAATGGCTCTTGATTTTGGCTCTGATGACAATCTCATAGTTGATGGGATTTATCCCCAGTATCATACCCACACCAAGTGTAGAGCCTGCTTGGGAACTTCTCTTTCCTTCTCTCTGCCCCTCCACCACTTCCATTTTCTCTCTCAAAGTAAAGAAACATTAAAAGGCGGGGGGTTAGTTGCTCTCTGCATGATGTTGACAATTACAAATTTAAACAACAACAACTTCCTGAACTGCTACAAGATGAACGTGACTGAGGGATGTTACATATAGTTATACGAGTACTCTCTCACGTGTACATATGATCCAAGAGAATCTATTTTCACCTCAAATTCCTTTCATCAAAGAGAACCTAATATATTGTTTCCCATCAGGACTGTATAATCAAGAAAGAAGAATATAAGACGTAGAGAATGCATTGTCCCGTGGTTGAAAAAAACACATTAATCTAGCAAATACACAGAAGTAGCCTTTCATCTCTTCCAGTACGTGCTGGACGTGCATACACCTACATAGTTTTACCTTGTAGCCCTTCCCACTTCTAGTTAACATAAAATCTGTTCTTCACCTGAAGATTTTCCAACCACTGGTGTTTTCAAGATCATAGTCCCTTAATTGCAGAGTGGCTACACTTATACATAATTCAAATGGGAACATAAGTTTTGTCAAAGTTATGTTTGGCTATTTTTCCAAATTTGAATTCATTATCAGCCATGATTGCAAAGGGAAAAACATCACATATCCTTTCTTAAATATGAGACATAAATATTTATTT
>NC_043700.1:142425421-142504803 GCF_006229205.1 Suricata suricatta | reverse complement strand
GTTCCATACACAAGATTGATTATATCCAGAAGCCAAAGGAATAAGAAAATAATGTTTCAACATGTTCAGAAACTTAAAGGAATCCCACAAGTCTGAGGTCAGTGGGGTGAAAATTTCCTCACTTCTAAATATGGAAATACAGGGCATAAATCCTGAGCACAAGGATTTTTATTCCTAAAATAAGTCTTTTATAAATTCATTTTGATTAAGAACAAAAGAAAGGTTGGTAGATTGTTCAGGGCTTTTACATTTAGACTCCTATTCTGTTTTAATACAAGGAAACACAGTTGAAAGAGTTGGACTCAGACTAGAGTGACCATCGAATTTATCATCCAAACCAGGCAATTTTGAGAACAAAGGAGGAACTACTAATCATTAGACTGGACAACACACAAAAATTCAAACTCTCCTGTGCTTCCCACGACATAGGGTCATGCCTAAGCACACAGACCTGAAGCTCTAATCCCAAGTTTTGTTTTGTTTTTTCTTACTTAACTAGGTGTAAAAATTTGTGGACATTTTCTAATGCATCTTGTATCTCGGTGCATAGAATTAAACCCAAAAATATGCACCAGGTGTCTGTTACACATTAATCGTTCAAAATATGGTAGCTACTCCAGGAGAGGATCTTTTTTTTTTTTTTTGGCATCTTTGATCTAAACTCTGTCAGACATAAGATATTTCACATTTTTCTATTGCCAAATTTTCTATATATGTTTGTAAAGACATTCCAGAATATCTTCACAAGGTATAGTCGTGCCCATCATCACTGCCATGAGAAGAACGTGACCATTCTACAAGGAAAGAGATGTGGAGAAGAGCCATCTCAGACAAGCGCAGCTAACTCAGCTGACTTTTTTAGCTCAGGGGCCAGAGAACTTTCTTCCATAAAGGAAAAGACAGTAAATATCATCAGCTTTGGGCCCATACAGTCTCAGTACCAACTATAAACTCTGCTGTTGTACAACAAACACAGTCTTAGATAACATCAACCAATAGCTACAGGTATATTCTAATAAAATTTTACTCCTAGAGACTGAAGTTTAAATATTTATTATTTTCATGTGTTGCACAACATTTCCTCTTATTATTTTCAACCACTTAAAAATGTAAAAAACATTCTTAGTTTTAATGAGATGTATAAAAATAGGTTTCAAGCCTTATTTGGCCATTAGGCAGTAGTTTGCCAACCCCTGTACTACTTTGTTGTTTATATATTCTTATGTATTATTTAAATATATTTGAGCTTATTCTTTACTTTTACATGTCACTGAAGTTGGTAAGTTTTTGTAATTTAGTGTTATTTTACTAACAACAAATTGATATACCTTCAATACAGAATAGCAGAAGATTGTCAGTGTGTGAACATTCATATCAGTATGTGTACACAATTTGGGCAACTTACCACTTTGCATTTAGTTGCACAATGCTAACTGTGGTTGATTTGAAAACTGTGCTAAGAAAGAACTATAAAACCGTGTAGTATTTTGAAAACTTTCACCTGTCTTCTGGAGCTTGAAAACAAACAAAACCAGCTACATTGTTGATTCAAAGTGAACATAGCATCTATTACCTTTGGACTGAGAATTGCCAGAGCTCACTTTCCTCCTTTCCTTCTGAAACTGTAATGACCAGCTTTTAAGATCAATCAGCCTGGGTCCTTAAGTGACCATGTTTGAAATGCCCTGTTTCTGTCTGTTAATGGACACCCAACATGAATGAGAATTGTTAACTTAATTAAAGAAAGAGGCCATTAGACGGAGGTGGCTTTAATGCTTCAGTAGCCTCCATCAGCAAACCAAAACCCAAGCCAGTAAATCCTGCAAGGCTACGAAGTCAAAACCTAAGGACAGCCGATCTCAAATCACCAGCTAAGTTTTTCCATGTAAGGCAAATGCTTAAACTATAGCCAATCATAATTTCCTGGCTTTGTTTCCATCACTTCTCTTAAAAAGTCTCCCCAAGCTCCCACCAGTGAAAAGCTTCTAATCATTTCTAGTTCGACATTGCCAGATTATAATGCTTTTTGCTCAAATAAACTCACAGTTTTTAATACAGGATTTAAACAGAATGAAACGTTTAGTCACATAGATTTGGAGCTGTTTGCTATCACCATGTAACCTGATATGATGTATGCATACATAAATAGTCAAAATTTGCTTTTAGTGCTCTATTTTAAATATATATGTTTGTATGTATGTATGTGTGTGTGTATATATACACATATATGTGTATATATATATATATAAAATACTTTGAAAAGTCAATATTGTGGTCTTCCTATTTAAAAGGCAAATATTGTTTACTTTTCAAGACCATATCACTGATCTACAAATTTTACAGCTCTCAAAATTTTCTCCACAGGAGATTAAAAATAGAACTCCAGAAAATAAATATAAATGTCAAATAGGATATTTAGGCAGATATGTTTGGCTGTTGCCATCAAATTTTAAATTGTTAATATGCACCAAAGCAGTTCCTTTACATACAGTAAGCTTCTATCATCAGAAAGTCTAAAGCAAGTCTATTACAGTCCATAAAGGAATACCATAAATTGTTCTTCCATACAAACAAAAAGCAAATAAATGACACATTGAATGAATTTTTCTTATCTACAAGTAATTCTTATGTTACTCAAAAGGAGTTGAGGTCTGGTGACTTGAAATAATGCAACTGTTAACCTAGGAGTTGTTGTGTCTTTTCTGTGCCCTAAAGTGTTGTTCAACGCACATTAATATAAATTTTGCATTTCAAGTATCCTCTCTTGATTTAAGGAATGAAAGGGCAAACAAGGAACCACCACACACTTTTCTTGCCTTTTACCACACAATCAATTGCATTCAATCTGTTACTAGAAATCCTCTAGTTCTGCTTGGCCCTAAATCACCGGTATTCAAAGGTTTATTGCACATTCACACTCTCTTGTCATTTGCAGGAAGTCTAATTGAGAGAATTTACAGTTGGTTGAGTGTTTCATTTAGATTGTACATGTTTAATAAAAGCTTTTTAAGTTACTAATCTCTGCTTAGGAAACAACAAAAGTGCTTGAGAGTTAAAGAATAAAATATAGCAGGTAAATGTTATTGTGTGACATTTCCTTATAATGTTTCGAAGGAACTGCATTTACTGGCTGTGAATTGTTTTTACACATCTAACTCTCTTTGCTGGAAAAATTGAGGCTATTAGTTATACCACGTGACAGAAATGTGATGGTAGAATTACTTCTCAGTCAAAACGCTGTGGTTAGCTGAAAATAGTGTCAATAATTATTGCACTCGAGAAGAAAGCCTAAAATAATATCTCAAGTGAAATAATCTTAAGCATCTTCTCATAAAAATAAATCTAATTAATAGTAGGAACTGATTTTAGCCTGTGTTACAGTGCCATCATCTTAAAATGGGCTCCTGAATTTCAACTTGCATTATTGAACCCTATGCATTGTTTACGAATGGTACTGCACGGAGGGATCTCGTTTTACACAAATGATCCTTGTTGCTATTTAGCCCTACGTTTCAAAAAGAAAATGTGAAACTATGTAGTAAAAGAGACCACAATGTTAAGGTTCAAAAATGGGACAGGATAAACTTCAAAGGTCCCAGAGACATCAACTTCTGAATTCTTCTCTCTAGCTTGATGTGTTAACACTGTTTAGCCACATAACAATGAGAAAACTTAGCCCTAGCAAACAACGCTATAGGACAAAACTGAAATCTGCAGACAAGCTCTTTTCGTAGAACATTAAGAACTTGCCTGTCTTCTCATTAGTCAGCAAACACCCTTGCTGCTTTCCTTAGTTGGTAGACGAAATGCTATTCCTACTGCATGAACTCGATTAGCTCTTTAAACTCCACTGCTTCTTTTTTTTTTTAATAGTTTATTGTCAAATTGGTTTCCATACAACACCCAGTGCTCTTCCCCTTAAGTGCCCTCCTCCATTACCACCACCTCTTTTCCCCCCTCCCCCTTTCCCCTCAACCCTCAGTTCATTTTCAGCATTCAATAGTCTCTCAAGTTTTGCATCCCTCTCTCTCCCCAACTCTCTCTCCCTCTTCCCCTCGCCCTGGTCCTCCATTAGGTCCCTTCTGTTTTCCTGAATCCCGAACCCAGGTAAACTCCACTGTTTCTAGATAAACTCTTCACTTAAATAAAAGTGTAGATCCACCATTACCACCTAGCTCATTTGGATTTGACTTTAAAAAATACTTAATTCTTTGCAAATGGTATTGATCATAACACAGGGCATGAAACACATTAGTGTCTTAGGATAGAACCATTTATCCTTAAAATTAAATTTACACTGGACAAAATAAAGAAAAGCATTCTCTAAACCGATAGTTAAAATTACTAATACCAAAAAATAATGAAAATATTCTCACTAATTAAACTGTTGAACAGAATTTCTCTAGAAACATTATAATGAGTTTTAATTTTAATTAATTTTGATCCAGAGTCACTTATTTTATTTTCATTTTGGAAAGCATGAAGCAGAATGATGCAGGAAAGTAATTTGACAACATGGAGGAGATTATTCGAAACCAAAACCAAGGGTTTAGATTTCTCTTTCATGCACTCAACAATCATTGAGCAAATTACATAATTGTCTATATGCTAGAGATATAGCAGTGTACAAACATGCTTCCTGTGTTCCTGAAGCAGACATTCAAGTACAAGCAAGAGATAAGTAAGTGTTTTCTTCTTGAGTTCCATGGAGAAAAATAAAGTTACAGAGAGAGGTAAGAGGTGGGGTACATAGGGTACACTTACTTCTTTAGAGTATCAGAGCAGGTCTCACTCATGATGTGCTATTTGAATAGAAACTAAGGGCGAGTGATGGAGTTAACCACATGGATCACCAGGGAGAAAAATGATCAACATTGGTAGTCTAGTTCTATATTAAGTCAAAATGGGCAACGACTACATAAATAGCAATGTACATTAGAATTGTTTGAGTCATCAATCCATTGAGAGCTTTATTCAATACAGCCCAACGTCTGCCATCTCTCTCTTCACTCACCATTCCCTTCACTGGTTTTCTGAGCAGCTTCATCTCTCACCTTGGCTTTCCTAACACTAGGCCCTGTGTGCAATCTGCTTAACAACTGTTAGGCACATCAAATAGCTTGAACACCTGCATCCTTATCCCTCCCTGATTTTATTTGTATAACCATGGTAGGTTTGAAAGAGAGAAGAAATTCACCCACTTTTTCTGAAAGTTGGTTTTAATGTTTTCCGTGTTATCATGCATTAGCTTCTTCAATATTTGCATATCATCTTTTAATGCCTTTGTTTCTTCACTATGTGTGTATTCAAATCAATTAGTAAAGACATCCTTGCTTCCCGACAACTTTATGGCTGCCATCACTCCTTACAAAATAAGTACATATTAGTTTTCTACTGCAATTGTAACAAATTACTATAAACTTCGTGGCTTAAGACAACACCTATTTATTACCTCACATTCTGTGTGGGTCAGAAGTCCAGCCAAAGCGCAACTCAGCTGGCTCTCAGTTTAGAGTCTCACAAGGCTGAAATCAACATGGCAACAAGGCTGCCTTCTTTTCCCATGACTCTAGGGATGAATTTGCTTCAAGCTCATTTAGATTGTTGGCTAAATTCAGTTCTTTGCAGCTAGGGGAGAGAGGTCCGTGTTCCATCACTGCCAGCCCTGGGGTCTGGCTTTGCTGTTAGAATCTGCGCACATTCCTCCTTATGTTTTACATGTGGCCCTTCCAGCAATAGCAGGACTGGTCCACACACTCAGAATCTCTGACCTCTTCTGCACTATTTTCTCTCTTCTGCCAACCCCCCAGACACACCCAAAACTGTAGTCTTTCTTTGATTCCATCCAGAGAAACTTCTCTACTTAAAGTACCTAGTTGTTTAGACTGGGTCTACCCAGATAACCAAGTATAATCTCCCTATTTTAAGGCAAATTAGTAATTTTTTAAATGTCCATTTATTGATTTTGAGAGAAAGAGAGAGTGCAGGGCAGGGGCAGAGAGAGAGAGAGAGAGAGAGAGAGAGAGGTAGGGATAGTGAGAATCCTAAGCAGGCTCCACGCTTAGCACAGAGACCAGTGCAGGGCTCAATCCCACAACTAGGTAATCAGGACTGAGCCAATATCAAGAGTCAAATGCCTAACCACCTGAACCAACCAGGCATCCCAGTTGATTCGTAGTTTTGATTTCATCTGCAAAGTCCCTTCACAACAGAAACTAAATTAGTGTTTAATAACCAAGGGACAGAAATCTTGGGGGAACTTCAGAATTTGATCCACTATATATTGCTACCACCTTATGTCAGTATATCTTGTTATAAAAAAGGAGCTGTTTAATCATCATAATTTTAGAAGGTAACTATTAATATCTTCATGCTATAGATGGAGAAACTGAATGCAGTTTAAGTAACTTACCCAGCATTCTTTACCCAGTGAGACCTGGAACAGGAATTAAACCTGTCTGTATGAATCCAGAGCACAAGCTCTTCCACAAACAATGACATGAATGACAATGCAAGATATTATCCCTTGATGAGCAGGAATCAAGGCAATGGTTCTAAATTAAGCAACAATTTTTGAGGTCAGATTATACATAAGGTACCTGAAAGACCCCTCTCTAGAACAGTAAATAGTAGTCTTCTACCTGCATGCAAATGCATTGCATTCGCAACTACTGATGGTCTTCTTAAAAGTATGATATCCTTTTTTTGTTTAGATAATTTTGCTATCTAAACTCTTCATTTAAAAGAATGATTTTGTATTTAAATATAAATGAAATAGATTTTAAAGCATTAATTAGAATACAAAATACCTATTTCCCAATACTAGTATTATGTCATGATTCTTTAAAAGGCATATGTTATTTTAATAATCAAGTGACAATTAAAAAAACAACCACTTTAATGTGAAAATACTAATGAGATTTTTAAACATTTGTTCTAGATCACTGAGGTCATATATATATATATATATATATATATATATATATACAGCAGCAGATTGATATTTATAATAGTATCAATCATGAACTTCAGCTTCTAAATGTCATTTGTTTATTCAGGACATTTTGACTGAATGTAAGTAAATCAAAACACAGAATTAGAAATCAGAGATATAGTTTCCCAAATCACAAATTAAAAAAAGAGTTTGACAATACTCATTTAAGTAACATATAGTTAAACTACATAAATTGTAAACATATTTGTGTATGTAGTCAAACTAGATAATTTGAGACCAGAAAAATGTAAAACCATTAATAGTAACTATTTTTTCATTATTCAATGAATAGATTGATATGAATGCGGAAGAGATTGATATATTGGATATTGAAGAAAGCATTCCCTGACTTACATTATTGTTTATGGTTTAGAAAGCTTTGAGATCCAAGACTGTGACATTTTTCAGAGAAAATAAAATGAACATAAAAACCAAACATATTGTTTAACTTTTAAATTCAAAGCTATATTTTATATGTAAATCTTTTATTGCATTGTAATTTTAAGAAAAAGAAAAGAAATGATGTACTTGGTTCAGTTTCACAACTCATCTTACCTAATTAGATTAATATCTGGAATCCATTGATCGGCATATTATCATTACTTGAAATATAGAATTTGTAACCTTGCTCTTTTAAACTACAGGTCTTCTCAAATTCAAGAAGAAAATTGCAATTACAGTGAATATTTTTAAAATATGAATGCTTATACTAATAGAGATTAAACACAGTAAGGATTTTCCTCAAAATTATTGACAATTTTTAAGTTTCTATTAATTCCCAAGAAAGATAATCTTTGTATTCACTGATATACTGGGTACAGTGAATAAAATAAAATTTGAGGATTATAAAAAATATAAAACATAAAAAATAGCACATTTGAAACTTAAAGATCTTAGCTTTTAACGCCTGTTATAACTTTAAGGCTTTGTCATTTTCTGTACCTAATATAGACATATTTGTTTTATACATACATACAGACACACACACACACACAAACACATATATACACACATCTACCACAGGAAAATCAGCTGGGGCCACGTTAAACCTCAGTGGGAGCCAGAACCTCTCACCTCTAGCTGACTGTGATTTTTAACTTATGTACAGGCCACGCATCTAGTTTTCTGGGTAGTCAGATTTCTTTCTACGAGTTCCTGCCAGAGGAGGTGTTCAAAGACCTTAATTCAGGGACTCTGCTTAGCATGCACAGGGTTACTCAGAGGAGCGACTCTGCAGTGTTTTCAGAGTATAGCACAGAAATGGAGGTTTGCGTGTATCAAATCCTTGACAAATGTTCCAGCAGTTAAGTAAAACTTTGTTTATATTGCGTGCCTCTCAACAGAAATTAAGAGCTGTGGAAACAATTCGCGCAAGTGGTTGGCAATCTTCTCTCGTTCTCTCTTAGTGAATATGACAAGCTCACCTGCTGTGGGAGGCTGAAAATAAAGGACAATCTCACCACATTAATAAAACATGAGCCACAACTGAATCTGAGGCCAACTAAACCACCAGAGATCTAGTGTGACGCTTAATTTTGTCGATGATGGAAGTACTTTAGCCCGAGGTAACTTTCGTGGAGGCCATATTTGCGTGCAAACCTTCACTTAAAGCACTGCAGCTGGGCAGAGTTAATGTTCATGGGAGTGTAAACGTACAGTAAAAGGCAGGAACCACATAAGATGTTACATCGCTCAAGCCAGTCAACTTTGGTAGTGGCCTAATGTTTTATTGAAGCTCATTCCTCCTCACAGGAGATCTGAAAACCCACTTAGTGCCCTCAGAAAATTGTCTGTTTTGGCTGCATGGACTGGTTCCTAATCACAGAAAGATAAAAACATCAAAATAAGCTAATAGGGTTTTGCCATGAAATACAGTCCCGGGAGAGCAAGAAGTACAGGGGGGAGGTTTCTGGGGGAGCTATTAAGTTCAAGGGTTTGATGAGGTTAAAGGAACATGCTCCCATACAAAGACAGGCGGAGATAGAAAGGGCATACCAGTAAAAGGGGAAGTAAAGAAGAAAAAATTAAAAAAAATATCTTTTAGGAAATGAAAACGAGACCCAGTAAATTAAGTAAAACCATCTTTAAATTATGTATCAGTCAGTGTTTGAAAATGATGCTGAGGCACTGAAACAAAATTATGGTGATGGCTTATATGAAAGATGTTCCTTGGAAAACATTTTAAATAAGAAATCATGATAGAATGCCACCAGAGAAAAGGCATTTTGTGAGAGAGAATTTTTCCTTCTGTCAATTAGATATTCCATGCAAAGATCTCAAAATCATGTTTTCACTTATTTCCATGATTGTTTCTTGAGAATGAGAAAATATGATTTCTTTAAATTAAATTCTCAACCAAAGAGTGTTTAAAAATGGAAATATGGAAAACATATAAAACGATTGATTATTGGAGAACCCTGGGATTTCTTGTTGATTTGATTCTCAGCTACTTACAGGATTTGAAACAAAGGCTTATGGAAAGAAGTCTATAAAGGAAACAATGCACCTTACAGAGTTAATACTTCTGAGTCGCGGTATGCTTCAATTTGTCATGAGTAGACTAGCCCCATGGTTTAGGAAGTAAATGTTTTATCACCTTTTGTGCAACAGCAAAGTTTTATATCTAATAATTCCAAGAAATTCCTTCTGGGAGGCAATGGTACCCACTAACGGATTCATAAATTTGTTACATAGGGCACCGATGTGTTGGTAAAGGTATTAGAGCACAAAGTTAGAATCATATATTCTCACATTTGCAAGCATATCCATGTCATTCTCTGTACTTTCTTAGTTCCACAGCAAAGAAGGGTTTTATGGAAGAAATAGATTATATAAATGTGCACTACCTTGACAGTTCTTGTCTTACATTGTATTTGCCTTGAACCTGAGCCAAATTCAGACTTTTAGAAATGATCATTGAAGTAAAAATTCTTACCATTATTTCAAAACCTAATAAAATATTACTTTAGGGAGCAACTGCAAATTGCCTCCTCCTCTAGCTGAATTCAACCAGCATAGGGATTTTGTGTAGCTCAGAATTTTTTTTTTCATTTTTAATAGCCTGATCCAACTTTTAAAAATTGAGATGCTTTGGAGAGCCTGAGTGACTCAGTCGGTTAAGTGTCCGACTCTTGGTTTCCACTCAGGTTATGATCTCATGGTTCATGGATTTGAACCCTGCATCAGGCTCTGCTCTGTCTGTGAGAAACCTGCTTGAGATTCTCTCTCCCTCTCTCTCTCCCTCCCTCCCTCCTTCCGTCTGTCCCTCTCCCCCACCCCAGGAACTCCTCTGCTTGAACTCCTCTGTCTCTGTCTCTGTCCCTGTCTCTCTCTCTCTCCCTACCTCCCTCTCAAAATAAACTTAGAAAAATTTAGAAATTGAGATTTTTTTTATATTCAAAGCCTGAATTTCAGCTTCCCTTGAAAGTCAGAAGATCAGGTACTACCAGGCCCATCATATCAGTTGTGACCTATCAGGTGGAGCACTACCAAGACTGAGTCCTCCGGCCAGCCTTCTCAAACTCACTACTACCTCCATCTTCCCTCTGGTCTTAGTCACAATGAGACAAATTCTCCTTGCCATTTATTATCACTCTTGCCCTATTTTTTATTTTTTAATTTATTTTTGTGGTTATTTTCTAAGTTTTTAAATTATTTTACTCTATATCCCGATCTGTACCAAAAATTGAAAAATGTGTATAAAATAAGAGAATCTTCCAGTTCAAAAACATGGGAGAGCATACTTTGTGCATATGAAGAATGCATCTAGGTTTAATATATGTCTATGCTTGCTTTGGCAGCACACATACTAAAATAGGTTTAATATATGTTCCTCTATCATCCACATAGACTACTTTAATCTTATACCTGTCTATCCTGTAAGGCATTCATATTTCAACCCTTTTAAATGCTTGTTAGAATGTTATTTTCTCTCTCCCACAAACTTCTAAAGCATTTCTCATGAAACCTAACTCTGCCTACATTATACTTCACAATGGGAATTCCTCTTTCCTCTTAACAGACTCAGGGATCTTTGAAGACAAGCCTCATTCCATACTTCTATTTTGTAGCCTGCCCTCCCCCAAATGCTTGGTTTAACACTGTTAAATATGTTTAACAATTTTTTTATTAGTACTAATATGTGAAAATGAAACTAGTTAAGAAGCACCACATTTAAATGGCAAGCTACATTAAAAGGGTTACTGTCCAAAAAGTCAAGCATCTAGATGAGGCCAAGTTTGCCCACTATTGGATTTAATAATTACATCTCTCCTTTCCTTAAATACAATTAATAAAGCAGTGTTATGTACAGACCTCATTTACTGCAGTTTTCTCCTCTACGACCTTTGATCAAGATTCTTCTTGATTGGGGGCACCTGGGTGGCTCAGTCAGTGAAGTGCTGACTTGATTTCAGCTCAGGTCAGGATCTCATGGTTTGTGAGTTTGAGTGTCACATCAGAGTCCATACTGAGAGTGAAGAGCCTGTTTGGGCTTCTCTTTCCCTCTCTCACTGTCCCTCCCTGTTCACAAGTGTGTGCATGCTCTCCCTCTCTCAAAATAAATCAATAAACTTAAAAAAAAAAGACTCTTTGATTTGCAAATATAGGTCATAATTTGAAAGTGGAGTAAGATGTAGGATGACATTTTTAAACTTCTCCTTCCACCCTGAATGGGACACTTTATGATGATTGTATTGTTTTTTTAATAAGTAACTTTACCTCTGCCTATAGTTGAAATAGAGACTTATTTGTTAATTGACCCAGAGATATTTGGTACATTCATTTAACATTTCATAGGTTATATGTAAGAATTATGTTCTATTAATCAACTTCAATAATTACCACTAAATATCTAGGATTTCCCAAAAATAGCTAAAGCAAACTAAATAGTTATCGCAGTGGCATGCCTTACATAACTCTCTAGAGAATACTTACTGTGCTATCATTCACAATGTGTTAATATTCTGAAATCGTTTCCATTGGGTTCCCTTGCATGTTATAATTTCTTTATTAAAACTAGACATGGGACTATGTAGTAATAATCTGAGCTATAAAAGTCATGTGCCAAGCATATGCCAGGCACTATGACAGTAGAATATAAAGGGCTGACAGTTCCAAGTTGGTGAGAACCCAAAAAGAGATGAATTGCAGAGTGTGGAGAGCTGCCAGAAGAGCTGCCGGGGGAAGAAATGTGTGCCCTGACCTAAGATCGGCCACCTGCAGGGCAGGACAGTGTTATCACTCCCAGCCCAAGGCCGGAGACAGCTTGGCTGGACTTTCTTATCGGCTCCTCAGACGCTGTGCTAAAACTGCAGCTTCTGTTTTTCCTTTACCCCAGCCTTTTCACGTGGCCCTGTTTTCTAGTAACCGACCTGTGCTTTTTACCCTTTATGAGCAGAATGTGTTTTCTCAATAAATTGAGGCTTGATCAGAGACTTTGTCTTGCCTCCATTCTCCATGCTCCCTGCCCTACCCCATTCTTGCCCCCTCCCTCAGGACCTGCGTTGACTGGCCTGCCGGTCGGGTCAGCAGAGAAAGCCAAAATGCATTCCATACAACCTATCATATTATAAGTAGTTTCAGTATTACTCCTTAGTGTTTCTAAACCATCTTCTTACACATTTCAATCAATAAAACTTTTGACCATGCCTTTCAACATAAAAATAGTTATTCACTCAAAATATAATTTCACCTCCACTGCTACAACCTTGATTCAAGCCACCATCATCTCTCACACTCCAGAAATAGGGTCCTAGTTGGTCTTCCTACTTCTACCCTTACTCTCCTACAGTCTTATCTTGGCCTTGGCACTTAAGTCAGAGTGAATTTGTTGATGTGACTCCTCTGATCAAATCATGCCATAGTTCCTCAACTCAGTAGAAGCCAAAGCCCTCACAACAACACACATAACCCTAAAGATCTGGCTTCCAAGTAACTCTCTAATTTCTATCCTACACTTCATTCTACCTCCTTTTCTTTATTCCAACCATCCTATGTACTTTTTGTTTCTTGAAATAGTGTACAAATACACACCTTAGGACTTGGTACAGGGTGCTCCCTATGTCTAGATTATTATTCGTTAAGGTATCCACCTAAAGAACTCCCTCACTTTCCTCAGATTTATGTTTAAATGCAATCTCAGCGAGGACTATTCAGATCACACAATTTTAATTGCAACTTAATCCCTCAAAGTCTTCAAACTCTTTTTTTTTTTGCTCATATAATTTATCATCTTCTAACACATTTCAATGGATTACATTCTTGTCAAGTGTGTCTTAAGGCAAAAAATATCCGTCTCTGACCACCTGACCTAATATGGCCAATGGGATATAAATAGATGTGTTGTAAACAGAGGCTCTGCTCATGTCTGTGAGGTTTGGTTTGTCCCTGGGACTCCCCTATTCTGGGAGAAGGACATGTCTGAGTAGTTGCTGGTCAAAAGAAGCCTATGGGACAGAATCCAATCTGCAGCCTCAAGCCAAGCCCAGGCTACACAAACCCTTAAGCAAAGTCATCTGAGTCCACTGACAGACCAAAGATCAAGAAAAACAATTATTTATTGTTATAAGCAACTAGATTTTATGGCAACTCATAAATTTTCATTGTGGCAATAGCCAACAAATGTATGTGGAATATATTTATCTATTTTATTTACTACATATCTTCCTCTGTGTTCCTTCCACGAACACAGGTTTACATTGTTTTGTATTCCTGATGCATAGCACAGGAAATGGTAGGTAGTAGGCACTTAACAATAGTTGAATGAATAAGTGAGTGTATGATAGCTGATTCTAATGTCATAGTATACAATTAGAATGAATCCTCATTCATACACATAGGATCTATATTTGTATTTTGAATACTAGGGAAATTCCAAGCATAATTATAATTTTTAATTATTTGAAGATGTCAAAATTATCCTAAAATGTCTTATGCAGAATACCATATAAGAATAGCTAGATACAAGGAAAAAACTGAAAAAAAAAAAATCCCACAAACACATAGAAGCTAAACAATATGCTACTAACCACCAAAGGGTCAAGGAAGAAATCAAAAGGAAATATAAAAATACATGATGGCAAATGAAAATGAAAACACAATGGCCTAAAATCTGTGGGACACAGCAAAGCAGTTATAAGAGGGAAGTTTATAGTAATACAAGCCAATGTCAAACAACAAGAAAGATCTTCAAATAGAAAACCCAACTATACACCTAAAGGAGCTAGAAAAAGAACAAAGCCCAGAAGTAATAGAGGGAAGGAAATGATAAAGATTAGAGAAGAAATAAATTAAAGACTAAAAAAGACAACAAAAAGATCAATAAAACAAAGAGCTGGTTATTTGAAGAGATAAAATTGATAAATCTCTAGCTGACTCATAAAGAAGAAAAGAGAAAATAAGAAGAGAAGGCCACAAATAGAAAAATCAGAAATTAAGGAGAAAAAACAACTGACACCACAGAAATACAAAGAACTATAAAAGAATATTAACAAGACTTATATGCTAACAGATTGGACAACCTAGATGAAATCAATAAATTCCTGGAAACATGCAATCTTCCAAATCTGAATCATAAATAGAAAACTTGAACAGACCAATTACAAATAAAGAAATCAAATTGTTAATCAAAACTCCCAACAAACAAAAGTCCAGGAATAGACAGTTTTGAAGGTGAATTATACCAAACATTTGAAGAGATAATTCCTATTCTTTTTAAACTATTCCAAAAAACAGAAGAGGAGGGAAAACTTTCAAATTGATTCTACAAGGCCAGCATTATCCTGATACCAAAACCAGACAAAGACATTAAAAAGAAGGACAAGAAAAAACCAGAAAAATAAAGAAAACTATAGGCTAATATCTCTGATGAACACAGATCCAAAAATCCTCAACAAAATGTTAGTAACTCATATTCAGTAATGCATTAAATAAATCATTCCCCATGATTTAATGGGATTCTACCCAAGCATGCAACAGGGTCAATACTTGTAAATCAGTATACACCATGTTAATAAGAGAAAGGATAAAAACCATATGTTCATCTCACAGATACAGAGAAAGCCCTGACAAAATAAAACATCCCTTCATGATAAAAACTTTCAACAAAATGGGTTTAGAGGGAACATACTTCAACACAATAAAGGCCATACATGTAAACCTAAAGCCAACATCATACTCAGTGGTAAAATGCTGAAAGTGTTTCCTCTAAAATCAAGAATAAGACAAAGATGTCCATTTTTGCCATTTTTATTCAAGATGATACTGCATGTCTTAGCTACAGTAATCATAAAAGGAAAAGATATAAAAAGCATCTAAACTGGTAAAGAAGATATTAAACTGTCACTATTTGCAGCTGACCTACTATACATAGAAAACCCTAAAGTCTCTATCAAAAATCTACTAGAATAAATGAATTGAATAAACTTTCAGGATAACAAAATTAATACATGGAAATTGGTTGTGTATCTATACACTAACAACAATTAGCAGAAAGAGAAGAGAAAAATCCATTTATAATTGTACCAAAAAGAATAAAATATCTAGGAAATAAACTAAAAGAACCAACTCTGAAAACTATAAAACATTGATTAGAGAAATTGAAGATAACACAAACAAATGGATATTCCATGCCCATGGATTGGAACAAGTAATATTGTAAAAAAAATCTATACTTCCCAAAACAATCTACAGATTCAATGTAATAATTATCAAAAAACAAACAGCATTCTTCACAAAATTAGAATAAATAATACTAAAAGTCATGTGGAACCACAAAAGGCACCAATTAACCACAAAAATAATGTGGTACTGCCATAAAAATAGACACACAGATCAATGAAACAGGATAGAGAGCCTGGAAATGAACCCATACCTATATGGTCAATTGATCTACAACAAAGGTGGCAAAAATATCCAACAGGGAAAATTTAGTATTTTCAGTAAATGGTGTTGGGGAAAACTGGACATCTACATGCCGAAGAATGAAACTGGACCACTTTCTTATACCATATACAAAATAAACTCAAAAATGCGTTAAAGGCCTGAAACCATAAACTTCCTAAAAGAAAAGACAGGTAGTAATCTCCTGGATATGAGCCTTAGCAACATTTTTCCAGATATGTCTCCTCAGTTAAGAGAAACCAAAGCAAAAATAATCTATTGGGACTATATCATAATAAAAAGCTTTGGAACAGTGAAGGAAACCAACAACAAAATGAAAAACCAATCTACTGAGAGAAGACATTTGCAAATGATACATCTGATAAAGACTTTATATCCAAAATATAGAGAACTTTTACAATCTAACACCAAAACAACAAATAAGTTGATTAAAAATGGGAAGAAGCTCCGAATAGATATTTTTCAAAGAAGACATACATATTTCCAATAGATTCATGAAAAGATGTTCCACATCACTAATCGTCAAGTAAATGCAAATTAAAACGAAATTAGATATTATTCGAGACCCATCAAAATGGCTAAAATAAAAAACATAAGAATAACAAGTACTGGTAGGGATGTGGATAGTAAAAGAAACCCTTATGAGCTGTTGGTAGGAATGTAAATTGGCTGCAACAATTTACTAGATATGGAGGCAACCTGAGGGTCCATCAATAAGATGTGATGTGCACATGTGCACACACACACACACACACACACACACACAATAGCATACATGATGGAATATTATTCACCCACAGAAAATGAGATCCTGTCATTTGTGATAACATGGATGGATCTAGAGGGAATTATGCAAAGTGAAATAAGCCAATCAGAGAAAGACAAATACCATATGATTTCATATATTTATAGGTGGAATCTTTAAAACAATAACAAAAATAAAACAAAAACACCAGACATTTAAATATGGAGAACAAACTGGTGGTTGCCAGAGGGAAAGTAGGGGGAAGGTGAAATAGATAAAGGGGATTAAGAGATATAACTTAATTTATAAGATATATAAGTCACAGAGAAGAAAAGTAAAGCATAGAGAATATAGTCAATGATCTTGTAATGATATTGCATGGTGAGAGATGGTGACCACATGCACCATGGTAAGCAGCAAGGAATGTATAAAATTGTTAAATTAATATGTTGTACACCTAAAACTAATATAACTTTGTATGTCATTTATACTTCAATAAAAAAAATAAGAGAATAGCTAGAACATCCCAAACAGTTGAATAATGATCAGGGTCATTTATTTTTAGTAAATATTAAAGTACATGATAAAGCTACTATATTTGCACTGGTACCTGTGTAGGAAAAGTTCCATGAAAGAAAAAAAACATAATCAAGAACTATGATATCACCAAGATGGTGAATTAGGAGATCCCAGCCTTTGTTACCCACCTTCTCCCTTGAGATAAAAATTTAAGGCAGCTTTCTATAAACAAAAACAGCGCTGGGAGAGCAAGGGTGTCCACTTAAGATTAGTGGACCAGGGGCACTTGGGTGACTCGGTTGGTTAAGCATCGGACTTCAGCTCAGATCATGATCTCACGGTTCAAGCTCCATGTCTGGCTTGGTGCTGACAGTTCAGAGCCTGAAGACTGCTTTGAATTCTGTCTCTTTCTCCCTCTTTCTCTCTCTCTGCCCTTCCCCCACTTGCGCTCTGCCTCTCTCTCTCAAAAATAAAACAAAAATTTAAAAAAATTAAAAATAATGCTAGAAAATAAATCCTGATAATAATTACTCAAAAAAAGAAGGAAGAACATCTTCAGTTTGCTTGCATCATTGCATCCCCCAGACTCACACTGCTTAACACCAAAACGGAATGAGCCGGCTAGAAAGATTCCCCTCCCACCACTGGAAAAGTGAATGCAGGGTGGATGACCAACTTCTGTAGGCACTGAAGGGCACTAGAAGAAGAACCCAGGTAGTTTTCACCGCACCCAGAGACCAGCAGCTATCGGATATATAGAGAGAACCGGAAACAAGAACAGGGGCTACCAGTAACAGCCATGCAGTGGGCATGACCACAATGACCTGCTCTACAGAAGACCCCAGTGTCTCTTGCCACTAAAGAAACCAACAGCCAGTGGCGCCTCTACGGAGCCCCCACAGATTCCACCAGTTTTAGGCTCACAGACACACATGTTTACAGACACTACCACCTAATCTTTCCCAGTCCCTCCTCCACACTCTGCCAAAACCTGGGATCCAAAAGGCAGGCAGATAGCCCAGGCTTCTGCTACTGCACAAGTGCTAAATGCCAGTCTAGACCCCAAAGGTGGACCCATAGCACCATGTGCACGCTTTGGCACTACTTCTCCAGCCATACATCTGTATGCCACTGGCCTGAATTCTGTCACTGCCCTCCAGCACTGAATGCACACCCATGGTGACATCCTACAGCCATAGAAGTGCACACAGAAAAAAATCCCACAACTGCTTGTGGGCCTGAATCCAGCCCTCTCTCCAGTCATTGGTCTACACCTCTGGATTCACATGTGTTAGCCGCTTTAATTGTACACGTGCATGAACCTTTATAAAGCTATCAGTTTCTCAGCAAAGGCATTGCAGGTCAGGTAAGTACAATGATATATTCAAAGTGCTAAAAGACAGAAAAAAAAAAACCCCACCAACAAAGAATACTTTTCTAAGCAAAGTTGTCTTCAGAAATGAAGGCAATATAAAGACCTTCCTAACACACAAAAAGAATTTCACACCTCTAGACCTGCCTTACAGGAAATGCTAAAGAGAGTTCTTCAAGCTGAAATGAAAGGATAGTAATTAGTACCATAAAAACATGTAAAAATATACAACACACTGGTAAACCCAAGTATATATAGTTAGATTCAGAATAAATAGTGAAATAAGGTGGTGTGTTAACCACATACCTCTAGTATAAAAATTTGAAAACAAAGGTATTTAAAAGAACAATAACTATAAGGATACCTGGGTGGCTCGGTCAGGTAAGTATCTGCGATCAGCTCAGGCTGGGATCTCACGGTTTGTCTGTTCAAGGTCTGCAGGAGGCACTCTGCTATCAGCATCAAATCTGCTTTGGATCATCTGCCCCTCTTCTCTCTCTGCCCTTCCCCTACTCATGCTCCCTCTCTCAAAAATAAATAAACATTAAGAATTAAAAGAGCAATAACTATAAAAATACTAATAAATACACAATATAAAAGATGTAATTTTTGACAAAAAAAACAAATGTAGAGAAGAATAAGAGGGTAGAGTTTCTATGTGTGATCAAAGTTAAGATGTCATTAGCTGAAAGCAAATTTTTATCTCGCTAACAGGTTTCAAGTAAGCTTTGGGATAACCAAAACAACAACAAGATAAAGAGAAGGGAATCAAAGAAAATCATCAATTCACAAAGACAGCAAGAGGTAAAAACAAAGGAACCACAGATCAGTTAGAAAACAATGAACAGGACGGCAAGAGAGAAAGTTCTTACAAAAGGCATAGTATGCTGAACGGATTAAAAAAACAAAAACAAACCTACAAACAACAATAACAACAACAACAACAACAACAAAACAAAAACCCAAGACCCAACTATAAAAAACTCACTTCAGCTTCGAGGACACACACACATACATACACACATACCCAACACTGGAGCCACTAAGTATATTAAGCAAATTCTAACAATGTGAAGGGAGTAATAGATAGCAATACAATAACAGTAAGACACTTCGATTCCTCACTTCCAACAATGGGTTAATCATCCAGACAGCAAATCAACAAAGGAAATGTTTGACTTGAACCATATTTTAGACCAAATACACCTAAGATATATACAAAAGTTTCCATCTAACAGAAGCAGGGCATATATTCTTCTTAAGTGCACATGGAACATTTTCAAAGGGAGATTAGGGGCGCCTGGGTGGCTCAGTCGGTTAAGCCTCCGACTTCGCCTCAGGTCAGATCTCACGTTTGTGGGTTCGAGTCCCGCGTCAGGCTCTGTGCTGGCAGTTAGCTCAGAGCCCGGAGCCTGCTTCAGGTTCTGCGTCTCCTTCTCTCTCTGCCCCTCCCCCTCTCATGCTCTGTCTCTCTCTGTATCAAAAATAAATAAAACATTAAGAAAAAAAATTTTTAAAAACAAAAAAAACCAAAGGGAGATTATATGTTAGGTAACAAAACAAATATTAATGAATTTAAAAATTCATAACAAGTTTTTTTTCTGATCAAAATAGCTTGAAACTGGAAATTAATAACAAAAAGAGCTCTGGAAAATCTACAATATATGAAAATTACACACACCCCTGAAAAACCAATGGGTCAGAGAAGAAACAAAAAGGGAAACCAAAAAATACAACAACAACAAAAAATGAAAACACAACAAAATAAAACTTATGCACCAGACACAGGGCTAACAGGGACTTTCATAGCGATAAATGCCTACATTAAATAAAAGGAAAGATCTCATAAAACCTAGTTTTAAACCTCAAGGAACTAAAAAGTAACTAAACCCAAAGTTAGCAAAAGGAAGGTCAGAGAAGAAATAGATCATAGAATAAAAAATAGAAAAGATGATAATAACAGGTATTTTTTGAAAAGATATACAAAAATTGATAAATCTTCAGGTGGACTTACCAAGAAAAAAATAAAGGGAGTACTTCCATATGTAAAATCAGAAATGAAAGAAGAGATGTTACAACTTATTACAGAAATTCAAAAGATCATAACAACCTACTATGAATAATTATAACAATGGTATTACCTAGAAGAAACTGATAAATATCTAGACACATGCAACTTACCACATTTGAATCATGAAAATATAAACTTGACCAATAAACAAGAGATAGAATCAGCAATCAAAAATTTCCCAACAAAGAAAACCTCAGGACTAAGCAGCTTCACTGGTGAATTCTAAACATTTAAAGAATTAATGCTAATCTGTCTCAAAATCTTCCAAAAATATCAAGAAGGAAGACTTTCAAAATAATTTATGAGGCTAGCATCACCCTAATACCAAAGCAAGGTAAGCATACTACAAGAAAATAAAACTATGGACCAACATCTCCAATAAATATAGATGTAAAAAGTCTCAACCAAATAGTAGTAAATCAAATTCAACAGCACATCAAAAAGGTCATCACTATCAAAGGGGATTTATCCCTGTGATTCAAGAATAGTTCCACATATACAAATCAACAAATGTGATATACATTAATAGACTGAAAGACAAAAATTATAAGATCATCTCAATGGATGCAGTAAAAGATTACATTCAATACCCTGTCTTGATAAAACTCTCAACAAATTGGGTATAGAATAAAAATACCTCAACATATTGAAAAACATATATGACATGCCAACTAATATAATCAATGATGATAGGTTGTAGGCTTTCTGTCTGAGATTAGAAACGAGACAAAGCTGCCCACTCTTGCCAATTTTATTCAACGTAGACCTTTAAGTCCTAACGAGAACGATTAGGTGAGAAAAAAGAAGGGCATCCAAATTAGAAAGGAAAATTTAAATTGTATGTTTGCTGATGACATGATCCTTTATGTAGATAATACTAAAAATGCCACCAGAAAAACTGATAAAAATAATAAACTCAGTATAGTTTTAGGATACAAAATCAACATACAAAAATCATTGGTGTATCTATATAACAACAATAAACTGTCTGAAAGAGGTATCTATCTATCTATTATCTATCCATCTATCATCTATTAAATCTCATTTACCAAAGCATCAAAAATAATGAGCTACTTAAGAATACATCTACCCTATGGGGAGAAAGATCTCAACTCTGAAAAATACAAGAGGATAAAGAGAAGAAAACACAAATAGATATTTTGTGTTCATGGATCATAAGTGTTAATATTATTATTTAATAAATGGATCATAAGTGTTAATATTATTTAAAATAAAAATACTACCCAAGTCTATAGATTGAATGCAATCTCTATCAAAATCTCAATGACGTTTTACACAGAAATTCAAATGGAACCACCAAAGACTCTGATATGTAATACAATTTTAAGAACAAAGTTGTAGACATCACATCTCTTGGTTTCAAATTATTCTACAATAATTAATTACTATAGTAATCAACACAGTATGGTATAGGAATAAAAGCAGACACACAGACCCATGGAACAGAATAAAAAGCCCAGCCATAAATATGTGGTCAATTAATAGTGGACAGGTGAGCCAAGAATACTCAGGAAAGGACAGTATCTTCATTATATGGTATTAGGAAAACTGGAGTTTCACATGCAAGAAAACATGTTCGACAATCTAATGCTGAAATCAGATATAAGCTTCAAAGACAAATTTATTTTCAAAGGCTTGTTCCAGTTTCATGGGGCTAGCATGAGGAGTATAAATTTGGGCAAATATATACTTTGAATTCACTCATGTAGCAAATGCTACTCTTCTCCATTTAGAAGCATTTGCGATGGATGATGGAGGGGCCAGACCCATCATACTCCTACTTGCTGATCCCCATCTGCTGGTAAGTAGACAGCTGGATGGAGACCTTGGTCCACATAGAGTACTTAAGTTCAGGAGTCACAATGATCTTGATTTTCATCAGGGTGGGCTGTGATCTTCTGCATCCTGTAGACAATGCCTGGGCATATGATGGTCCCACCAGAAAGCACCATGTTAGCATAGTAGTCCTTTCAGATATCACTGTCACACTTCATGATGGAGTTGAAGGTGGTCTGGTGTACACCACAGGACTCCATACCCAGAAAGGAAGGCTGGAGGGGCACTAATGACAGTGGAATTGCTCATTGCTAATGGTAATCATGTGCCCATCGGGCAGCTCATAGCTCTTCTCCAGGAAGGATGAAGGAGTGGCAGTGGCCATCTACTGCTCAAAATTCAGGGTGACATAACAGAGCTTCTCCTTGATGTCACTCACAGTTTCCCATTCTGTGCTGGTGATGAAACTTGAGTCAAGCTCCTGAGAATCTTCATGAGGTAGTCCATCAGGTACCAGCCAGCCAGGTCCAGATGCAGGATGGGATTGAGCAGGGCATACCCTTCATAGATGGGCACAGAGTGAGTGACCCCATCCCCAGAGCCTATGACAGTACCAGTGGTGTGGCCAGAAGCATACAGAGATGGAGCAGCCTGGATGGCCATGTACATGGGTGGGGTGTTGATGGTCTGAAACATGATCTGAGTCATCTTTTCATGCTTAGCCTTTGGGTTCAGGGGGGGCCTCTGTCAGCAGCATGAAGTGCTCCTCAGGAGCCACACACAGTTCATTGTACAAGATATGGTACCAGATCTTTTCCATGTCATTCCAGTTGGTAACGGTGCCATGCTCAGTGGGGTACTTGAGGATCAGGATGCTTGATTTGGGCCTCATCACCTATGTAGGAGTCCTTCTGACCCCTGCCCACGATAATGTCCTGGTGTAGGGGGACCCAACCATAGGCGGGGGAAATATGCTGGGTGTACCATCCTCAGCAAAGCCTGCCTTGCGCTTGTCAGAGCCATTGTCTATGATGAGCCTAGCAATCTCGTCCGTGATTGAGATTGGTGGTGGTGTTGGCAGTGAATGCAGACAACAGGCAGTGGGAGATGGTGGAGTCCAGGTTGGCTACAGTGAGTAAGACTTCCAGGTTTCTTTTAATGGAATCATGGCTACTTAGTCTACCATCCTGTTGGTAAAAATATCAATGAGAGAAAAAACAGGCTGGCATCCTGTTTTAAATATTAAATATGTTTTAAGTATTTTCATACTTGGTGCCATCTTCTTTCATAACATAAAATCCTCCACCTTCATGCTTTTCCCAAACTTGAGATTATACAATCTTTGCCCTGTGAAGAATGTCCTTTGTGTATAAATGATACTGCTTCCTTAAAGGTCATTTGTGAGTGGTAAACTCCCCTAAGGAACTCCAAGTTATGCTGTTTGTGCAGTTGGTTCTCTGAGAGTTCTTCTGTTTCATTCTTATCCTTCATCTTCAAGATGACAAGATGCCTTCACAAGTATCTCCTTATAATTTATGTAAATTATTTAGTATGTTGGTTTTCTACTGCCATCCAAACACATTACCACAAATTTAGCAGCTAAAACAACACACATTTGTTATTTTACATTTTTAAAAAAAATTTAATGTTTTATTTATTTTTGAGAGAGAGAGAGAGAGAGAGAGAGCGAGCATGCGAGCCAGGGAGGGTCAGAGAGAGAGGGAAACACAAAATCTGAACACAGGCTCCAGGCTCTGAGCTGTCAGCACAGGGCCTGATGCGGGGCTCAAACCCATGAACCGCAAGATCATGATCTGAGCCAAAGCCCAAAGATGAACCAACTGAGCCACCCAGCCGCCCCTGTTATTTTACATTTCTTTGGGTCAAAAGTCCCACACAGATTTCAGCATGTCAACAGAGCTGTGCTTCCCCCACCCCATTGCTCTAGGGGAAACTTGTTTCCATGCCTTTTCTAGCTTTAAGAGATTTACACATCTCTTAGCTTGTGCTCTCCTTCCCTCATCTGCAAAGCCAGCACCATTTCAATTCTTGGACCTTTCTTCATTGTCATATCTTTCTCTAAGGAAAGGAACCTTTCTCAAGGTTCCTGCTTTTAAGGACTCAGTCCTTAAAATTAGATTAGATTCAGTCAACTCGATAATCCAGAATAATATCGCATCTCAAAATACATATCCCTACTCACATTTGAAAAAGCCCTTTGAGTCTTTGCCATGTAAAGTAACAATAACACATCCCAGGAATTGTGTTTAGGACACTTTTCAGGGTTTATTATTCTGCCTACCACATTCACCATGACATCTTCCAAATATGGGGATGTACTAAGATTTCAAGTAATATAAAAGCAGATGGAGCATTCCACACATACACCCAAAAAAGTGAATCACATTCAACTTATGTATTTATTAATAACCTCACAAGTTTCTATGTACCAGTATGACAAATTTCCTCCTGATCAAATGCACTCAATATAACTTAATATTTGATTTAAAATAAAACATCAATATTTTATAAGAAAGCCAAAGATTGCTCAACTAGTGTTTTAAAAATGGTATATTTGGAAACAAACACATTTATATCCTCATCTTAGAAATCATTAGAATAAATGAAGATATAAATTATAATAAAATGATCAAAGGGAAGGCTGGCTGCATCTGGCTCTTTGCCTTAGAAGCTCAGGGATGCCTTTCTTTCCATTTTCAGGGATAATCAGTCCCTCGGGGACTGTCTTATGCTAACTAAAGAGTGGAAACCAGAGGAAAAAAACAGATTGCAATTTTATTAATTAAAGTGAGAAATAAAGTTGTCACAAGCCCCCAAATTCAAAACTTATGTCAGATCAAGCAGCACTTCAGACTGTAGCTCTGCTACATGGAAATCATTATCAATAGCCACTTTATTGCAGTGACCCAAGAAATAAATTTCCCAATGGTAGAATACTCATATAAAATATAAGCAACTCTTCTTAATTTTACTGTAGGATACCCAGCTGGGATTCCCAACACCAACACAGGTAAGTTTAAAATGAAAAGAAAAGGTTTGAAAATAATTAAAATCATTGGCTCCAAACTGTCATATCTTCCTTCAGTTCAAATGTCTTTAAGAGAGAAATATTCAAATGGTCTCACCTACATGTAAGGAAGGGTGAGAAAATTAGTCCTTGTCTGTCTGGGCACAGCATGTTAGAGCCAGCATGGGCAAGGAGAAACATGGAAAGATAGATGTGTAAATTAATGAAATCTGAGCATCTCTCTCATCCTGCTTGTAATCTGTAGTCTTCCCTTCCTTTTTAATCACCTGCCTTGTTGTCAGTTACATTGAGGGGTTTAAAACCTCTTTGTCATAACATATCCTGCAGAAACATTTCTTGTGGTTTGCACCTTTCAGAGCACAGTGTCTGAAGAAACATGGTTAAGATGAGATTTTAATTTTTCATCTGCTGATTTTTTTCTTAAGAACAGACTTACACGTGCGCATGCTTGTCAGTAAGGAAATGCAAATGAGTTAGCTTCAGCTAATTCTGTTAGACTGCTTATTGATCTAGTAAGAAAACTAAGAAATGTTTTCCATTTTGAAGTATCAAAACTATCTTCAGTTTTATGGTATACAGTTCTTCTAAGGTACTAATTCGCAATGGTTTCTTTATCCCTAAAGGATTTTAGTCTCTGTCTTTGAAGACTTCTCTGCTTTTCCCCACTTTGGATTAGTGGTAGTTGAATCAGTGTTAACTTCTTATACTTTGAGTCTATCTTTGTAAAAGATCTCACAATTAACCCCTAAAATTATAGAAATAGAATTTCTAAGGCTTATAAGGGTTTCTTCCCTCTTGCAGACTTGCCAACTTTGCAGAATTGGTTTTTAAAATATATAGGTGCTAATCAAAGCAGTTGGAAGGAACAAAGTATATGATGCTACTACTGGCAAAGCTTTTTTTTTTTTAATTTTTTAAAATGTTTGTTTTTGAGAGAGAGAGTGTGTGAGCAAGTGAGCACAAACAGGGGAGGGGTAGAGTGAAAGGGAGACACAAAATCCAAAGCAGGCTCCAGGCTCGGAGCTGTCAGCACAGAGTCCAATGCAGAGCTTAAACTCATGAACTGTGAGATCATGACCTGAGCGGAAGTTGGATGCTTAACTGACTGAGCCATCCAGGCGCCCCTAGGCAAAGCTTTTAATGCAGGTCTAAGCAGGCCTTTAATTTTTGCAAAGTACTGTGCTCATCTGTGATAACAAAAAATGCCCAGGTTTTTTTTAATAAATGCATTTTTTCTTAATTAGTTTGTGCACTCTTTTGGAATAAGATTTGGAAATGTGTGAGGCACTTGGGAAATTTATCATTTATACCTCAGAGAAACCAGAACAGTGTAAGACACAGAAATGTTTTCATACAATTGTTTTTAATCTTACTTTGGGGAAAATGAGTACACACTTGGGAAACTCAATAGAAGAGTTAAATGTTTCAGATGATGGTGGGCTTTCTATTTATCATGATTGCTTGGGGGAATGAGTTACTTTGAAGCACATGAAAGCATCATTATATCTAATCCTGGATAACTTCTAAAAATAAAGGACCATTATTTGTGGTTCAAATGCTCATTTCTAAGCAATAAAACTGGATTTGAAAACTGCTATAGTGTTCAAATAAATGAGCAATATTTTTGAGCTTTTCTTTATTGCCCTCTTCTCCATGACCAAATGTCCTTCTTCCGGAATCTCAGTTGATTCTCATTTTCCTCCCAGAAGTAATCTCTTCTTTGTTTCTAGCGTCTTTGGTTTTTTATATATATTTTTTTCAGTATTACCTAAGGTCTGTTTTAGAAATGAGGTAGAAAATTTGAAGAAGCATGAATCAAACAAAAGTTATGGTGTCAGAGAAAATGAGATGATTTTGCACTTTCCTGAAATCTAAAAGCAGTTTATAACTCTTTCTATTGTAGCATTCTGAATTTGATCACTTAATTACAATGCAATGTTCTTATAAAAGGCCCATTAACCAAAAAGAAAGACCAAACGAGTTTGAGTAGTGTTCATTCAAAACTTTAGAAGGATAATTAAAATGAATGAATCACTACAAATCATTCTAACCCTGAATTTGCTCAGACCCTTCTCTTGACATATTAACAGACTGGCACAAAAAAGCAGCCTGTTTCCAAAAAAAAATTTCCTCCTCTTCTCTTCAGGATCTCTATTTATATTCTCACATTTAACTTGCCTAATCAAATAAATTAGAATTAAATTGTAAATGTAACTTATTCTCTGCCCAGAAAAGATGAACACCATTTAAAACATGTTCACTGCTTTAGCACATTATGTAATAAATGTGGTTTAAAAATTAAATTGATGCACATTCTCTAAATAAACTTTTAGAGAAGGAATAAATATTCTCTTTTTCCCCTAATAAATTTTTCTTAATTTTTCAATACAGTTCAACCTACATTCTTCAACTCAGTTTGTTCAATGAAGAATGGAGCTGCATATATTCAGGCAACATCTATAATAATTTATAATTTTCTTTAGAGGCACAGATCTAATGCAGTAGGAAATGAAACATTGATGTATCATCTGTTCCACACTTTCTGGTAACACAACCATTTCTGGGATTTCTATTGACACTTTTCATAAAAACAAAGTATTTAGTTTGTTTATAAAGAACTCAGAAAATCTAGACTGATATTCCAAAGAGTTAAACATTTCTGTCCTACAGTTGAACAGTAACAGAAATCTTTGTATCTGCGACGTCAAGTAGTTTAAAATATTTTATAACTCACATGACTATGAAATATTGAGAATATTTCATGTTTTCTTTTAAAATTCTATACTAAAGGTTGTCTACTCAAAGACTGAAAGTGATAGGAATGATTGCTACTCCACATCTACTGCAGGAAACTGTCAAAGGAGACATTCTTTTAACTTACAAAAGAGTTATGAAGATTTTAGTGCTAAATGGTACCCTTACTAAACCAGCATCTTCATCATTAAGATAACAACACATGGCCCAGAGAATTTAATGATTTTACCAAAACTTTGTTACATCTCAAGCCTCTTACTTCTTACAAAGAATTAAAACATTCAGCCACTTGGCTTTAATATCCACTGGGAAACTGGAAATAACATTTTTACCTCCTGTATTCCCTTTGCTCATACCTCCTACAAGTTAGGCAAGCTGTATATTGATAATCAACCATTTCTCACAGAGGCTGTAGTTTATAAACAGCATTATCACCTGTGAAGTGATATCAAAGACCTGTGCTACCTCTTCTATAGCCTAAGGGGTAAAAAAGCTGCTGACAATAGAAAAGATAAAAATAAAGTATGAATGGCAAAACCATAATCTTAAAAATTAGCGTGCTCATCTTTCCCACTGCAAAGAATTCCTTCCCAAAGTTAAAAAACCATGTCTATAAAAGTAATATTATCTCAGGGAAAAAATATCCTAACACCTGGCAAATACCTGTCTTTCCTACTTAAATAGTATCTAACAAACCAAGAAGTCTGGCCAGCCCGTCAGCATTTGATAGAAGACTTAACCAGAGCTTCTCTCTTTAATTAAAACAAAAAATTAGCCTGTTATTTGTATACTACCATATAATCGGTGCTTCCTAAGGGGCAGTAGACATTCTTCCAGGAACTTTCTTTGTATCAGCTTGTCACATTTTCCTAAACAACCTTAATAAATAGAACTATTATTGTTTCTATTTTGTGAATAAGAGGAAGGAAGCTAAGACACAATTAGCTGAATCTCAGGTACCACACAGCATCAACTCTCCTGGACACAGCTTAAACTCTCTCAATCTTTGGTGAACAAATAAATGAATTCTATAATCTGACATCAATTACACAGATCTAGCCACCATTAATAATGCTCAACAATATTAATAAGCATGCTATAAATGCTTATTGATTACTATTGCTTAGGTAACAACATATATTTTCCTTCTTAATTAAATACTAAAGAAAGGAAAGGCTGTATCCAGTTTATCCAGCCTATCCAGTTCTTTTTAGGACATTTCAACTTTTGAAGAAGGCATGAAGAAATACTATGTAGAAGTCTATATTTATACACTTGATATTTTCATATAGATACATCTATGTGTGTGTATATGTATACAGAGAGCAAGAGAAAGAGATTCCAAATAGTTAATCTGCACTAAGAGTATATCACTGCTTTAGGGATAATGTACAATTGTGTGGTCTTTTCCCCTCTGTGTCTGAATCATCTTTTATTATTGGATAAAAGATTGATTTGGCTGGAGTTAGACAAACCCAGGTGGCTCCCTGATGCTTATCGTGTGCACATATTGCCTAGCACCTGCTGAATATTACTTCATTCTGTTCTTTTCTGTAATAGCCCTTTATCCACAAAATTAATAGTGTACCCAGAGGTGTACAAATGGAAACTAAACACACATTATTTCAAATTGCTATTATTTCTTTCAGATTGGCTTGAAGGCATTTCACCATTTTGAGACCCAAAACTGGTACATTTGTCTGGTAACATGGTCAAGCAGAGTTATAATTTTCTCTCTAATATCTGGTACAGTTACAGTTGCCTTATAAAATATGCATGCCTTTGAGTGAAGAGATTCTAAATGGTAAATATAAATGACTTTTGTGTGGTTTACTCTTTCTTGTTATGACTCTTAAAGTGCTCTATTAATATAGATTTATTAATATGGCATGGGTTGAGTACACAGAAATGAGACTTGTCTGCACTTCAGAATGAAAAGAAAAAGGCTATAAAATGTAATCAGTGTTTATAGTATGTGTTTGTATGTGTGATTCACTGAAAATCCACACAAATACAGGATTTACAAGAGATTCTGTGTAAGGAATAAAGATGAGTTTGGATACCCTTCAGGCAATTGAGTTCAACACATATAAAGTTAACCTACTAGGGGCGCCTGGCTGGCTCAGTCGATTAAGCCTCCAGCTTCAGCTCAGGTCATGATCTCATGGTTCGTGGGTTCAAGCCCCACGTAGGGCTCTGTGCTGACACACCTAGCTCAGAGCCTGGAGCCTGCTTTGGATTCTGTGTCTCCCTCTCTCTCTGACCCTCCCCTGCTCGCACTGTCTCTCTCTGTTTCTAAGAAACATTAAAAAAAAAAGTTAACCTACTAAAAATTTAATTTATATAATCTGTTACTAATTACAAATTACAGTAATATAAAGATTATAAATTGAAGTAAACAATCTATAACTAACATTATAATCTGTTATTAATTTACCTTAAATACTTAATGAGTTTCTTTTATAATTCTGATACTAGATTTCTGTGACAAACATGAAAGATAATGTTCCTCAAATAGTTATTCATCTGTGGAGAGATGGGAATATATAAACAGATAAAAAAGAAAATATAAGCAGATAATCAGGTGGGAGTGTATAAACAGATAAAGAAAATATAAACAGAGATAATCTGATTAGGAGAGCCTAGGAAGTTCTAGTATTCTGTGTAATACTCTAGTGTAAATAAGATTATAACTCAGATTATTCAGTCTATCAAAAAAGTCATCAAGGAATTGATGATATTCAGACAAAGCTAACCAGGCAACATAACAACCCCTTAACCAAATCATCACAAGTTTAGGAAATCATGATCTCTTAGATATACTTTGGGTTGCTTTTTATGAGATAGATTTTTATATCTTTGTTTCCCTATGTGCTACTTTTATTCATTTTAAGTAAAATTTCTTTAAAAAGGAGAAAAAAACAAGCATAGTGCTTGTGTGAGTTAATAAAAACCTTGTTAATAAATGTTTGCATGCTCCTCCAGTGTTATATCATGCTAATATTCCTAAACACTGAATACCAAGCTATTCAAGTAATAAGCAGTCATCTAGCAGGATCCTAATTAGTTTGTGACTTCCCTACAACCGAGATACAACAGTTGAGAAGGAAGCACCTGCTGAACCCCGGGATGAGGAGGGATCTGTGCTTTGGCGCATCTCCAATATTTAATTAACCTGTCATCTTTTATTATGTCTCTGCAAAGCATCTAAATCTTGTACAAGTTTAACATGCTAAAAATATTTTGAAACCCAACCTGGCATTGATTTCAGGTTAGTCCTATATGGGCACTGTATTATTTTGGTAAATTACAATGTTTTCCAGCTTGTGAGAATGTTTTGTCCTCTTTATGGTTAACGTTTAGGCAAGTCCAACTCACAGCAATTTTAAATAGATTAAGGAAAGCAAAACTCAGAAGAACATGATTCTACTTCACTTACACATTACATTTGTAATTATTCTTTTCAGTTAGGCTCAAAACTCAGAAGTTAACTACATTGAGCAATGTTTTGCCTAAAAGAGCCCAAACCACAACACAAGTATAGTCAGAATGATGACACAGCATACTTTAATTATATAATTTGAGGTGGGCCCTGTACCCAAGAAATCTATTTCACTAGAAGTCATGTGTGTGTGTGTGTGTGTGTGTGTGTGCATGCGTGCGTGTGTGTGTGTGTGTGTGTGTGTGTGTGTAATTACCATTTAAAACAACTACTCTATTTCAGGAATTGCTCATGAGTATAGAACCCTAAATTAAGTTTGGATTCAGGGTGTGACATGATACTTAACTCAGATATGACACTTTTAACTAAAGTGATTTGCAAAGCACATTTATAATTTGTATTAGCCTCTCTAAAGTTGTCTACCTATTTGTGAATATTCTTTTAATAAAGCATGTTTAGAATAATATTTCCCTAGCCACAATATTTTCTTTTTTAATTTTTTAATGTTTGTTTATTTTTGAGAGATGAAGAGAGAGAAACAGAGCATGAACAGAGGAGGGGCAGAGAGAGAGGTAGAAACAAAATTCAAAGTGGTCTCAAGGCTCTGAACTGTCAGCACAGAGCCTGCCATGGGGCCCAAACCAACAAACTGAGATCATGAGCTGAACCAAAGACTGAGCCACTCAGGTACCCCTAGCCACAATATTTTCTTAGCCAAAGGTTTTTTTATTCATTGAAATTTCTATCAATTATTCTAAGGTAATAGTCCATTGAAAAGAATTAATTTCTATTTGCTATCCTAGAACCAGTAGATGACAAGGAGAGAAAATTGGTTGCAGCCCTTTCTAAAAGAGACAGTTACTCTCCATATTTCATAAGAGACTTGTTCCTAACCCATGAATGTGTAAATTTTCACTCTGCAGAATACACTTATGTTAAACAGAGCATTGGTAGATAATTGGCAGGTAAAAGCTCATAAGTCTTTCAAAATGTAAAAGATAACCTATTATGATCTGAGTTTTATGAGGGTAAATTGTTTGATTTTTCTTTCTTAAAGCTAGAGTAATGACTACTATAGAATTAAAAATACGCCTAAATGTATGGTTCACCTAATTAATGTCACATATAAAAAGAAAAACAAAAGAAAAGGAGGATGAATAAATCCATTTACCTATGAAATTTTACAAGAACAAAAGTTCCTAAGTTCTATAATTGCCAGTGTCAACACATTGAAAATGTAACATACAAATCTATTTCTTTTTTTTAATTTTTTATATATTTTTTCTGTTTTTTATTTATTTTTGAGAGAGAGACAGAGACAACACGAACAGGGGAGGATCTGAGAGAGAGGGAGACACAGAATCCAAAACAGACTCCAGGCTCTGAGCTAGCTGTCAGCACAGAGCCCCACACGGGGCTCGAACCCATGAACTGTGAGATCATGACCTGAGCCTAAGCCAGGCGCTTAACCGACTGAGCCACCCAGGCGCCCCTACAAATCTGTTTCTGACTTAGGAGTCAGATTTTTCCAATTTTAAGATGTGACTCAGTAGGACTGTGACTCCCAGAAGTTACAATTCAATATTTAAGCAGTAAATTACTAGATTACTGCTCCAAAATGACTGAAAAACTATGTAACTGTTCCAACTTCATCTTGGCACTAGAGTGAACAATCTGAGGTTTCAAAAGTTTTGACTTGTGGCAAAATTTTAAACTGCAAATGTACTATCATTTTTCTGGATTCTTTTTACCTCTTTCAAGTATCTTTTGCCTAAAACAATATGAATGATATGCCACCACAAATTAATACAATGCTTTGTTCATCAGTGTTTCCAGTGTAGAAGATTTTTATAAACCAAATACATGATACAATAGATGGCTAAACAATAGAAGTTATTTGACACTAAATACTTAAGTATATTAATTCTATTTATTAAATGTCTATATTTTATGGACATTAGAAATAGCTAATTTTGATCTTCAGTAACGTGAATCTATTAATCAATTCCACTGACATTTCTCAGATAGATAATTTTTCAGTAGACTTTCAAATATTCCAACAGGTTAAGGCCAAATGTGATGTACATAGTATGTGAACAATAAATATTTTTGAGTGACTAAATGTAAGAATCATAAGTGGATATTCAGGATTTATCCTCACTTCAATAAAACCCATAGCAGGTTTATTTCATTACACATGATGGAATCTGGTTTATTATATTGAGATAGAAATCTCAATTGGCTATAGGAATACAGGAAGAGAAAAGTAATATGGTACAAATCAAAGTTATGCCTCAAAATGTGGTCATATAATAATATATAATAAGGTTCCCTCAAAAACAATAGATCTCAAAATAGACACAAGTACTGATAGACTGTATCTAACCAGAGTGCAATCAAAGCAAATATTTTGATTGTAAGTTATAATAAAATTTTAATTCTAATAGGGTTTATGGAAGTTCTAAGAATAAATTTATGCTTTATCCTGGTTTTTCATTTTGTTTTGTTTTGTTTTGTTTAAGGGGGGGCAGAGAGAGAGAGAGAGAGCATGAGCACGCTAGCAGGGGAAAGGAGCAGAGGGAGAGAGAGAGAATCTCATGCAGGCTCCCCGCTCAGTGCAGAGCCCAATATGGGGCTCGATCCCATGACCCTGGGACCATGACCTGAGCCAAAATCAAGAGTCAGATGCTCAAGAACTAAGCCATGCTGTCATCCCATGTATCCTGTTATATTACTAAGTAACTTTCCCCAGTATTGATTCCAATTAAACATTTCTCAGGTAGAAAACAGTGATTTCTGTTACCTACATATATCATACCTCAGTATAATTAGATTGAGATATAAGTAATATTTGACATTTTCTTATATTCTTTTGCTTCAGGTCAAAGAATAATAAGAAAATGCATTTATAATATAACACTTAATTGATCTAGATTATCTGTGAGGATAAAACATTTATAATTTAGGGGTGCCTGGGTGGCTGAGTCAGTTAAGCCTCTGGCTTCGGCTCAGGTCATGATCTCATTGGTTTGGGGGCTGGATCCCCGTGTCGGGCCCTGTGCTGACAGCTAGCTCAGAGCCTGGAGCCTGTTTTGAATTCTGTGTCTCCCTCTCTCTCCGGCCCTCCCCTGCTCACTCTGTCTGTCTGTCTGTCTGTCTCTCAAAAGTAAATAAAACGTTAAAAAAAGAAGTTACCCCAGGCTCCTGCCTCAATTTAAGACATTTCTGATGGTCATCCTAACTCTAGAATTCCAGGCAGGAATAATGCTGAGGCCCTTATTCCAACCACACTGTAATTTCCTTCTCTCCGTACAGTCCTGCTTCCTTCCCTTACTCCTGACAAATGTTATTCCTGAGAGTATCCCCCATAAGCTTTCTGCATCCAAATCTCTGCCTCAGAGTCTGTTCCCAGAAATGCCTTCTGTGTTAGAAGAGGAAAACAGAAGCAGACATTAGGGGAGGGGACGGGGCAGTGATTTTTTTCAGACTGCTTTTCTTACTGGAGAATTGGGTATGAGGGAGAATGCTTGCATTCTGTCCTTGGGCAGAACAGTCAAGTTAGAGCTAGCTAATTGTAGAAACAATAGGTAGAATTACTTCAGTTCAAATCCTAATGGCAAGAAATGTAAATTAGGATTCTGGAGAGAAAAAAAAAAGGAGCAAGTGAAGAGACAAAGGAAGTGTCAAATTAAAAGCTCAGTGCAGATATTCTCAGTGTTTATGAGGCTGAGCATCTGGAAGTCAAAGCATTCTTTGATGAACGCTAGAAAATGTTGACATTGGATTTTAGGATTCAAAATATAAATCATTTTTTACCAGCAGAAAGTGCCTGCATAACACTAAGGCAAATGGAAATCACACTTGGTTTAACAAAATGCTTTACAGTTCTAAACGTGCCTTCAGCTTTCCTGTTAGCATTTGTTACCCTAACATTCACTATGTAGTTGCAAGATTTCATAGCAGATGACAAAGGGTTAAGAAATAACACTTAGGGGTACCTGGTTGATTCAGTCAGTTAAGAGTCTGACTTTTCCTCAGGGCATAAGCTCATGGTTTGTGGGTTCATGCCTTGCATCAGACTCTGTGCTCACAGGTTGGAGCCTGGAGTTTGCTTCAAATTCTGTGTTTCCCTCTCTCTGCCTGTCCCCTGTTCATGCTTCATCTCTGTCTCTGTCTCTCACTCTTTCTCTCTCTCAAAAATAAATAAATCTCAAAAAAATTTAACAGAGAAGAAATAACACCTAATTTAGAAAATGATATTTCTTATTTTCTTTTCCATGAATTTGGGAAACACTCCTTGTGTAAATTTAATAACAGAACATCTATACACAGCAGAAGCATAGCTTGAGAGTCCCAAGCTTAGTGTATGCAAGCTTCCAAACAAGGAAAAGAAATGAAAAGAATTAAAGTAGACTGGATATTGGTTTATGTATTGTGAGCAAAGAGCCTTCAACTTTATGGAGTCCATTCCAGTAACTGACAGGGTCCATGACATAGCTATACACACACACACACACACACACACACACACACACACACACACACCTTCAAATCTGTCAACTTTATTAGTCAACATTGTGAAAAACAATTTCACAGACATCTAAATTTATGAATATTTGTACTGTTCAATTGTATAATCAATCTTTATAATTTGAAGAAAGGGCTATTTGCAAAATAAGTTATTAGCTGTAGCAAGAAATGTCTCCATAGAAAATGCTGCTGAGAAACCAAATAAGGGAAAATAATTCAGAAAAATGATCAAATTATTTTCATATTTAGCAGAAAGCCCTAAAGCCTACTGTTTCCATTAAATACATCTTTTATCTTTATTATTTTATAAAGACTTAAATATATTTAGAATGAAGATAATGCTTCTCTGCATTGCATTATTACATGTCAGGTGAACACAAGGGCAATTTAAAGTTTATAATTTTAATGGTAGTAGAGGAATCCTTTGGAAAGCTTAAACAAGGCTTTTAAAAAAGTGTTTTCAAGAGTGCCTGGGTGGCTTAGTTGGTTAAGTGGCTAACTCTTGGTTTCTGCTCAGGTCATGATCTTAGGACGTGATCTCATGGTTCATGAGATTGAACCTCAGTCCCTGTGGGACTCGGAGCCTGCTTAGGATTCTTTCTCCCTCCCTCCCGTTCTGCTCCTCTCCCACTTGCGTGCATGCTCTTTCTCCCTCTCTCTCTCACTCTCAAAATAAAGTTTTAAAAAAAGTGTTTTCAGTATATAATGCTGTTATTCCTTAAATATTTCTTTTAAAGAGTATAAATTCTTTGGAAATAAACATGTTACCTAATGAGTTATTTTGCTATTGAAACCACCAATGTATTTGGTGGCTGTGCTATTATTTACCTAGACCACAAAAGCAATAAGCTTAGAATTAAATCATAGAACTCTTTGTGAATTTTAACATTAATTATAACATGGTCTTATATCAGTATAAGTATTATAACACAGTTTTTCTTAAAGAAAAATTCTTAATTTTTTTTCAAGCCAGTGAAAATATTCAGGAAGAATTTAAGTGCAGACTATTTGCATATGACTCACAAACTACTAAAAAATTACATTCTAAATACTACATTTTTAGAGGTACTGTTTAGCCTGCATATTGGAGACTTATCATTTAGCAAAAAGATGGAAAGCCATGAATATACTTAACAAATTTAACAGCAGCAAATATTCTTCTATAACCATACACTAAATACTCAAGTACTTCGGATAACTATTGGCTTTTATCTTTCTTCCGTTTATCCTCATTTCAGAATATATCATGGTCATTTACTTGAACAAGACATGCTACATCACCAAATTAACACACAGATGGAGCTTTTGGGCCTCTTTTTATGATGCATTAATGTGTTTTATAGGCAGATTCACACACATTGGAAAAAAAGGGATTATTTTCAAAAGTCTATAAAGACTTATGAACTATATATTTTCTATTAAATCATATCTTAAATGCATAGGCCCATCATAAGTTAGGAGTTGTGAGGGACATAGGTTTCCTGAATAAGTTGGACTGTCCTGAGAGAGTTCTACAGAAACATTTCTCAAATTGAGGATTGTGATATGTAGGAGATGGAGGACTAATGGGGCATATGAAGGATAAACTAGAGATGCAAAAGTAATGACTTATGGGGTCTATAGAGAATGACGGGTCCTGTGAAGGCAGGAGTGATCCTTTGCCCCCTGTCTGAACATGTTCTCTTCCTGAAAAGACACATGGAAAATTTAATAGGGATCGCCATAATGTTAAAAGACCACATAAGTTATAGTTACATTATTCTTTGGCAGTTACTTAAAAAATTATATACAATTAATTTGTCACAGCTCCTTTGTTTTATGCTAATTAAATGCCTAGATATTTGCTCTTGTATGAGATTAGACTATCAGCATTAGTTCAACTCAATTCTGGAAGCCTGCAATACTGTGTTTATTACTTATGTAAATTTGGTTAATTATACACCAACTCAGTTATTTATTGCATTTCAATTAGTATCCTTTTAATAGTCACTAACTCTTTAATTAACTCACAAGAATAAGAGGTGTCTTGTTAAATATAAATTAAATAGATTTAAATAGACAATAGATTGCAAATGGTAGATTTACTGCTAATGCTATAGAAAACTGTTGTTGAAGAACTAAATGTACTCAATACCATCTGCCTTCATCTCTAGGCAAGAAGAGAATTGTAGTTTCTTTAGCATTCTTTTTAGCCCAGAGACAAAGCCAAGACAAAACCAAAGTATGGCAGGTTTTTGTTTTATTGTTTTAGCAAGAGTGTGTTAAATGTAATTTTGAGTTTTGGCTTATTGTTCATGAAAAACTCTAACAGTAGAAAGAAATATAAAATCTTTCTTGAGTGTGGAATTACTTCTAAATGAACGTTAAAAGGTTTAAAAATAATCCATGATCACTGATTTATCTGCCCATTGTACAAGGGAGCAAACTACTACAACTCTTCCATAAGTGCTCCCTTATGACCTAACAAGAAAATTAATTAGCAGGGCACCACTATATGGCAACAACCATGACTACGGGGAAGACTGAATGTCAATGGGCTGACACTGTAACCCAGTTTTGTGAGCATAAATGTTTCTGCTTTAACTAGTTTATTTCTCAGAGGTGAAATAATAGCATGGCTAAGATTTAGAGGGAACCTAATTTCATGAATAGCAAGTTTTACTTCTCGCAAAGGGAGTTCAAGAACATTTCTGGATTCTGTTATTTATGTCTTGTGACTGAGTGAGTCTGTCACTGTAAACACTGACAATAGGTTGAATGGCAATTTGTACATATTTCTCTGCTATATTCTCCACATCTTGGCTTAAAAAAGGTTTAACATGGAGGAAAAATATTTTAAGATCTGTTGGGCCAAGATTTGGCATACCTACATTAACAGAATAATACAAAATATAATTATGCTGATTTAAAATTTCAGGAATTTATAAGAGTAGTTTTTTTCTTCAAGATTATAGTATCTCAAAATGACAAAATCAAACATTTGTAGCAATAATATCATCAAATTTGAAATTAATGGAAAAATTACTAGAAAACATCATGTCTTTGGCAGTCCCCAAATTATATTTAACTTATATTCTCATGGTAAATATGACAGCCTCACATATTCCCCTTTCCCTCCTAACTTCCAAGATATTCTGTTTTTCTTCAGGAATTAGTGAGCTGGAATGGTATCCATCATAGAAGATACTGTGAATATTACATGAGACTACTTACTGCAGTATACATTTTCCTTTTTATTATTACCTTAAATCATTTCAATATGATAAAGTTTTCTACCAAATATTCACTTAACTTTGTTAAAAATATTGAGTTTCTCTATTCAAATTCCTTTGAAGAACTCAAGTGTATAAAAGAATGTCTGCAAATTTCTTAAGGTCATTAATCTTGGCAATATTCTCTAAAGAATATGCATTTTGCTCTTTCTAAAGCATCCTGAGGGTCTATTCTTAGCAAAACTTTTCTAACCAGAATACCAAATAGTATACATTTTACATTCTGAAGCGATAGTTCTTTTCTGAATTTGGGTCATGGCTCCAATAATCAGTATCTATAGGACATAGGTAAATTTCTTAAGTTCTCCAAACTCAAATATTTAATTTTCAATGGGGATAATAATTATTAACATCTAAAGTTATATATGAGGATTTATTGGTATATTATGTGAGAATTATTTGCCATGTGTTTAATACAGCGTTTGATACTTAGTAATTGCTAAATAAGTGGTACTTGTGCCTATTAAAATGTTGCAGGGTGGGGAGGGGCAAGATGGCAGAGAAGTAGGGAGCTCTGTAATTTTCACCTGCCTGCATCTATCAAACTAAGAAGGACTGATATGCAAGAGTCTGGGAGGAAAAGACACAGAGTCCACTACAAAGACTACTTCATAGGTGGGTGAGTGAGTGCGAACTGGGGAAGATAAAAACTGGCCAGGACCTGGAGGCTTGGAGGGGAGGGAACCCTCCCACTCTGTGGAGAGTGCACAGATCCATGGAGAGATGAGGGGAAGAGAAAAAGAAGCTGAAAACACTCATAGAGTTGTCCGTAGAGAAGAGAAAAACCTCAGCCAGGGAACAAGAGGGAGCCAATCATCCCCCTGATAACCACAGGGCTCAGGGAGAAAGATTCTTCCTCTCTAGCTGGCACGTTTTCCTTGGGCTTGGCACTCCAATCTCAGGCAGCATCAGAAGAAATTGCTGCCCTATTCAATCCCCGGCTAGCAGCCTTGCCTGTGGGAGTACATTTTGGGCGGTATCATTAAAGTATGTGGGCTAGGATTTGGAAATGAGGCAGGGCTTAGAAAATACAACTTGGTCCACCCACAGCACAGGGAGATAGGATCCAAAAGAGTGGATTGCCCTGCTTGGTTTGAGAAGGGATTGGGGCACCACCATTTTTCTCCCCATAACCACCAAGGTGGGGCCTCAGGGAGCTTCCCACAGGACCCACAGTGGAGGAGAGACCTAGCTACACCAAAGCATGCCCACCCACGCCAGAGAGCTGCCTTTACCCCTCCCCCCCCCCCAAGCCTGGGCAAGATCAACATTGATGCATTGCCATGATTAGATCAATTCTTGGCATTCATTCTTATCTCATACTTATCTCTCCTCTCCACTGGACCCTGCATGCAGAACACTGGTTTACCTAAACAGTCATACTTAATCCATTCTCTTGATGCTACCTTCCTTTCTCTCACTCACTGGAATAATCAGACTATATAGTTTCTTCTGTAACATTATCTTTGTTTTTTTGTTTGTTTTTTTTTTCTTCACCTCCTACCATATTCTCCTCTTTTTCTCACTGAATTAAGCCTTTTAGTCTCTGCCTGGTCAACTTTCAATTTCACTTCCTCCACACCCCTGTCACTTCTATCTTTGTAGATACTCTTCCAACAGCACTGCCTACACCCTACTTTTATTTGTAGCTGGGATTTCAGGTTTTATGCCTTAGGCTGTCCCTTGTCTTTTGTTGTTTTTGTCCTCCTCACCCTTTCTGTTGCTTTTCTTTTTTTTCTTTCCTTTTTTGGTTTGCTTGTTTGTTTGATTTGTCTGTGTGTTTGTATTTTGTTCCCTATATGGTTGTCTGTTTTCCTTTTCAGGGCTACCTCAAAAAACAAGCCAAAGTACACATAGTGGAGAGTCCCAAATATCACTGAGTAGGGAAATAAAATAACTAAAGGCACAAAAAGAGAAACCATTAAAAGAACACTTCCTGAATGGACAGACCCTGGACAGTCAATGAGCCTCCTTTAATAAAAAAATACTAACAGGTGCACAGTGCATAACAAGCTTTTAAAACTGACAAGAGACAGAAAGCTAACCAAAATATGAAACAGAAGAACTCTTCTCTAAAGAACTACCAGGAAGAAGTCACAGCTACAGAACTGCTCAAAACAGATATAAGCAACATAATGAAGCAAGAATTTAAAACAACTGTCATAAAAGTTAATCGTTAGGCATGAAAAGAGCATGGAAGACACTAGAGAAGCTATTGATACAAAAACTCGGGACCTTCATAATAGCTATGACAAGTTTTAAAAAATGCTATAAATGAGGTGCATATTAAATGGAGGCAGCCACTGCACAGATTGAAGAGGCAGAGAGGAGAATAGGTAAATTTGAAGACAAATTTATAGCAAAAGAGGAAGCCAATAAAAGAGAGAAAAATTGATCCAGGAGCATGAAGGGATATTCAAGACCTGAGTGATAAAATCAAATGGAACAATATCCAATAATAGAAATTCCTGAAGAAGAAAAAGCAAAAGGTCCTGAAGGGGTGTTTGATCAAATTATAGCCAAGAACTCTCCCAATCTGGGGAAAGAAATAGCAATTGAAATCCAAGAGGAACAGAGAATTCCCTTCAGACATAACTTGAATTGACCTTTGGCACAACTTATCATAGTGAAACTGGCAAAATATAAGGATACAGAGAGAATTCTGAAAGCAGCTGGGGAGAAAGGGGCCCTCACGTACAAAGGAAAACCTATCAGAGTGGTTACAGACCTATCTACTGAAACGTGGCAGACCAGAAAAGAATGGCAGGAAATCTTTAAGGTGATGAACACGTAGCCTAGAATCCTTTCTCCAGCAAACCTGTCATTCAAAATAGAAGGAGAGATAAAGGTTTTCCCAAATAAACAAAAATTGACAGAATTCATCACCACCAAACCAGGAAACCCAAAAAGGGACTCTATGAGGGAAATGTGAGGAATACAAGGTACCAGAGACACCACTACAAGCATGAACCCTATAGAGAATACAATGAATCTAAACCCATATATATTTCAATAATAACACTGAAGGTAAATGGACTAATTGCTCCAAACAAACAACATAGGGTAGCAGAATGGATGAAAAAAAAACACACATCATTTTGTTATCTATAAGAGATTCATTTTAGACCTGAAGACACCTCCATATTGAAAGTAAGGGGATGAAGAAATATTTATCATGTGACTGGAAGTCAAAAGAAAGCTGGAGTAGCCATGCTTATATCGGACAAACTGGACTTGCAACCAATTCCTCAGAAATACACGTAATCACCAGGGAATACATTGAAAAATTATATGCCAACAAAGTGGACAACCTAGAAGAAATGGACAAATTCCTAAACTCACATGCACTAGCAAAACACGAGAAGAGATAGAAAATCTGAACAACCCATAACTAGTGAAGAAATTGAATCAGTTATCAAAAATCTCCCAATGAATAAGAGCCTTGGGCCAGATGGCTTCCCTGGGGAATTCTACCAGACATTCTTCTTAGCTATTCCAAAAAACAGAAATGGAAGGAAAACTTCCAGACACATTCTACAAAGCCAGCATCACTTTGATTCCAAAACCAGATAGAGACCCACCCAACAAAGAGAACTACAGGCAGATATCCTTAATGAATATTGATGGAAAAATCCTCAACAAGATACTTGCAAATTAAACTCAACAGCATATAAAAAGAATTATCCATTATGATCAAGTGGGATTTATTTGTGGGCTACAGGGCTGGCTCAATATTTGCAAATCAACCGATGTGGTACATCAGATTAAAACACAAAAAACATATGATCCTGGTGATAGATGCAGAAAGGGCATTTGACAAATACAACATCCTCTCTTAATAAAGACCCTTGAGAATGTCGGGATAGAAGGAACTTACTTAAACATTATAAAAGCCATTTATGAGAAGCCCACAGCTAATATCATCCTCAATGGGGAAAAACTGAGAGCTTTCCCCCTGAGACCAGGAACACGACAGGGATATACACTCACCACTGTTGTTTCACATAGTGCTGGAAATCCTAGCATCAGGAATCAGACAACAAAAGAAAATAAAGCCATCAGAATTGGCAACGATGAAGTCAAACTTTAACTTTCTGCAGATGACATGATACTCTACATGGAATACTCAACCGACTCCACCAGAAGCCTAATAGAACTGATCCATGAATTTGGCAAAGTCACAGGGTACAAAGTCAACGTACAGAAATCAGTTGCATTTTTATACACCAATAATGAAGCAATAGAAAGAGAAATCAAGAAACTGATCCCATTCACAATTGCATGAAAAACCAGAAAATACCTAGGAATAAACCTAACCAAAGATTCAAAAGATCTGTACAATGAAAACTATAGGAAACTTATGAAGGAAATTGAAGGAGACACAAAGAAAAGGAAAAACATTCCATGCTCATAGATCAGAAGAATAAATATTGTTAAAATGTCAATATTACCCAAAGCAATCTTCACATTCAATGCAATCCCAATCAAAATTGCATGAGCATTCTTCACAAAGCTAGAACAAACTATCCTAAAATTTGCATGGAACCACAAAAGTCCCTGAATAGCCAAAGTAATATTGAAAAAGAAAACCAAAATGGGAGGCATCATAATCCCAGACTTTAGCCTTTACTACAAAGCTGTCACCATCAAGACAGTATGGTATTGGCACATAAACAGACACATAGACCAATGGATTAGAATAGGGAACCCAGAACTGTACCCAGAAATGTATGGCCAATTAATCTTTGACAAAGCATAAAAGAGTATCCAATGGAATTGGAGAGCTGGACAGCAACATGCAAAAGAATGAAACTAGATCACTTTCTTATACCATACACAAAAATAAACTCAAAATGGATAAAGACAGGAAACTATCAAAATCCTAGAAGAGAAACAGTAGGAAACAGCCTCCTTGATTTCAACCAAGCAATTTCTTACTCGACACATCCCCAAAGGCAAGGGAATCCAGAGCAAAAATCAACTATTGTGACCTCATCAAGATTAAAAGCTTCTGCACTGCAAATGAAACAATCAAGAAAACTAATAGGCAACTGACATAATGGGAAAAGAGAGTTAAAAATGACATATCAGAACAAGGGCTAGTCTCCAAATTCTATAAGGAACTCACTAACTTCCACACCTGTAAAACAAATAATCCAGTGAAGAAATGGGCAGAAGACATGAACAGACACTTCTCCAAAAAGGACATCCAGATGGCCAACAGACACATGAAACAGTAGTGCTCAGCATCATTCATTGTCAGGGAAATACAAATCAAAACCACACTGAGATACCACTTCAGGCTGGTCAGAGTGACTCAAATGAACAAATCAAGAGACTACAGATGCTGGTAAGGATGTGGAGAAATTGGCACCCTCCTACACTATTGGTGGGAATGTACACTGGTGTAGCCACTCTGAAAAACAGTGGTGAGTTTCCTAAAAAATTAACAATAGAACAATAGCACTGCTAGGGTTTTACCCAAGTGTGATGCATAAGGGCACATTTACCCCGATGTTCATAGCAGCACTTTCAACAATAGCCAAAGTATGAAAAGAGCCTAAATTTCCATCAATTGAGGAATGGATCAAGAAGATGTGGTTTCTATATACAATGGAATACATGGCCATGAGAAAGAATGAAATCTGGCCATTCGTAGCAATGTGGATGGACCTCAAGGGTATCATGCTAAGCGAAATAAGTCAGGCAGAGAAGGACAGATACCATATGTTTTCACTTACAGGTCTAACAGGAGAAACTTAACAGAGGACCATTGGGATGAGAAAGTGGGAAAAAGAGTTAGGGAGAGGGAGGGAGGCAAATCATGAAAGACTCTTGAATACTGAAACAAACTGAGGGCAGAACGGAGGGGGGTGATCAATATGGAGAAGGGCACTTGTGGGGAAGAGCAGTGGGTGTTATATGGAAACCAACTTGAAAATAAACTATTAAAAACATGTTAAAGGTTTATGTGAGATTTAGGGACAAAAACATTGTGTTATATAACATATAGCTTATATGTTATATACGCTAAGAAAATGTATGTTATTATACTTTGTAAATTATGAATTATTTCCCAGGTTTAAACTATAATTATTGGAAAATATTTTTTCTTAAATTATGTAGTACTAAAGCAAAATTAAAATGTTAATGGCTTATAGGGACTCTACCTATAAATTATGCAAAGACAAATTAAAGATATCATGAATGGAAAGATATTTTATGCTCACTTATTGAAAGAAGTATATTGTTAAAATGTCTATACTACCCAAAGTAATCTATAGAGTAAAGAAGTCCCTGTCAAAATACAAAGCATTCTCCACAGAACTAGAACGAATGATATAAAAATTCATGTGGAACCACAAAAGACCAAAAGTAATCTTGAGAAAGAGGAACAAAGCTGGAGAATTACAATACCAGATTTCAAGATATACAAAAAGATATAGTAATCAAAATTGTATGGTACTAGCACAAAATAGATAAATAGATCAATGAACAGAGAGTCGAAAAATAAACCCAGGCTTAGATGGTCAATTACTATATGACAAAAAAAGGGCAAGAATGTGCAATAGTAAAAAGATGGTCTCTTTAATAAATGGTGTTAAGAAAACTGGATAGCTATATGCAAACGAATGAAACTGAACCATTTTCTTATGCAAAAATAAACTCAAAACGGATTAAAGACCTAAAAGGGAAACCTGAAACCATTAAATTCCTAGAAGAATACAGGCAGTAATCTCATTTACATCAACCATAGCAATAGTTTTCTTGATACGTCTCCTTGGAAAAGGCAACAAAAGCAAAAATAAACTATCAGGACTACACCAAAATGAAAAGCTTTTTGCAGGGCAAAGCAAATCAACAACAAAATGGAAAGGCAACCTACTGAGTGGAAATAAATATTTTTCTATTGCATATCTGATAAGGAGTTAATATCCAAATTATATAAAGAATTTATACAACTCAACAGCCAAACAACAATCTGATTTTTAATATGGGAAGACCACATGAATAGTTTTTTTTTCCAAAGACATACAGATGGCCAACACACATTTAAAGATACTCCACATTATTAATCATCAGGGAAATGAAAGTCAAAACGTATTAGAATAGCTAAAATTAAAACACACACACACACACACACACACACACACGAAGAAATAACAAATGTTGGTGAGGATGTGGAGAACTAAAGGAATCCTATGTACTGTGATGGAAAAGTAATTTGGTACAGCTGTTATGGAAAACAGTATGGAGATTTCGGAAAAAAATAAAAGTAGAAATACCATAGATCCAATACTTCCACTACTGGGTATTTAGCCAAAGAAAATAAAAACTAATTCTAAAAGATAGATGCCTCCATATGTTTATTGTAGAATTATTTACAAAAGCCAAGATATGGAAGCAAATGTCTATTCATAGATGAATGGATAAAGAAGGTGTATGTGTAAAATGAGATATTACTCAGCCATAAGGAAGAATGATACCTTGCCATTTGAGACATCATGATGGACCTAGAAGGTACTATGTTAAGTGAAATAAATCAGATAAGGAAAAACAAATACCATATGACTTCATTTATACATGGAATCTAAAAAAAAAAATGAGTAAACAAACTAAAATCAGAAGCCCATAAACACAGAGAACTTTATGGATGCCAGAGGAGAGAGAAATGAGGGGATGGACACATGAATGGGTGATGGGGGTTGGGAGATACAGGCTTCCAGTTATGGAATGAGTTAGTCATGAGGATAAAAAGGTACAGCAGAGGGAATGTAGTCAATGGTATTGTTACAGCACTGTATGGTGACAGATGGTAGCTATATTTGTGATAAGCATAGCATAAAATATAAATTTGTTGAATTACTATGTTGTGAATGTACAATGTATTGAGCCACTGTTTTACACTTCAAGCAATGTAACATTGTGTGTCAACTTCAATGGAAAAAAAATTTCTACCTCTCACTGTGGTACAAGGAATATACGAAGTAATGCTGGATGTTAAAAACTTTGTAACCATAATAAAAAATTTACTTCCAGGTAAATGTTATTTTAGTAAAAGAATGTGTTTCCACATACATGGCTTTTAACATACTTTGTGAATTCACTAGCATAAAACATGTAATAATGCTATTTGTGAATGTAAGTAAAACAATGTGTGGGAGCCTGGGTGGCTGAGTTGGTTGAGCATGTGTCTGACTTCTGCTCAGGTCATGATCTTGCGGTTCAGTTCTTGAGTTTGAGCCCTGCACTGAGCTTGCTGCTGTCAGCACAGTCCCTCTTCCATTTATGCTCTCTTCCAAATACAAAAACAAAGCACACAAACAAAAACAATGTTTCTTCATGAAAAAAAAATGTGACCAGAGGATTATGCTTCAACAGCATTTTGATAACTGTTAAAGGTGACAGGTTTTATTTAATGATGTACATTTTAATTCTGTCTCAAGCAAAATATTGAAAGGGAAGTTTAGTCTTGTACTCCTGATAGGGTTCTTTTGTAGACTTGCAAACACTCAAAGAACTTCTTTTTCATTTTTATTTTTTTTTATTTACATCCAAGTTAGTTAGCATATAGTGCAACAAGGATTTCAGAAGTAGACTCCTAAAACAAAAGCAAAAATGAACTATTGGGGCCTCATCAAAATAAAAATCTTCAGCACAGCAAAGGAAACAATTAGCAAAACTTAATGGCAACCACCAAAATGGGAGAAGATATTTGCAAATGACATATCAGATAAAGGGTTAGTACCCCAAATCTATAAAGAACTTATCAAACTTAACACCCCAAAAACAAATAATCCAGTGAAGAATAGGTTAAAAGACATGAATAGACACTTATCCAAAGACGACATCCAACTGGGCAATAGACACATGAAAAAATAATCATCATCAGGGAAATATAAATCAAAACTACAATGAGATACCATCTCACACTTATCAAAATGGCTAACATTAACAACCCAGTCAACAACAGATGTTGGCGAGCATGCGAAGAAAGAGAATCTCTTTGCACTGCTGGTGGGAATGCAAACTGGTGCAGCCACTCTGGAAAACAGTATGTAGGTTCTTCAAAAAATTAAAAATAGAACTACCCTATGACCCAGCAATTGCGCTGCTAGGTATTTATTCAAAGAACTTGAGTAGGTCGTTAGAATGATTTTTGTCCTTAACAATCTCTGTGCTCAAAGTGCCTTTTAGAGTATCTTAAATCTAGTAATAATTATATTGAAGTGTAATTATTCCAAGTGTTATTTTTCCCTATTCAGAATGAACCACTTATTTTAAAGAGGATTTTCTAATGAAATAGTGATGTATGACTAGAGACAAATTTTACCCAATAATTCATCTTTTGATTGTTTTTACTGTAATTTTTAGAACACAATTACAATAATGGTCCTTGAAAGTTTTATCACTGATATCATGCTATACTGAGCAGATTTTTTAGAGAAAAGGCTCACAATAGTTAACTTGTCTATTTTTTTTACTTGAACTGAATCTCTGAATGTTGAATACCATGGCTACCAGTATAATGGAAGACTGACTCCTTAATTTATATATTCACAACTCCTGCTAAAAGAAGAGAATGTAAGCTGCATTGTTTTGCTCAGCTCAGTGTAGAAAAAGGAAGAGGAGCTGAGGGAAATGGAAAAATGAATAGACACAGTCAATATTTGATGCTTGTCACATGATTATTTTAAGAAAAGAGACAACAAATGTATTCTATGTTTTGCATAATTATATAGTTATCACTCATCTTATCTTTGCAGGGTCTATGAAAACAAAATAGTACATAAAATTAGAAAACTACAGAAATCTCTAATGCTGATGTGTGTACATACACAAGTTGAGGTGGCTTAAACACTTGCTAAATACCTCAGCATTTGAAAGTTAATTGGTCAAATGAGAATGAGATAATGGATTTAGTAAGAATTTAATAAACCACCGTCATTTCTATTCCCTCTAGTTTGACTCTCAATATTTTTTTGAGGGCACTTGCTCAGAAAAATCTGGCTGAGTACCTGCCATTTATTGATTGCCACCTGCTTTGGTGAATAGGTGGACTTCTTTCTCCTTCCAAATGGATTCCTTCTAAAGCTGGGGTCTCCACATCATCATGGTGGTCAACTATTGAGATCAAAGAAGAGGATGCTATGTACACATATGTGATGAAGACTTCACAGTGGTAAAAACACATCTGGTGGAAAATAATTCTGTTAAAACATTCTGCAAACATAATTGATATATTTATTCCTAGTAATCAGAGTTGTATCTCCTATCAGGTCACTATATGAGATTCAAAATATTTATTTGCTTAGTTTGCTATTTGATTCTACATATATCAAAAAGACTTGATGCAGGCCTCAATTTTTCTAACTGCAAAGTAGATAATTACCAATCTTATAGGTAAAAGGTTGGAAAAAATATTTGTTATATTTTATCATGGTTGCCCTTTTCTGTCCATAATATTTATCAATGTTTATTTAGCAAGTACACATGATTCATTTTTCTGTTAGTTTCCATGGAGACAACAAGGGACAAAGGTCATGGCTCCACAAAGCATTTCCTCAGGTAATTGCTCAATTTTCATAGCTCTCAAGCTGTTACTAGTGAATAGTTAGATAGTCTAAGGGGACATAACCTCAGAGATGTTTGCTAACTCATCCATTTCAAAATGACTTCAGAGAGGCTCTAGAAATTGGAAGCTACTGAAAACTTCTGTAGTTTCACTGGTTCATATGTGGATGAAAGAGAAAAAGGGAATTTCTTTAAAACATTGTTTATATGGTAATTGAAACAGTCTTAATGACAAGACACATTCATTATTGCTTTCAGAAAAGAGAGACCAGGTAAAATTGATAGTATTCTATGAACTCAGGATAGCATAAATTACACATATATTCCTTTTAGTGTGAGATGCATCATGAAGTTAGATTTGGCAAAGAAATGGTGCTAAGTCCAAAAATATTCTCATCTCTGCAAGTGAGTATTGTGATATATTCACATGATCCTCTTAATTTCCTATTCCAATGTACATGTTAAAATTCCTAATACACCAGCATGGCTTAAAACGTTCTAGACTTTAATCAAAATATTGATTTGTATAAAATAAACCATGAAAGCTTTCTGTTCACATGGTCCATCCTTATCCTAACACATAACTAAAATGAGAAATATTCATTGGTTACTTTGTAAGATCAGAAAAGTCTTTCATTGGTGGTTAAATCAATTTTGATTTACTAATGATTTTCATTAGGAAGTGAATTAAGAAAGTCAACCAAAAAATTATAGACCAACCTCTCTTGTTTGAAAATAAACTTGGTTTTGAAAAATGTTTTATGATAAAAGAATTGATACATTTCCTTCACACTCTGAGACTCGCTCCAAAATGACTGGCCATAGATATGAGCCCTAGTGGTTAATGATTATTTTTGTGTATACCATTGTTTACACCTAAAATTAGCAAAAATAAGGAAACCATCATTTTTTAAGTGAGAAAGGTAAATACTCTTTAATGTTACATGAATCAAATTTCTAACATTTGATAGATCAAACTCTTTGATTATTTTCTATCAAAATTCTATTAACATAATAACATGTGCTAGAAGTTCAGTGTATACATAAAATGTATTTTTAACATTTGGAGGGAATGGTTTTCATTATTAAGTTTTGAACCACTGTGTTACAATTAGTGTTGCTAATCAATTAGACCAGTAAATCAGATATTATTAGAGAGCTAAATATTCATTTGCATTCCTTTTCTTCCAATAATTCTTTTCTTTAAATTTTGTTAATGTTTTATTTATTTTTGAGAGCAAGAGAGACAGCATGAGCAGGGGAGAGTCAGAGAGAGAAGGAGACACAGAATCTGAAGACAGGCTCCAGGCTCTGAGCTGTCAGCACAGAGCCGGACGTTCAACCAACTGAGCCACCGAGGTGCCCCTCTTCCAATAATTCTTTTAACTAGAGGTTTATCTTACAATTTTGTGGCACTTTTTTTTAATTTAGTGATGTAAATCATTTACCTTTAAATAAACTTTGTGAATTAAAGTGAGGAAAGTATTTAAAAAATCTTAAATGACATCAGAAAAACATTTATCTCAGAAAGGAAAATCTTACTATATTTATTTCTATTATTTATTTTTCCTAAAATTTCCATTAAAACTTTCAAAATGCATGCACTATTAGAGTGCTTTTTGTCAATTCAAAAAATCCTTCTAAATCCTCTAATACTCTAAATTTTCTCTTCCAATTTTGAGGTAAAAAAAAGGGGGGCTTGTTTCTTCATAGTTGATTAATTATTAGACAATATATTGGTAAATCTACATAACACAAGAAAGCTCGTATTAACATTAATTTTCCTATGATAAGGAAGTCTGTCAGCTCACCTTCAATGTCAGCAACCCTGGCAAGAGAAAATCACCTACTTTCAAATTAAATTTAACCTTTTGGAACATTAATTATTTACGCAACAATTTCCTTTCTGAGTATTCAAGTATGGTATTACTCACATGCTTTGACTTTCATGATGATGAATAATTACAAAATGGGGGAAGAAGAAATTGAATCCTCTTGGTTGAATTGGTTTTAAGGAGTTTCTATTTTAGTTCTTTTAACTACACAGTACTAAAATATAGTCATTTTGGTATTAAAAATTTTTAATCAAATGTGGTTTTCACATGAGAATAATATGGAAAAATAAAAATCTGTATTTAATACAGTTTTACACAGAGAGTAATCGAATTAAAACTTTTAAAACTTAATTGTAAAGTTCAAATATCAAGAAGAGTATGATAGCTTTTGTAACATGCATGGTCTTTAAAAAAAAAAAAAAAAGGAGACCTTATAGTTTGCTCAATTTACTGAGGCTAATTTTCATATTGTCCCAGCATGGAACCACTTCAGTGTAAAAGAATGAGACATGATAATTTGCTGTGTAAATTACAAAATCCTGGATCTCAACTAATCTCCATTCTGGGGCTTTATCCCCACAGATACTGAATAGATGAGTTTGGGGAGGGAATCGCCTCAGTGCACCAAAGCTCCCAGGTGATTCTAATAAACAATCAGTTCTTTAAATTCCTTTAAAACAAGGTTCTCAACCTTGTTGTGTTTTGCATGGATCTGGGAAACTTTTTTAAGGTTTTGTAAATGTTTTATTTTTTGACAGAGAGCAAGCAGGGGCAGAGAGAGAGGGAGACACAGACTCCAAAGCAAGCTGCAGGCTCTGAGCTGTCAGCACAGAGCCCAATGCCGGGGAACTCAGAACCTGGAGAGCATAGATCATGACTTGAGCTGAAGTCTGAGGCTTAACTGACTGAGCCACCCAGGCAACCTTGAGTGGTGAGGGGGGGCAGGGGGGGATGCTTGGGTCCTATGTCCAGCCATTCTAACTTAATTCTTCTGAGCCATGGCTGGAGTACGATGGTTTTTTAATTTCCCTAAGTGATTTTATTGACTGAAATGATTGCTAAAATTTTCTGGTGACTGAGGCAAGTAGTCTTTATGCTCTTCTTTGTCCAGATGTGAGCCTATTGTTTCATTCCATTGTTGCTACTGCATCTGAACCTTGATACTCAACCTCTTTTGGGCATCACCTCATGCCCTCTGCCTTATCTTCACATTTTCATTTTGACGTTTCTCAAATGTGATTTATGTTCTACACTTGAAATCTTAGGAGATATCCTGTCCTTCTTACTTAATCTAAGGCACCCATTCCTGTCATCCTTGCCCCCCAGATGGCAGCATAGAGTACTCCCATCAGACTCTGCATGTTCCCACCCAACACAAAAGGACAAAATAAAGTCTGGGTCTCAGTCATAAAAACTCACTGTGGCAGTCGTGCAACCAGGCTGGAGAACTCCTAGGTCAACTCAGTTCTCCAAGAATCTCTCAACTGATATGAACTTCTGAACCAATGTCTGGCATTAATTCCTCAGCAAAATTTGACAAATACACCCAAGCATCCCTGTAGACACAATCCTTCGCTTAGTTCTATAGCCTCCACTGCTCTGTGGAAAACATTTACTTCTCAATTTGCTCTTGTATTGTCCAGTCTCTCCAGGTGTTTCCTTCTAGTCTTCACTGATTTTTTCTAATCATCCCAGAACTTATAGTTGACTTTCTATTACTTCTATGCACAGATACACATTTCACCAACTGGAATAACCTATTTTGAGTTTTACTGAATATATTACTAAGTTGTTTTTAGTTTTTGTTGTTTTCAACTTTTTCTCCCATTACATTCTGTTGCTATGGTTGACAATACTGAAATTTACTTTCATTAAACCTTCAAAACCTAATTTCTGAAATACACTATAGAATAGCATACTCACAATCCAACTGCAAGGGAGTCGTTCAAAAACTGAAATACTCATCATACAAGATTTGTAAGTTCATGCTGAATATTAAATTCTTCAAAATGCTAAATTATACAGCTCTAGATTATAGACTGTCTCCTTCAATTTCTTTCAATGAATGTAAAATTGACTCCACCTAGAATTCTAACAAATTGAGGAAGTAATTCAGTCTTTATAGTGAAAAACTATTACTGAGGTGATTTCTGCTATGTTGTGAAAAATGAAGACTAAATCCTTGTTTCTTGAATGTAGAAAAGTTTTTATGTTTTTGTTTTTGCATAGGATATTATACTAAACAGTAGGCTATTTATAGCTTCCATGTTACTTATTAATGATTAAATAAAAGGGTGAGTAGTGTTTGATCATTCTAAAAATAAAAGTCTAACTAAAAGGACTGGCTCCCTTTCTACACACAATTGACAAATATATTTAAAGCTGTATCAAAATTAATAATATGATTTTTTCTATAAAATTAGAATGGGTATAAAAGCTTATTAACAGTATAATAATCAAGTTCTTTCTGTGTATAAATTTTGCTAATATTTTAATTCCAAATGTTTAGTTCCTCAAGTAACTACAATTTGAGAGGGATTAAACTCCTGTAAAGTCAATTTTCTAAATTGTTTTGTGACTACAGACAAAAACAATGCATAATACAACTGCACATTAGGTATTTGTATAGTATCTATTACTTTTATTATTATTATTATTATTTTAGAGAGGGGCAGAGGGAGAAGAAAAGAGAAAATCTCAAGTAGGCTCCATGCTCAGCACCAACCCCAAAACAGGCTCAATCCCATGACCCTGGCATCATGACCTCAGCCAAAATCAAAAGAGTTGGGCACTCAACTGCCTAAGTCATCCAGGCTCCCCTGTATAGTACCTATTATTGAATAAGTGTATAATAATTAATACAATTAGATATCTCTGGCATAGTTTTAATGGAGGTAAAGGCAGCTAACTTTAAGCTGTAGTGTGCTGGTAAGTGGATAGCATTGGGCCTCCCCAAGATGTGTGTGTGTGTGTGTGTGTGTGTGTGTGTGTGTGTGTGTGTGTTGGGGAGGCCCAGTGCTACATACATATATATGCAAATGCATGTTTATTATACATTTTACAGATAAAAAGGTTGTGCAGCATGCAATATATAAATAATAAAATTTACAGTACTCTGTATTCTAAATTTCATATAGCCAACTGATTCTCCTAGTATGTTTTCTGTTGATTTTTGCTAACTTTATAGGCAGTGTGATTGCCAGTGATTAATATCATTCTGACGAATGTTAACATATATTTTTATTTACCTTAATAACCAAGATGAAGTGAAAGATGGCATGCATTGGGACTTCATTCTTAATGTTAGAGACTTTTTTGAATTGGATAATTTTTTGGATAATAGAATAATAGTTTATTTTTTGTACTATTCACAATGTGATGGCCAAAATCACAATATATTTTTAAATTCCAGATGCATAATTAATATCTTTTTCCTTTGCTTTCTAAAGCAAGGGTTTTGCAAATTCCTTCTCAAAGGGCCAGATAGTATTCAATTTAAGCTTGCTGGCCATACAGTATTTGTTTTAACTACTCAACTCCACCGTTAGAGTACAAAAGCTCCCAGCGGTGTGCAGGTCCAAAACCACTTTATGTATAAAAGCAGGCTGCTGACCCACAGGTGGTAGTTTACTGACCCCCTAGTTTAGAAAAATGAAATAACAAGTCATGATGTGTAGAATTTTGTTGTTTCTAGTGGTGTACTCCCACCACATCTGATTTAAGCTATCAAAGTGACAACTGAGAGAGGAATTGTGAAGATATACACAGTAGAAGAAGGTCTTCTAGTATTTCAAAGATGCAGATACAAAAGGTATGGAGAAAAGTATAGTAACTTAATTAGAAAACAAATTTTGATTACTTACTACCCTAACTTTAATAAAATGCGTGATCTCTCTCATACATATAATTACTAACTACCAGCTTGTATTTGTAAAATTCCTGGAAATTTAATAATCTGCTTCGCGAACCAAAATAAGCCAGCTCTAGAAGCCATTGGTATTATGCTTTATAATATATAATTTAAAAGCTAGTGTTTAGTCCAATCTGTATAAATCATTATAAATATTCCGTAGACATTGTGCTTAAAATTTTTTGACAAAGCATTTGTTCACTAGCTGACCTTTAACAGCTCTTATGTGAAAAACTATTATGTGTTCATTGGATTAGTAAGATCAGATAGAGAGATAATTCTGAAGACCAAAAATGGATACAACCAAATACAGTCAAACATTAAACATCATGTATAGATTATGACCTTTATGACCTTACAAACTGAAAGACAATTGTAGAGGGAAAAATGTATCATAAGTAAATATTCACACAAATTTTATTTTCAGTTTGACAATTGATGAAATAGGAGTCCTTTCTCACCTTTTGACACCTCCCCCAATTATAAGGTAAAGATTATGAACTTTTCTATTTGCCTTCCTCGTAAGGATATCATTAAGTTAAAGAATATCCAAAAAACTATTTAGCTAAGCTAAATAGGCTTAGCTATTTAGTGGAAGAGGATTTTGCTAAAGACAGACTTAAACTCTATGCACAATAAAACCTAGTGTTATAGTTAAATTGTGGCATTGAATAGGCCAGCTGGTCTACTGTGAATATACAACAAGTATGTCAGATCCATGCTGGTAATTCTCATGACTCAAGCCCAGTCTCTTACTGCCCTTGCTTTGAGTACAACTTTATGGTAACAGTAAGCATGGTTTGAGGGAGGATCCAGCAGGGAAGCCACATGGTCCTTGACTTTTATATAATATACTTAGATAATTCTTCATGAACTGACCTTTTAAATTAAATGTTTTAACTTTGACTTTATAGTACAAATATAAATGTACCAATAATAGTCTGAGGTAGGGTAACATTCAGTCTAAATGAGTGGAGAAAGGAAAGGATAAATACAAAGCCCTATGTTTGCTCTCTGAAGAAGAAAACCTGTAGTCCAATATGGGTATTCATAAAATGATCTCCAGCTTATTTGAAGATGAATAAATGAAAATCTATAAGGTAAGGTATATTCAATTTTCAGAATTGGTTGGTAACGAAGACTTTACTAAGAAAAAAGGCTGAAGCATTTAGCTTCTAAATAATTTTGAATCAGTTTCTGTGTTTAATGAGTTATGGAGCAATTCCCTCAATTCCAAATTCGAGTAAGTTTCCCATGAGGAAATAAAAAGCACAAAGCAGAGACTGTGAAAGTAATTAAGAGAACTCCAAAAAGGAAATGTGCAGATAAATACCTGTTCTTAAGATTTTGTTTCTTGGGGCTCAGTCAGTTAAGTGTCTGACTTTGGCTCAGGTCATGATCACATGGTTCATGGGTTCGAGTCCTGAATCCAGCTCTATGCTGGTAGCTTGGAGCCTGCAGCCTGCTTTGGATTCTGTGTCTCGCTCTTCTCTCTGCCCCTCCACAGCTCACACTCTCTGTCTCTCTCTCTCTCAAAAATAAACAAGCATTACAAAAAAGGTTTGTTTCTTGCTTTAGTCTTAAGGCCCCTGATAGAAAAGACTTACATGAAATCTGCTTTACAATGAATTTTCTACACCAGCATTGTTAAGAAGTACATTGTTTAAAGGACTTTTATTAATGGCATCAATAGTGTTTTTATTTTAAAAAAGTATAATACACTGGGGGATGGACGGAAATGCTTTCAAAAAGTCCTCTGAGAAGCTTGCATAAATTCTGGCTACTATAATCAGCATGATATCCTTAAATAGGTTTTTAACTTTTTCATGCCTTTCTGAGATAGCAAATTCTGAGAACTTTTAAGGATCATGCCAATTGGCAATTATCAGTAATTAAAAATCTCACTGTCAACATTTGGTTGCTGTGAAAGCAGAAACAGCTATGTTAATGAAATATTCCCTTTTAATGAAGGTCTAGAATATGAGTAATGAGTGAGCTATCTTTCTATCATGTGAAAAAAGAGGTTCTGGTGGAAATTAATGACAAATGCTATTGGGCATTGAATTGAAAACACTTCTTAACCATTTTTGAATGGAGTAAATATAGGCCACTGCTTGATCATTAATAACAAAATTACTTAATTTCATGTCATTGTGTGAAATAATAAAGTCCTGATCTTTCTTTTTTTAATATTTTTAAATGTTTGTTTATTTTTGAGAGACAGAGTATGAGCAAGAGAGGGGCAGAGAGAGGGGTAGACACAGAATCCAAAGCAGGCTCTGGGCTCCGAGCTGCTAGCACAGAGCCTGACAGCAGGGCTCGAACCCACAAACTGTGAGATCATGACCTGAGCCGAAGTCAGATGCTTAACCGACTAAGCCATCGAGTTGGTTGCCCCATGTTCTGATCCTTTATAGATTTTCCCCAAGACTTGAAAATAATTTTTATTGGTGTTTTGTCACTATAACAAAATGCTACAAAAGAGGTAGCTTACAAAAACAACTAATTTATTTATCACATTTCTGGAGGTTAGGAAACCCAAGATCAGGGCACTAGTACAGTCACATTTTTGATGAGGCCTTATTGCTAGGTTACCGGCAGAGATTTTTTCACTGTGTCCTCAAATAGTAAAAAGGTCTAGGGATCTCTGTTAAAGGCACTAATCCCCTTAATGAGTGTTTCATTCTCATGATTTAAGTGCTTCTCCAAGGCCCTTTCTACCAATACCATCACCTTTGGGTATTACGTTTTGAACATATGAATTGTGGAGGGACACAAACCTCCTCACAATAGCATGTGCTATAAAATAAAGTATACAGCACTTCATTCTTGATTCTTCAAATTAACACTGTTTTTAACTCTGGATGGGTGCTCTTTTTATGTGTCCATTAAAGTCCCTATGGTGTGGTAACTAAATAATGCATCTTCCCTCCACCTTGGATCTGTTTTCCAAAAGTTCCACCAATCAACTTCATTCCTGAGGCATAAATGGCTAAGTTTCCAACAAATACATGTGTCCAATTCTATCTTGCAACACTTTTGCTGGGAAGTGGATGCTCAGCAAGGGACTAGATTTCCTACCTTCTTTCCTTTTCTCACCACCTTAAAATTGAAGGGGCCACATCACTAGAATAGGTGATGGAAAAGGGGTGTGCTTTCTATACTTCTTTCCTCATTTTTATCCAGATGCAGCAGTCCTCGATGACCAAGGCCTTGTGAAATGGAAGGAATGAGGGTCCCTAAATTACCATGAAGGAGACAGCCAGTCACAGAACAGAGTCATTTGGATGTTCATTGACTCAGCAATAAAGTCATCAGATCAAAAAAGGAAGAGAACAAGAAGGAAAAAGGAATTATAAAACAATCAGAAAACAATTTATAAATGCCAGAAATACTTATCAAAAATTACTTTAAATATAAATGGCTAACTTCTCTAATCAAAAGACATACAGTGCTAAATGGACCCAAAACAAGACCCAACTATGTGGTGCCTATAAAAAGACTTCCATCAAGTTTAAAAACACAGACTAAAAGTGAATAAATGGAAAAAGATATTCTGATGTGCATGAAAGCCAAAAAAAAAAAAGAAAGAAAGAAAGAAAAGAAAGATGAGCTATACATGCTGTAAGTGTACTAAACAAAATAGAGACAAAGGCTGTAGTGTTACAAAAAATATGCCATTAAATATATTCAAAGGGTCAATCCAACAAGAGGATATGACATTTATAAATACGAAGTGTCCAATACAACAACACCTCAATATGCAAAGCAAATATTAAAGACCTAATGCAGGAAATACTCAGCAATCTGATAGTAAGGGTATTCTTAACCTACTTTCATTAGTTGATACAATACCCACACGAAAAATCAATATAGAAACATTGGGATTCAGTGACACATTAGACCAGATGGAATTAACAGACATTTACAAAATATTCCATTCAAAAGCTGAATATACGTTAAGAAAACATGGAAATTATCCAAGATAGATATGTAGGTTGACAAAACAAGTCTTAAGAAGACTGAAATAATACAAGCATATTTTTTCTGACCACAATGTCATGAAACTAGGAATTTTAAGGAAAAAATGAAAAATGTACAAATAGATGAAGATTAAACATGCTACCAAACAATAAATGTATCAAAGAATAAAATCTTCAGGAAAATGAAAATGAAAATACAACATCTCAAAACTTATGAGATGCAGCAAAAGCAGCTCTAAGAAGGAAGTTCATAGTGATGAGTGTTTACATTAAAAAAATACAAAAAATCTCAAATAAACAGCCTAACATTAGGCCTACAAAATGGGAAAAGAAAAACAAAAGAAACTCAAAGTCATTTAAAGTATCTTTGTTAGTAAAGTAAAAAATATCAGAGTAGAAAATAATAAAATAGTGTCTAGAAGGTCTATAGAAAATATCAATAAAACTAAGGGCTGTTTCTTTGAAAAGATATGAAATTGAAAAAACTTTAGCTAAACTCAACAAAGAGAATGCTCAAATAAAATCAGAAATGATACAAAAATACACTATAGTGATGCCACAGAAATAAAAAAATTGAGACTATTATACTTATACATCAACTAAACAACCTAAAAGAAAATGACAAATTCCTAAAAATATACAATCTACTAAGATTGAATCATGAATAGAAAATCTGAACAGAACTATTACTAGTATGGGAATTGAATCAGCAATCAAAATGCTCTCAACAAACAAAAGCCAAAGACAAGACAAGGTGGCTTCACCGGTAAATTCTACTAAACATTTAAAGAAAAATTAACACCAATCTTTCTCAAACTTCTCTAAAAACCAGAAGTGAAAACTTCCAAACTCATTTACAAGGCCACCATTACCCTGATACCAAAATGTGACCAACACTACAGAAAGAAAAATTGCAGGCCAATACCCCTGAAGAACATAGAATGAAAAATCCTCAACAAAATATTTTTAAAACATCCAACAACACAATAATAGAGTCATATCCATGATGAAGTAGAATTTATTTAAAGGAGGCAAGGATAATTCAACATCCACAAAATCAATGTAATATAGCACACTGACAAAATGAAGGACAAAAATCATATAACCATCTCGATAAATGCAGAAAAGCCATTTGCCAAAATTTAATATTCATTCATCCACAAAGTGGTTATATAGAGAAGGAACCTCAACATAATAACTCAAAGCCAAATGTAGCAATCCCAAAACTAATATCATCCTTAATGGCAAAAAAACAAACAAACAAACAAACAAACCTGAAAGCTTTCCCTCTATCATCAGGATAACACATGGATGCCCACTTTCACCACTTCAATCCAACATAGTACCAGAAGTCTTACCTAGGGCATGTACTCAAGAAAAAGAAAAGAAAGCATGCAAATCTGAAGGAAACAGTAAAACTATCTCCACTTGCAGATGGAATGTTTTTATATTTAGAAAACCTTAATATCTACATCAAAAAACTATTAGAGGGGCGCCTGGGTGGCTCAGTTAGTTAAGCCTCCAGCTTCGGCTCAGGTCAGATTTCACGTTTGTGGGTTCGAGCCCCGCATCAGGCTCTGTGCTGACAGCTAGCTCAGAGCCCTGGAGTCTGCTTCAGATTCTGTGTCTCCTTCTCTCTCTGCCCCTTCCCCTCTCATGCTCTGTCTCTCTCTGTATAAAAGATAAATAAAACATTAAAAAAACTATTAGAATAAATGAATTAAAGTTGCAGAATATAAAATCAATGTACAAAAGTCAGCTGTATTTTTATAAACTAACGGAATTGTCAGAAGGAAAAAAAATGAAAATAATCCATTTACAACTGCATCAAAAAGAAGAGAATTTCTAGGAATAAATTTAACCAAGGGGATAGAAAATTAGGACTCTGAGAACTACAGAGCATTGTTGAAGGAAACTGAAGAAGATGCAATGGAAATGTGTCTTTGTACACATGGAGAGATATCATTGATTATAGATTGGAAGATTTAATGTTCTATAAATGTCCATACCATCCAAAACAATATATAGATTCAATACAATCCTCATCAAAATTCCAATGGCATTTTTCACAAAAATAAAGCTATTTTAAAATTTATCTGGGGCCACAAAAGACCCCAAATAGCCAAAGCAATCTTGAGCAAGAAGAACAAAGCTGGAGGAATTACACTATCTAATTTCAAATTATATTACAAAGCTATAGTAATAGAACATAAAAACAAACATATTGATCAATGAAACTGAGAGCCCAAAAAATAAACCTACACATCAATGGTCAATCAATTGACAGCAAAGGAGCCAACAATATACATTGGGGGAAGAATAGTCTTTTCAATAGGACAAATGGGAATTTCACATGCAAAATAATGTAACAGCACAAGGATCTTACACCTTACTCAAAAGTAACTCAAAATTCCAGTCAGGCATTTTAAAGCATTTTACACATATTGTCATATTTAATCATTTCAACAGTAAATGGCAAATGGCACCCACTAAAACAAAATATATGTACTCCATTCATTTAGGAGTACATACATTTGAAGGTACTATAATCATATCGTCAACTCATTATTTCTTTATTGCCTATTACTAGTTTTTCTTAGAGTCAAAGGTGATATCAGAAAATACCTACTTTCAAATCTGAATTTTAATTACTTTAATATGTATTCTTAGCTGAACGATATAAGGCAAGTTAAAGAACCTCTCTGAGGTTTTTCTCACCTACAAGTCAGTGTAAGACATATCTATACCTAAAGAGGCTGTTGAAATGATTAAACATGACAATATGTATAAAATGCTTAAAAATGCTTGACACAGAATAACACTAAGTAGTAGATAATATTTAAGCATTATTCCCATCTCAGAGAGAAGATCCTTCACTTTTCCTATTCATTTTTATATTTAAAATTTTTGATTAATGTTAAAACATTTATGTAACTTATTATTTAAAAATAATCTAGGTGAGTAAAAAATTTTGTTTTTCATTCCTGATATTTTTTCATAGTTTTCACACTTGTCTTTGAATGAAGACTAACATCGAGTCATTTTGTTCATATTCTTCCTCCAAACAGAGGCCAATTAAATACTAGCATCAGAGAGTAAAATATATTATATAGTCCATCAGTTAACAAAATAACCACAAATAAGGTTTATTACTTAACGGTGTCTTCTGTGAAAAAAATATTATATTTATTTCTCATTTAAATCCCACATGCTGCAATTTAAACCTATTTATGCTTATATATTCTCAGTGGAGTGACTAAACAGGGGCTCTTACAGTCATAGTGAAAAAATAATTATATCTCATAGATAAAGCAAAAAATGTTTATATTATGGTGACCTTAATTTTGTATATAAAGAGTTGAATAACATCAGTAGGAAGAAAATAGCTGTCTGCCCATTATATTTAAATTTTTAAAAGGCTTTTATTAATTGACTTCATAAAAAGTCTAAAGTCGCTAAACAAACACCAATAAAAATACGTTTATATAAGTGGAAAGAGTAGGTACAATCATTCCTAATAGAGTAAGAGAGTCAGCAATCTTTGAAAACTTATTCATCCTCCTGGACCCAGGGGATGTTCAGGTAATTGAAAAAGAACCCAATAATACAGAGTTTCTAATGCTCAGCAATGCCACACACATGAAAACATTGAAACTGTAGTTAAATAATTATGGTATACTGCTTAGTGAGCATAAATATAATGGCGGTGCTTCACAGCTTCTAAAGATTTTTTGTCATGCCTTTACATAAAATGAAGGAGAATATTATGTATTGTTTAGGATAATTCACCATTTAATTCTTATATTTGCCTACTGCCATGAAATCAAGCTAATCTATTTACCTTTTGACAATATAACCTGTTTTCCGTATTCTTGCATCATCTTTTTTTCCAGAATTTATTTTAATGTATGAGTTACATTAATTGAAATCTACTCAATTATTCACAAGTGATCCCAGAACACTTGCTAGCTTTGGTGACATTCTCTAGCAAAACAGCAAGCTCATTCTTGAGTAGTTGTTTTTAATCATTGTGTATTTTTATTCCCAGATGCTTTTTAATGGAATTACTGAAAAAACAATCACTAGTGTCTAATTAAAGATGGACAAAATTGGAGGATTTTTTTAGAGTGATGCCTAGACAAAAAATAATCAGGAACAAAAAGACAAACCCGTGAAAAGGCAAGATGCAAAAATGTGGAAGCACAAAGGAAATGACAAAATATCTAGGAAAGATCTGGGCCTATTGGAGTAGCATTAAAGAAAATGAATGAAGAGAGAAACTTACAGAGAAATTAAATTGACTATTGCTCCATGAATTAAGTCTTCTGAGAATGAAAGTAGTTACGATGTACAGAATTTAGAGAGTTTTAGAATGGAGATCACACAGACCCGAATATGAGTAAATTACTGCTGAGCTTTTTGAAAGTATTTCGGGTAAATGAGAACAGATTATGTCAGTGAAATTCATAGAAAAAAAAATACTAGAGCTGTTGGGAGAGTTCTACAGGTAACAACCATAAACAAGCGGAGGCACCTAAGAAAAGTTGAAGACAGTGGTGGTGACAAGGTTAGAGAGGTACTGGAAAAACAGAATTCACCCAGATGGAAAAGAAATGGGAAAGTTGGCCTGCTTATCAGAGAGCTTTTGTCTTTTGATGCTCAGTGGTCAAAGTAACATTTTTGAAAAACATGTGACAGCAAAAATATATCCTAATTTATGAAAACTTTATTCTGAGTATAAAAAGCCTGGAGCGTCTGGATGGATCCGTTGGTTGAGTAACTGGCTCTCAATTTTCGCCCAGGTCATGATCTCATGGTGTGAGAGACTGAGCCCTGCAGCGGGCTCTGTGCTAATAGTGCGGAACCTGCTTGGGATTCTTTCTTTCCCTCTCTCTCTGTCCTTTCCCTGCTTTCTCTCTCTCTCTCTCTCTCTCTCTCTCTCTCTCTCTCTCTCTCTCTCTCTCTCTCTCTCAAAATAAATGAACAAACATTAATTTTTTTAAGTGGATCTTCTTAGATGTGTCAGTAAGTAGTCCTGTTTAAAATGTGATAGGAATAATAGAATGCATGGGGCTAAATTAATGGTCCCCCCACACACTTACACAGAAATATGCAAACACATATAAATGCATATATGATATACCCATATTCTCATTTGAATCTTCAATTTTGCCGTTGAAATGTGTAACTCTTGTTTCAAGAGTGACAACTTTATCTGAGATATTAGTTCTGGTTCTCTTTTCACTTAACTCTGTAACTTAAATTTATCTAATTAAAGAAGCTCTAGATTTCAACTTGTGAAAGCTGAATTGGTAAGATAATTTTTAAGATCCATTTTATATATCATATTATATTCTGTTCTGAGTTTCACTTTTAAAAAAAAATCTCAAAATTAAGATCTACCGAGTTGCCTTTGTACTTGAAAGCAGAATCAGGATGTATGAATATTTTTAAACTTATAGTAATCCTTCTTAATCACCATTTTAAGGAAGCCTTCAAGGGTGGTAACAGATCATACTGCCTTTTATATTTATTGGATATAAAGTTAGAGCCTACAGTAAATGCACTTAATGGCATTAATGCATGGATAGCATTTTTTTCAATGTGTCACATATAATTTTTATGCAGTGCATGATATATGTAGCAACTAAAAATATAAAACACCTGTTGTTCAGATTTTCACTGTTGAGAGTACTGTATTGTTTAGCTTTTTCTACAGTGTGCTGTGTGTCAATATTGATTTCAGAAAAAGTAATAAAGGATCCTGTCAAAATAAAATTAAAACCTAAGGCAATTTACTTTGCTGAAGGGGGTCAGCTTTAATAACCATCACCATCTTACCAGAACCGCTGTGAAATTTCATTAACACTGTACTCCACTCGCATATCAGCTAGGTTTACAATTACTACTTGATTATATGTCTGTATAGATCGTTAGGCACAAGTCTCTTTTTCGTGCCCTATATCGTTTGGTATGTGGGGTTTCTTTTCAATTCAGTGGAAACGCTGTTCAAAGAAAGAAAATGATAATAAAGAAAAGGCTGGTATTGGAACTGTTCCTTGATTCTGCACAAAATTACTCAACATGTTGAAATTTCAAGACATTTGGCATTTTAATCTATTCACCCTTAAGTTAGGTACCTACTTGAGATCACTACAGGGTGGCTGTGTATGTAAAAGTAAAGAAAAAACATTCAGAAGTTTGGTAGGCTCTAGGCTCTGTATCAGGAAGAACATGTAACTGCCTTTTTTTCTAGCTTTGAGATGAGGTATATTCTCAGATCCATCTATTACCTATCAATACATGTTGATCCTTCCAATGCATTAGAGAATAAAACTGAGCAGCCGAAAAACTACAACAGCACTGAAATTGCAAGAGATATAAACATGCAGACCCTCTTATTCAGTAGGTTGATGTTTCTATGTAATTCTTTTCGACTCTAGGCTAGAATATTTTTTAAAGTATTTAACTTGTATTCATTTTTGAGAAACAGAGAGACAGATGGCAAGGAGGGGTGGGGCAGAGAGAGAGGGAGACACAGAATCAGAAGCAGGCTCCAGGCTCTGAGCTGTTAGCATGGAGCCTGACATGGGGCTTGAACTCATGAACCCATCAGATCATGAGCTGAGCTGAAGTCAGATGTTTAACCAACTAAGCCACCAAGGTGCCCCTAGGCTAAATTATTTTTATTTTAATTTTGAGTGAAATCATTTTGTAAGTTTTGGTTTTATGCTTCATTAAATAATACTGTCTTGCACTGTATCCAAAACAGACCAACTCTACAAGGAATACTTCTCTGTAACAAATAATGGTGTAAGGTCCCAGCATACTAACATGTGTGTGTATTTAAGAGGAAAGCTATAAATGATCTTGTAAAACATGTAATCCATAGGTCAGGGGCCACACCAGCACTGCAAGATAAACTTAAAAGTAAGGGTAGATATTTGCCAATCACTTAGGACTATCACCCACAGGATTTGGATACAGATCACTGTTGAGGCAATCCTGATCAAGTGGGCAATGTTTTAGGAGGTCGTATTCAACAATGGGTAATTTCTAGATAATCATGTAGCATTAAGTCCAATGCCTAGTGTCCATCAGACCTCACAACATTTCTGAGGAACAATGCTTCTTATCAATACAGGCTTGACTCATTCAGGTGTAGGTTAAGACCTGGTCCTAATTAATCTCTTTTCCTTCAGTTGGAAGTCAGTTACAAGCAGTCAAATCACCTTTCATTTGTCCTAGAATCATCTGCCCTGTAATTACTATCATTGCCAACTAAAGATTATCTTAGTATATTGATTAAGAGCTCTAGATTTGGGAGCTGGGAGAGGAAATGGGTGATGGGCATTGAGGAGAGCACTTGTTGGGATGAGCACTGGGTGTTGTATGTAAGCCAATTTGAAAATAAATGATATTTTTAAAAGTTTCTAAAAAAAGCTCTAGATTTGAAGTAAAATAAAACTTCTTTCAAACTTAGGCCTTGTCTTCTATTAACTATACAGAAGTATTACTTCCTTCTCAGTTTTCTTACCAATTAAAAATGATGATAATTTCTATATTACAAGAATTTTATAATGATTTGAACAGACAATATTTTAAAATAGAATGAATACCATAACTCTGCAGTAAATACTTAATGACAAATATTAACTATGTTATCTTTCTAGAAACATAGATGATTAGGACTATTTCAGACCAATATGGAAGTTGGATCGCTCTTTGGATATTGTGAAGTATATGAGCACACTTTTACAGTGCCAGTAAAGGAAATAGCTGGACCCAATTGTCTTTCCTTGTATGTTAGAGATGACAGCAACAAAAATGATAAAATACCCCTTTCACCCAAAAGTTTTGCCTGTGTCAAACACCTTTTGGTGTCTCCCCTCAGAAAATATCTAGTCCATGACTTAATACCCACAAACAGCAAGAGTTGTCTCTGTCACTGTTACCATTTTCAATATGGTATGAGACACAAAAGCAGACCTTTTATTTTACCCAGCTACCAGTATTACATAAAACAGAGCTCAAGATGAACACAGATATCCCAAATATCAAAATTAATGGATTAAGCTTCCTAAGGGGTAAATTTATCCTTTCAGTTTTGGGATTAGTCTCAACAAACAGCATATTAGGCAGTGGGTTGGCTTATATACTTTTTTTAAGTTTTTATTTAAATTCTAGTTAGTTAACATACAGTGTAATATTAGTTTCAGGAGTAGAATTTAGTGGTTCATCACTTACATATACCACCTAGGGCTAAATTGTATTTGAATAGGACTATTTGGGTGCCCTATATACAGGCCTTTTCTCCCTGATAAGAGGCAGCCAGTACCCAATCAGAGTCTGGGTTCTTCTGCAGTCTTGCTGCAGGTGGATCCCCCATCTAATAGATCCAGTAGATCTTTTTGAAAAACAGGGTTCTTAATTATAAGTTGGGCATAGATTCAAAAATGCCCTAGAACCTCATAACATTTAGACTTCAGGAATGAAATCTTTCGATGTTCTTCTTCTCCATACACACACTATCTGATTCTTTTTCCATTCTGCCTCAGAATAAGAGAGGTTCCTCCTTCTTTTCAAGAATTTAAGAGTATGGAAATAGACTGCTCGTGATAAAATCCTGGATCTATTATTTACTAGGTCACTGAGGGTGGGCTCTTTAGCCTCTCTGAGGCTTCATCATCTAATTATCAAACAGTGATAAAATGTTTTGACTATTACATGATATAATGTAATAAGTTACTTGGCCTAGGGCCTGAAATGTAGTGAGTAACCAAGATACATAAGCTGGTATTGTCACTATCATGATGATGATGATTATTACTACCTATGGTTTAATTTAGGATACATCCTAGGTGACTTGATTCATTGCTAAGGAAAATCTTGCACTGTAATTCACATCCTAGACTTTGTCTCATTTATGAGAAAAGAATAAGATTAAGAGTTATTAACATCTATCTTCAATTTCTTAGTTCCTATCCACTTTACAATAATCTCATCTTTCACTCCCAAATTGTTCTGAATTACCAAATGAAACAATTCACTTAGTCCTCATTGCATTTGAGATTCTTATACCCTATATAGATGCTGATGTTTATCATTAGTTTGATGTCCCAATAACCAGAATTTCAACTCCTTAATTTACCATTGAGCAGTGCATTGTTTTTTTATATGTCATAATAAATTTGCCTTATTACAAATGTGACAATTATTTTGAACCCACATGACTCACAGTATAAAACCTAACACCTTTATTATTCTATCCTGACTGTATCTTCATCTCAGTTTTGTGTCCTACTACTTCACCGTCCCTTCGGTTGCATCAAGGGTGGGCTTGACAACGTATAATCATTCCCAGATACTAAAAGACTTTAGATCACATTAATCCCCCAACAGATCAGTAACAAAATGTTCACTTTTAAAACAATTTTTTTAAAGATTCCACATTTTACTTGAAATTAAACTTCTTCCTTCCTTTACTTGTGGAAGCCTGCAGCCAGGAAAGAGTATTGGGTTTGTTAATTTTATTCCTTATTCCATTAGCACTTACGTATCTCTGGTTAGTTGTAACACTAACACCTTCAGAATTTAAAAGGGGTGAAGTAGGAGTGTTATGGGCCATGGGAAGTATCTTTCTTGACATGCACCTTTATGAGCTGGCTACAGAGATCCCTAGGCTGGATAGCTGTCAAAAGCAGATTCTTGTTCCTACATTTATTTTGATAAAGCCTTTGGAACCTCATATTAAAATAAGTCATTAGTTCACAGTTCCTTTGATTCGGGAAAATGCATCACTCCTGGATACTCTTCATTCCTCACTTAGCACGTGAGTATTTGGAATATAACTGGATTCTTCTCTGCTGAGTGCTCTAAAACGCTGATGGGGTCTTCTGGGACAGAGCTTTAAGACTTCTACTTCCAGCACTCATTTCATATACAATCTACAGAAAACCGTCTTTGACTCACCATTGTAGGCATTAATAATCAAATGCAGCATCTTTCTGTTTAGTTACCTGGTAGGGTACTCCAGGCACAGGCTGTTTTCTTTATAGTTTTCAGGTAGGAGTTTACATTCTTGCAGGGATAAGTGTGAAAGATCCAGAGGTGGCACTATCAGCATACCTAAAGTTGTCTCAGAAAAATCTATTTCTCTAATTGCCTACTGAATTCTTTTTTTAATAGTTTATTGTCAAATTAATTTCCATATAACACTCAGTGCTCTTCCCCATAAGTGCCCTCCTCCATCACCACCACTTCCCTTCCCCCTCCCTATCCCCCTTCAACCCTCCTTAGTTTTCAGTATTCAATAGTCTCAGGTTTTGCATCCCTCTCTGTCCCCAACTCTCTTTCCCCCTTACCCTCCCCGTGGTCCTCCATGAGTTCTTTATGACTGTATGTTTTTGAGTGATTGAATCCCATCATTGGATGGGTATTTAGCACTCATTTTCAAATGCATGTCTGATTGACCATTTTAAGACCATGAAAACATTAAAAGGATAGTTCCCTTTCTAATATCTTGTTAACCTAGCCAGAGTTTTGTCAAAAATCTCTACAAACTCTAGTGTTCCATAGTCTGGTTGGACTACATATATATATATATATATATATATATATATATATATATATATATATACACATACATATAACTACTGAATTCTTTAAGAACAATTGCAAATCCTGGCTTAGCAATCTTTTTCTTGCCTTAGACTCAGGCCCCACTCTGGCCCCCATTTAACTTAAAAAAAAGTGGGGGCCCCTAGATGGCTCAGTCAGTTAAGTGTCCAATTCTTGGTTTGGGTTCAGGTCAAGATTCAGTTTGTGAGATCCAGCCCCGTGTTGGCCCCAGGTTGGGCTCTGTGCTGACAGCATGTAGTCTGCTGGGTATTCTCTCTCTTTTTCTCTCTCTACCTCTTTCCCACTCATGTTTTCTTCCTCTCTTTCTGTCTCTCTCTCTCTTTCCCTCTCTCAAAACAAACATTTAAAAACAAAGGAAAAAGAAAGGTTAGTTATATATACTTATATTAGGACACCAGATTTTAGAAAAAAAGAGGTGGAAGGAATATCCAAATAGTTGACTTGCAAGAAAGCACAGCCCGTTTATTCCAGCTATCCTATACCAAGCCACTCTGCTAATACAGTGAGAACTCTCATTTATCTCAATCTTTGATTACAGAGCTCTTTGGGAACTTCTCCTGCTGTTTTGACTTTGGAGAAATCAGACATACTTCTGGACTCAGGAAAAATTACCTTTTAATTTACTTTTCTAAAAAACAAACAAAAAATTATCTTTAATGTGGATCCAGTAGTATTTTCTGCATGTTTATCACATTTTACTCTTGCATTACAGTTGTTAAACATAATCTTTCCTTTACACATTCTTGAGGTTGCAGGTCATGTATAATACCTGTTTGTTTTCCCATTTTCCATCACACTGCATGTTACAAATGTTTCTTGGAAAATTTGTAAGTCATTTAAGTTCTCGAAAATATGCATAACAATATTGTGTGATTTGCTGTATTTCACTTTAAAATGTAATGATAGTTTAATATAGTGAAATAAGTACTCAAAAATAACTTGGATACAATTAGGTTTATTATATTTAAATAGGCTCTTTTGACTTCTACTGGTCTTTTTCACTTCAATAGAGGACTACATGTTGACCGTTCATGAGGCGCACTCTGAGTGAGTCAAACTTTATTAGAAAAAAAAAATTATCCATGCTTTTGTTTTTACACTAGAGAAACCAATTCTTTTCCTAAAGTAGATTGACAATGGCTAAGGCACACTATCAATATTGGCAGTTCACTATGCTCTGGAGACCTTGAGTCAGCACACAAATATTCCCAAATGCACTCATTCTTATTACAGAAGAAATAAGCTGTAGGGGACTTTTGATTGTAAATGGTTCTAGTTTACTAAAGAAAGACTGTGCTCATTAGTGACCATGTTTTATTGAAAACAGCCACAATGTTGAATGAGACATCCTATTTAAGAAAGTTCAAGTGAGAGGTTAGTGTTTAGTAAAAACCTTTAAAGTCAAGTCAAAAGATCTATCTAGGGAAAAAAAAACATTTCTGCTTATAGTTTGTAAAACTATATATTTCTGAAGGACCACGAAAATTAGGTTACTATTTGTTTCAGAAGCCATCTCAGGCCAATCTTGTAGTCCCAAATTCTTTATAGCAGATTCAACCTGTTCAGTAAGGTAGTATTTGTTATATTAATACCATATGAAAAACAAATTTGCAATGCATTGTAGAGCCAATAAGATGAAATATAAAATAAATCTTTGCTATTGAGAATTTTTGAGGTGAAAAAATATGGGAATATACAAAATAATTAAAGTAAAATGAAATAGGTGATTAAGTGCTGAATAAATGGGAAAGGTCTAGGTATAAAGAGATTCAATATGGAGTAATAAAGGAAGACTTCAATAAGAAAGGGCAAGCTTGACTAGAAACTGAAAGATAATTTCAGGGAAAGATGATGGATACCTTGTACAGAACTGCAGAACAGTATTTTAATCACCGAATGTCAAGAGTGTATTTTCTGGGTTTTTTTTTTTTTAAGTTTATTTTGAGAGAGACTGAGACAGCATGGGTAGGGGAGGAGCAGAGAGATCAAGAAACAAAGAATCCCAAGTAGGTTCAGCTCTGTAAGCTTGGAGCCTGATGTGGGGCTCCAACTCCTAAAACCATGAGCCAAAACCAAGAATTGGACACTTAACTGAGACACCCAGAAACCCCCAGAGTGTACTTTCAAGGGAAAATTAACTCATCTTGCCACTAGCGAGGTACAATATAGGTAACTAATGGAATTTTTAACTCTTGGCAATGTATAATTTGTTTAAATAAACTTAAAAAAATAAATTTCACGATTCATAGATCACAGAAATCTTCCATGGCTTTTATTATCAGAATTCTAGCATCGCCCATTGGCTTGTTATACCAATAATACCTCCTAAAAAAAATGTGCCTCTTACAGCGCTGCAGGATTCAACCTTAAGCAGCTTGACCCTGAAAATCCACTGAGTCTTCAACTCTCCGACCTTCTCCCTAATTACTATTCATGTAAGCAAGGAAGGACATATGATCCAAGGGCAGCTAATATAAATTTAGGACTTAGATTGCTATAAAAAGTTGCAGCTAGGGTTTTGGTTATACTGAAACCATCATGTTTCTTTTCTTGAAAGACTTGTAAGAATGGGACAGTATAAATAAGATAATTAAACAGAAGACTAGAGAATGTAATTGAATTATTGCAGAGCATCTGATTGAATCTTCGTGTATATTTCTGCTACTGCTGGATCTCTGGACAAGACTTTGGTCGTCAGTGATGTTTCCTTTCCCATAATGAGGTCTTCCTATGTAAAGATTCCCATGTTTGTATTTCCATAAAGTTGTACTTTACTTGCTTCCCTTTGTATATATCTCCTGACCTCTTAACTTATTAAGCCATCTTGATAGTGTCTGTTCATTACATTCCAAGAGTTGAAAAAAGCATGCTCTGGAGGCCCTTGTAGTTTTCTCTCGGCCTAAAATACTTTCTACTCTCCTAATCTTATCTTCAGTTAGCTTATAAAGATGAATTTAAGGGTTTGTTCAGATGTACATTCCTGGAGAAGCCTTTCTAACCACTTCAAAGATGCTTATAGTGCTCTATTCTAGACTTCTATTTCACTTAAGGTTATACCCATTTCATCACATTTACCACATACTATTAAGTGGCCCAGTAAACATCTTTTTCTACCAGATAGTAGGGTTTGAGAACAAGTTCACTATTGGACTAATTTGTGTAGGTCTGGGACTTATAGAACAGGACCTGGATCATTATAGAGAATCAAAAATTATCAGGTGAATAAAACTGGTAATGCTTTTAGTATTTAAATATTTGAAAACTAAGAAGTTTCAAGACAGGACAAATGTTTATGACTCCAGAGGAAAGAATTACTTACTTTGATGTAGAGGAGTTCGACAATGAAAAGAATTAATAACAACATAAACACACATTAACATAATTCACACCATGGAGGTTATAAGAATGAAGTTAAAGTAGAGGATTACATGAATGTTGAAATAACTAGAATAAATTCAGTGATACAGAGTTAATGTGGAGATAATATATGACGAAAAAGGTTTTTTAGAAAAGTTATTTTCAGTTGTGTTAATTTAGTGCCAAGTTATTACTACAAATTTACATTCTGTTTGAATTTATAAAAATGTAAACTAGATTTGTAACAGGAAAGTAATAGATAACAAATTCACTAGATTCTCAGATAATATATTTTTTGCCTATTTCTAAATGGTTCTAAAAATAGCATGTTGCCAAATTACAATCTTCAGGTATTCTGTCTATAAGAATTTTATGAAAATATCAATGCAATTTAAGCTATTTCTGTGGCTAAAGTATCTATATTATATAGTGAAATAAACTTAACATTTAAAAAATGTATTTAATGCCAAATGCATTCTTTATATGTAGAGAATTTTGTGGGGGGTTTTCCTCCAGTTCAGGAGAACAAAAGGCTGAATAGTGAAGTTAACATGTGACTAAAATTCCTTAACTGTTCAGCCTCTACAAACACTCTCAAAAGCCTTCTTCATCTAACCCTGTCTCATATTTCATTGCAATGCTTGCCAATCAGTTACAGTCTTTGGCCCCATGTCACTTTCATCCCATTGGATGACTGTCATGGGAGCTGCCCAATGGTGCGCTGCTAATGAGGCAGCTTAAAGAGCAGCTGGGGAAGTGCAATTGCTGGATTAGGGTCAAGGCCAAGAGAGAAAATGGATGAGAGAGATAGAGTCTGAATGACTGCCAATAAGCAGGGGTTCTATTATCCTGCTAAAACAGGACATTCATTACCATCTATTGTAACATAATTTGGGTTCAGTCAAGCTGTCTCTCCCTCTCTTTGGATTTACAATTCATAAACCACAAATGATCCAAAGGGTGCATTGTCCCTTGTGGCCATGTAACCCTGGGTGAGGGGGAAGCATGGCAGAAATGAATGAGCTATAAAGTCCCTAGTGTGAGCACCATCAGGGCTGACACTTGCTCCCTGAAGCTGTGACATAAGTTGCAGGCACAATGCTTCAAGAGTTTTGCATGTCTTTGGAGCCAGTTTGCTCATTAAGCAAAGATAAAATAAAAAGTCCTTGTTTATCCTTTGCAAAAATCAAATCCTAATGCTAACAGCCAGTATCTCCATGCTAATTTCCTCTTGTTACTGGTAAATTTACTGCACAGGAACAGAAGAGGCTTGTTTTTCCATAAGGATACCAACTCTCGGTTTTTTAGAGCAAGTTCTAAGTCTGAGAGAATAATCTATTTTTCCAGTAGTTTTGTGTTTCTCCATATGAAAAATGACAAGTATAAAATTGCCTCATTACATCATTTTCTTCTTTAATCACAAAGCTTCCTTTAAAAATGGATAAATGTCCCTTTCCTTCTTCCTCTTCCCCTCTTCTTGTGCCCCTACTGATCTTTTTCAATTGTACTACCATTTGGATTCAGTTCTAAAGCCCACCTGCCATCTGAACTAATGGAACCATAGTGTTATTGTCTATGTGCTGTACTCAGGAAGGCAAATGAGCTTGGTGAAAAGAGAGCAAGTACAATAATTCAGAGCAAATTAACCAAGGCACAGTGAAAATCATTAATCACTGTAGTAAAGAAAAACATATGCATCATCTTTGTTCTAGCCTGATTGATAATGGACCACAGTTTACCTCTGACTGTGTGGCAGGTAGACTCACAGAGCATCCTCAACTCCTACCAAAAGGTTGCTTCCAGAAGTCACAGATGAAAATACTGGAGGTACAACTAGTAGTTCTTATAGATCTTTCTAAATATGGCTTTAACAAAGGTAACTTTTAGCTTGTTCTTGCATTTGCTGGATGTGTAAGGATTCAACCCACCTTACCTTTCTTTCCTCAGGTGTTAAAGTTTTATCTAATATGTATGATTCTTTCCCACGTCATTGCCTCATGCAAATTTGCCATAATCCATCTTCTAATTACTTCTTCATCGGCTTTATCAAAAGATTATCTTATTTTAAAATTTTGGTGTGTTTATTTTAAATGTTTAACAGTGTAGGTATTTCAAACTGCCCACACAAACCATAGTAAATGTGTGTTAGCAAATCTGTCAATAATTCTTCTAAAGAATCACTTTATAAATATATTTAAAAATTTCAGAATATACATTGCCTTATTTAATTCTTAGGAACAGAATTGTCTTGTAATGGATTTGGGCCATTTAATATTATGTTTTAATGTATTATAACATCTGATACTTAACTATAATGTCATATTCTGATCGACAATATCCATAAGCTCTTAATAGGTCATCTTTACTAAAGTGCTCACCACTGAGTGTGTGTGTGTGTGTGTGTGTGTGTGTGTGTGTGTGTGTGTGTGTGTGTAAATGTATTAATGTTCCTGGTAGCTTAAGGTAGTTGATTAATTACAGCTATTTCCTTTTATAAAAGATAATGAATTTCATCTTTGGATCATTGATCTAATAAGATATATATTTTTGATGATAATACAACCTGGATGAATGAATATATAAGTAGATTTTTTGAGGATGGGGATGCTAGGTATTCAAATTTATGGAATTTAACCTTATATTGAATGATACACATGGCCAGGAGTAATACTTAGCCCATGTGTTACAAATAGTTACAAGTCAGATTATAAACATCACTTTACTGGGGTAGGGTTCCCATTCTGAATTTGTTTGTGGAACAAATTCCTACCCTGACTCATTTAATTGTTCCTTTAACAATATGAAGTCTATGAATTAAAGGTGGGAAACATAACATTCACAGGAAGTATTTGCCTCAAATACTTAAGTAGAAATTGAAATAAGTACTAGAGTCAGAGAGGGAGAAGGAGAGGGAGGGAAGTAGAAAAAAAATTTTTTATATAGCTATCAGTACATTCTAAAGGAATCTGTGATTGGACAGTTTTTTGTTGGGATGAAATAATTGGCGAAACATATGAAAATTTAAAGACAGAAATGGAATGTAGTCTTAATTACTCAGTGTAATGACAATAGAGAGGAGATTCTGGTTCTCTGGGGTAAGTTTAAAGGAAAGAACAATTGCCAGTGATGGGGGTTATATAAACCTTTCCTGGATAAAAAGTTAGAAGATAGACTTGGATAAGAGCCAAGTAGAATTTTTAAATAGGACTTCTCCACAGGACCTTTAAAATTGTCAATAAAGTTACCAAAACCATGATACACGTAGTAAATTTGTAAACTTTGAATAAAGGGGCTGAATTCAGCACTGGGGAAAAACCAAAATCAGCTTCTAGATGAGAAGACAAATGGGCCCCAGTCAGTTCTCAGTGTGGTAACATGTTTGTAGACATCACATGCCTTTTAAATGTCATCAAGAGAGTTAATACTTGGTCAGCCGCTGATCACGGGGTTGCTAACTACCATTATATTTTGGTAATAATAAGGGCACCCTTTCATTTAGTTTTCACTCTGAGACAGGTAGTGTGCTTAGTGCTTTAATCCTCACCACGTACCTTTTCTATAAGGACAATATTTTCCCATTTTTTCCCCAAAGAGAAGATGAATGCTTAGAGAGAGTTTAAGTAATTTGCTTTAAATCACCCAGCTATTAAATTGTAAAGTTGAAATTCAAATCTAAGCAGTCTGGCTCCACAGCCATGCTCTTAACCACTGAGCTAGACTAGTAGGGAAGGAAATGCTCATGTGTTCCCCTAAACATCGCATTTCTGCCAGGGGATGACTTTAATGCCAACAGAGAATTGGTCTTTTGGAATGAAGCCCTAAGGGATAAAGAATAGAAACTTTAAAAATAAAAAGAATGACCACAAATAAAAGCATATTTTAACATAATTTTTTCATTAAATATATTTACCCACTAAGCTTCTAGGAGAGTTAAGTACCAGTCTATAAACTTTTATGAAAGTATGTTTATTAACTTAGCATATGTTTAAATAGATCTAATATCCCATTTTCCAACCCTCCCCTTATTTCTTGAGGATAATCAAGGAATAAATACATGGACGAAATCTTTTCCTTAACAGCTTAGAACTATCATCTACAAATTAATGGTAAGGTTTATCCAGCCTCGAAATGGCTATTTATCAAACACCTTCTCATTTGAAACTTACTAATATATAAATATAGCTATGAATCAAATAATTTTCCTTAAAACTTTAATTTAATGTTACGGTTTAGGGTATACTTAATAGTCCAGGAAAGTGTAAATGTAAATACACATGCCTTTATCTCTACCATCATTCCAACCACACATCCAGGCATAGAACAACCTTTTTGTAGGTAAAAACAAAAGTTTGTATCCTTAAGATAATTGTGTGAATAAAACAGCTATTATCCCCAACAGCTTAAAAAATATACCTTTTAATTCTGTCAGTGAAAAAAAATAGTGATTTTAATAACTATTTTCTCCCTCAGCTTACTAAAATATATTCCTGGAGGCTTCCTGAACCCATTTAATGTCTGGAAGCCTCCAAAAAAAAAAAAAAAAAAAAAAAAAAAAAAAAACCTCACAAATGGTGACATTAGTGGCACTGGTAATCAGAGCGGAGGTAAAGAATGTAAATGAGAAGTGCTGTGTAAATCAGCCTTGATATTGCTCTGCTGCTTTTATCCGTCCACTGTGGGTTGGATCCACTGCTGCAGGAGCTTATCCTGGCTGATAAAAGCCACAATCAAGTTGCAGACCAAGACAAGTGTCTCTCAAAGAAATGCTGACAAAAATGGGAATTGTAGAAATTTCCACATTACCTGCTTCTGTACATCCATAATTTACAATCACATTCTTGATACCATGTACATTTTTTTTTTGGTAAATACTAGATCTATACTGCAGTTCAGTGCTCTACTGAAATAACTTGCACTTGACAAATTAATGGAAACACCCTCTGGCTGGCTGAATTCCCCTATGACCCACTTGCTCTTACATTTTGGCTATAGTGGCCTATCCTCTGCTGCTCCTTTTTGGCAAGTTTCTCAGGACAAAGAAAATGGAAAGATTATCAGAATCATGAGCAGAAAAGCATTGTGAAATATCAGCTGAAAACCACGTAAAATATAAGGTATCTTAAAGAATATCCTATATTAGAAAGCCCTTTTACCTTTGAAGTTATTAAATCAAAGTAGGGTGTTTTGTTTTCAGTTTCTTTTTTTTTCCATAATATTTTATTGTCAAATTGTTTTCCATACAACACTCAGTGCTCTTCCCCATAAGTGCCCTCCACCATCACCACCACCTCTTTTCCCCCCTCCCCCTTCCCCTTCAACCCTCAGTTCATTTTCAGCATTCAGTAGTCTCTCAAGTTTTGCATCCCTCTCTCTCCCCAACTCTCTCTCCCTCCTCCCCTCCCCCTGGTTCTCCATTAGGTCTCTCCTGTTTTCCTGCTAGACCTATGAGTGCAAACATATGGTTTCTGTCCTTCTCTGCCTGGCTTACTTCACTCAGCATGACACCCTCAAGGTCCATCCACTTCCCTACAAATGGCCATATGTCATTCTCTCTCATTGCCATGTAGTACTCCATTGTGTATATATACCACATCTTCTTGATCCATTCGTCAGGTGATGGACATTTAGACTCTTT